>NC_092039.1:80193866-80793866 GCF_003086295.3 Arachis hypogaea | reverse complement strand
ATGCATGCATAAAATAATTGTTGATTGTTAGATGAAAAATAAATCTTGAAAAGCATTATTAGGGGAGAATAGAGTGAATCAACCCGATACACATGAGTGACTAGAGCGGATACACATCCGGTGAGGGTTCGATTGCTCAATTACATGTTCCCACCTAGAATCATCACTTTTCTTTCAAGTTTATAAAAATATTTAATAACTCAATTCAATTGTGGATTTGATTTGATTGCTATTACCTTAGCCTTATGCTTATATATGTTCTCTTGGAAATTGATTTATTTTGACTAAGTAGTTACATTCATTTGGTTAGTTGCATAAAAATAGGTTGCATTTAATTAGTTTACATTGAATAAATGTTGATACCCTTTGTTTCTTTCTTGATTCTAGCATGAGGACATGCTTGGTTTAAGTGTGGGGAGGTTGATAAACCTCGTTTTTAGGGTTTATCTTGTGCTTAATTTAGGAGATTTCAACTTTTCTCACATTTATTCAATGAAATGGTATGGTTTCATGATTGTCTCCTAATTTGTGCTTGAAAGTGAAAACATGCTTTTTGGACCCTTAATTGCTAATTGTAATCCACCTTTGATTCCACTAGATGCCTTGATGTGTTTGTTAGTGAATTCAGGTTGAAAAGGCTAGGAATGGATCAAAGGAGTGAAGAGAAAAGCATGCAAAGTGGAGAACTCATGGAAAATCAAGGATTTGGGGTGCATTCATCGATGCGCACGCATGGAATATGAAGTCGTAAAGCGACGAGTACGCGTGACATGACGCACACGCGTGGAAAGCGAATTGCTAAGCGACGCGTACGCGTGACCCACGTGTACGCGTCAGTGCTCGCACGTGACATCATTAAAGTGAAAATGCTGGGGGCAATTTCTGAGCTTCCCAGGCCCAGATCCAACTCATTTCTGAGGCCCTTACATGTAGAATCAAGAGGGGATGAGAGGGAACACATAGTTGAGTTTTCATCATCCTTTAGTTAGTTTCTAGAGAGAGAAGCTCTCTCTTCTCTCTAGAATTAGGTTAGATGTAGATTAGAATTTCTTAGATCTAGGTTTAATTCATGCTTTGATTTACTTTTCCTTTCTAAATTCTTGTTCCTTTACCTTTGCTTTCCTAATTTAGTATTTTACTCTTTGTATTTGTTTACTTTGTTGTTGATGCACTCTTGTTTCTTCTATTTTTTTTAATGCAATTTATGTTTGATTTCTCTTATTGTTTAATTGCTTTGTTATTGTTATTTTCTTGCATTTAGTAGTGTTAGATTTTATATTTCTTGTCATTTTATCCTGCTTTTTTTTATGCCTTCCAAGTGTTTGACAAAATGCTTGGAAGGATTGTAGAGTAGATTTTTCTCCTCATGGCTTGTGTTGAGTAATTGGTGACTCTTGAGTAATCAAACTCTCTTGTTGATTAATAATTGGAAGTTGCTAGTCAATTTGAATGTCACTAAAGCTAGTCTTTCATTATGATTTGGCTAGGACTTGTGATCCCAAGTTGATATCCACTTGACTTTCCTTCATAGTTAGAGGTTAACTAAGTGGAGCAATGGACAATTCTTGTCACAATTAATAAGGATAACAAGGATAGGACTTTTAGTTCTCATACCTTGCCAAGAGCTTTCATAGTTATTAGTTTATTCCTTTTGCACTTTACATTTCTTGTCTCTTATTCAAAAACCCCAAAATATACTTCATAGCCAATAACAAGAACACTACCCTGCAATTCCTTGAGAGACGACCTGAGGTTTAAATACTTCGATTATTTTTATTGGGGTTTGTTTTTGTGACAAACAAACTTTTGATAGAGGAGTTATTTGTTGGTTTAGATCTATACTTGCAACGAGACTTCATTTGTGAAATTCTAAACCGACACGAACAATTTCTGCTCATAAAAAAATGAGCATTGGAAATGATAAGAGAAAAAGGATCAAAGAAAAGAAATGATGGATCTCAGTTAGCAAACATTGGTCCGGATCAGTTTGACTCTCCAAAGTCACAAAATGAATTCTCTCAGACGTAAGATTCAATTTATTATTCTCGAATTCTTTTTCTTTCTTTGCTTACTTTTGCTACAACCTTTTCTAATTCCTCTAAATTCAATTACTAATATTTATTTATCTTTCTTAGAGTGCCGACTGTAAATCTGGATAGCGAGCAAATCTTACAGACTCAAGGAAGCTCTACACCTTCTGTAAATGCCGTGAGCAATACCAGGTAAATTGGTTCACTGCATATTGTACTTTCGGTTCGGTGGTTGCCAAAAATGAATTTATAGAAAATATTTTGTTTATATTATAAAAAAATAATAAATAAATGTATTGATGTATCAATGGTTGATTTTATGCCTCTAGTGCTTGTACTTGTTCTCTAAATTATCGATTTTGTTCTTGTACTGTTGTTATATAGGACATTTTGTTAATTATTTAATTTTAATCTCACTGTGGAACTAAATTGATGCTAAATGAAACCTTTTTGGATTCAAATAGAACACTTTAAACCTTAAGGACCAAAACAGAATTATGCCCAAACCTAGGGGACCAATTTAGTACTTTACCCTTCAGTATATGATTTGTGTTTGGTTCTGTGAAAATCTGATTTAACTGATGTTCATTTTGCATAATTTTATTTTGAAAACACGTGGCGTGGAGTACATTGATAAGAGGACAAACAAGGGTTACAGGTTTGATATTGAGCAGTATGCCCACCACCGCCAGTTTCTTGACAAAAGAAAACTTGCATCACATCCATTTGTAAGTTGTAATTTCTATAAATTCTTTGATAAATCTCTTGTTTGCTATTGTTTCGACTGAAATATTCTATAATTTTTTAAAACTTCAGCTATTTGTCCTAATTTGCAATGGAGGACATTGGTGGTTGTGGATTGCTGATGTCAACAAAAGAAAATTATGTCCTTGACCCTATCAATAAACCAAAAAAATATATACCTGAATCAAGAGTGCAACTAAACAAATTTGTGGTAAGTTATTTTGTTGTAAATTATTCAAATTATTTTGTATATGCGAGGAGTTCGGTTCACTGTTGTTAGTTCTCTTTATTTACCTTTTTTTGTCTCTTTTAGGGTTTAATAATTTTCCAGATGAGGGGTATGATGGGGCGGAACCCTTAATGGAGGATGGACTGGAAGAGGAAGCAGAGTATATCCAATTGAATGGTCAACATACAAAGTAAGAATTTTTCTTTTCTATGGTGTTATTTTTAATGTGTTTTATTTTGTATACTATTGATCGTATTATACTCAATTTTTTCTTAGCTATGATTGTGGAATATACGTGATGAGATGGCTCGAAACAATTGACCACAAAAAATCAAAAGCGGGAAGAGATATAAATATAAAGCTTGGATACAAGTAAGTACTTTCTATATTAATAAACTTCTTTCTTTTCTTATTTGATAGTGTAACTAGGGATTTGAAGTTTGTTGTTACTCTATTCAATAGTACTTTTCCATGCAAAAATACTATTCTTGTTGATTGAAATTTGATCACCATTTATTCACCACATAAACAATGTTCAGTTCGGTGGCTTTTATAATTTTGATTCACCAGGTGAATGTTTTTCGGTTTGGTGGCCTCCTTCTAATTTGTTCAGGGTTTAGGGTTACTGTGATTGCATTTTTACAGTATAACTAAGGCTTTGAATGAAATTTCTTGTTATTTAATGTGATTTTGATTTAATTGATATTTAATGTGTTCAGAGTTTAGGGTTATTGTCATTGCATTTTTATAGTATAATTAGGGTTTTGAATGATATTGCTCTTATTTCAGTTGGGTTCATTTCTTATGTAACTAATTCCTTTCAATTGAAATGTAGGGAGATATTGATAGCTTCAGGTACCAATATGGTCCGCACATTCTGTTGCATGAAATGAACAAAATCAGAGACCAAGTGATTTGGGAATCTTAAGCAATAAGACTTCTGAAGCCATCTGCTGCTCTCCAGCCCTTATTGTAAATTCACATTTAGGGATTTAGATAGTAAATAGCATATACTATAATTGACTAGTTGTAATCAACAATATTTTGTTTAAAATGTTTAAAAAGAAAAAAATGCTTACTTCAAATGTATATATGTCAACATTAATATAAATGTTAATGTTAATATTTATATTTCATTCAAAATGGATTACTCATATGAGATGTTAATTTATATATCTCTTGGAACTATCTGGCTGCTGTTTTATTCCAGGTTCTCATTGATTGTAATCACTTTATTTACCAATACATTACGAACACCAAACAAACACAATGAACCAAAATTAATACAGTGGGAAAATCAAAAGTTTGCAAACACACTGTACAGAAATTCGGTAAGCTAAACCCTAAACCTAAAACCCTAAATCGTGAACCCTAAACACTAAAGTCTAAACCCTAAAAGCCTAAACCCTAAAACCCTAAACCCAAAATTCCTAAATCCTAAACCCTAAACCCTGAACCCTGAACTATGAACCCTAAACCCTAAATCCTAATCGCTGAACTCTGAACTTTAAACCCTAAACCTTGAACCCTAAACCCTAAACCCTAAACACTAAAATCCTAAACTCTGAATCCTAAACCCTAAAACCCTAACTCCTAAACCCTAAACCCTGAACTTTAAACCCTAAAATTAACCCCAGACTAAGAACAGTAAACGAATCAAAAAATTGCATATATCAATACACTAGACGAATCGAAAAACTGCATATATCAATATAGAATTTAGCAAAAAAGTGACTGTTCATTAAAGACTAATAACATTCAGAAATTAACCTGGCTATAACTATAGTGAACCGAAATTTGTTCACGAGTGAACAAAAATTTACATTAATAAAAACTAAAACTTGTACAATCCTCTCTTGGATAATTCATATTTGGCGCATTGTAAAGAGTGAAGCTTGACTGAATCGATGATCCGGAGTCTAAAAGGTTCAACTACAAAAGACATAATTAATTGTATATTAGCAAAATGAACAATTGAATTTTTAACTAATCAAAAGTAAGTCAATTTTACCTCGCTTGGAGCTGTCTTTTTCTTTTTCTTCAAGGCATTTGAGATTTTTTTTTCCAGGTTTAATCCAAGTCTGTTCTTGGGCCGACCTCTTGTTTTAACACGTGATAGACTTTGAAGGTCATTCACATTACTTATTGTCGCTTTTTCGTGGATTAACAAACTTTTTCCTTTACTTCTCTCTTGACACCTATAACATATTTAGCATCGAATTTATTTTATCTATTCTATCTTCTTCTTTTATTCTCAATTTTTTAAATAAAATATAAAAAATTTATTCAAAAATATTCTATGTAAACTAAAAATTAACTCTTATTATTAATTATTACCTATTTGTATATACTTATATATATATTGATTTATATATTATTAGTTATTAAAATAATAAAATTTGTCATAATAAAATAATTAAATCTTTAATAAAAAAATTTTGTAATAATATAATATTTTTTTACAAAATATATCAATAACATAGCATAATTAATAATTAATTGATGTGACGATGAAGAGTAAAATTTAAGTGTAGTCATATTATTTGATTTAGTAAAAAAAATTCATAAAAAAATTGTTATATACAATATAAATACATATTCTTTATAAATCTAATAAAAAACTTTATCCTGAACTCAATTATATTCTTCATAAAAAAAATCTCATGAATTTTGTTTCCTTTCTTTTATTTTTTGTTCTTTTAAATAGAAATTAAAAATTTATCATACTCACTCTTTACTTTTTTTTTGTCAAATAAAATATAGAATACACTTAATATATATTTTGAGTACAGAAAAAAATCGACTAACTCTTATAGTAGTTTTTTAGATTTATCATTTTTATTAATTTAGTCCTTAAATCTTAATTATAAGACTGAAGTATTTTAAATTTAACTTTAGACATTATAATAATCTCTCAGTCTCTTTCAAGTGATAATTCGATTCGATGAGCTGTCACTCTCTTACTACATTGAACTAGTATAAAATAACCACATTTTTATTTAGCATCCAATGAAGATCGAAATAATATTAAATCTTATGGACATGAAATGGTTTTACATTACTTTAGTCAATATATAAATTAAAAAATTTATTAAAAATAATAGAAAAGCTAATATATCTAAGATGAATAATTTTTGAAAATTTTAAAAATAATAAAAGTTTATTAAAAACTAAAGCGTCAAATTTAAAATTCACTAAATTAGTTTAGATGTAAATTTAAAACAACATTTATATAACCAAAGCATAATGAGAGAAGATGTCGTGTATATTAGGTATGTATATTTAAAAACCACAATGTGATTAACCACTTAAAAAATTATAATAATATTTTAGTTAATTAATTTAATAAAATAATTTTAAAAATAATATCTATATTTTTTAAAATTAGTTAATCAAAATTAAATTTCAAAAATCAATTTTTAACCAATTAACCAAAACTAAAACTAAATTAAAAAATTTTAATTTCAATTTTTTAAATTAAAAATTCATTAAAAAATTATTATTGTTTAGAAAACTGATTTTTTTGGTCCAAAAACCGATTTATTATCCAAAAATTGGTTTTGTTTTTTCAAAAGTAAGTTTTTCTATTCAAAAATCAGTTATTGTCTTTTAAAATTAATTTTTATTTTTATAATTGATTAAAAATTAATTTTTAAATTTTATAATTGATTAATAAGTTCATATATCCCATCACCACCGTAAATGACGATTCCACTCCCTTCTTTATTTTTTTTTAGCTATTTTAATTATTATCCTATTTTTAAACAAAATAAAGTTAAATATGTCTATTGATTTGATAATCATAAAAAGCCAAAAAGTTTTCATTCTTTACCTAGAAAGTCAGAAAATATGTATAGGAACATGAATTAAGAGGAACCGCTATCTATTATTTTTAACTTTTAAGGGATTAATTTGTCAAATTAAAGAAGCACCAGGGACTATTTCGGAGTTTCACCTTACAATTGCGAGTCCATTTTATTATATAGGATTTTTTTTAGTGTTATTTTCGAAAAAGATTTTTTTTAAATGATATTTTTAAAATATTTTTTATAAAAATAAAAATAATTTTACGTTTAAATATTTTATATAAAAAAATTTTTTATTTATCAATTATAAACTTGTTTGAGTAAGTTTTAAAAAAAAAATTTTTTTTGAATTATCTTTTTTTAAAAAGTCTTATGAAAAAGTAAGAGTAATTTATGTTTGGATATCTCATGTAAAAAATTTTTTTATTTATCAATATATAAGTATTTTTTTGTTTATTTATTACATAAAAATATTTTTTTTAAGAAAAAATATGTAAATTAGAATTTCTCTAAAAAGATATTTTTTATTTTTCTAATACTTTTATTTTTATTACTAAAAATTTGTCAAATATACTAAAAAATAAAAAAAAAATCTTTTTTCAATGAAAAAAAGATCTTTTTTATTTATTATGTAAAAGGAAATTTTTTTTAAACCCATACTATCTAGACTAACCATCCAGAATACTAGGTCACCAAGGATCGAATTTTTGATTTTTCGGATCTAGAGTTCTAATACCATATCATGATACCACTCATCCCAAAAGTTTCAGCTAATGAAAATAGGTAACACTAATGGTTATATCTCTAATACTCCCTATTCTATTGGCTCCTCATACATTTCCTTTAAAAAAATATATAAATTATAACTTTTTAAAAAAAATTAATTTTTTAATATTTTTATTTTTATTTTTATTATTAAAAATATGCCAAAAAAGCACAAAGTATAATATATATAGAAGAGCGTTAGGAGCAGCAGAAATTGTGATATATAGCCATCAATTAGTCATTATAAGTGTGTTTAATAGTGAGAGATTACATCAAATGGTACGAGATTACTCATTTTATTTTGAAAAAGTATAGGTAAACAATAAAAATTTTAAACAATGTAAACAATAGATATATCAGATGTTTATTTCATTAGGCGTACGGATAGTTATTTTAATATTAAATTTTAAATGATTAATTTAAAAGTGTAATTGTATTTTTATTTAATTGGTGGTTGTTCATATTGTTCAAAATAATCATTGTTTACCTAGCGTTCTCCACTTACTTTTATGGTTAAATCCGGCCAAATTTTAACAAAATTGGTAGCCTCTAGACTTTCACATATATATATATATATATATATATATATATATATATAATCTATATCTATAATAATATATAATGGGAAAACCCATTTTTGGTGTCCAATTTTTCTTTCCATTTTTATCTTTTTTAGTAACCTACCTCCAGTTACAACATTCTGCTATTTCATTTCCATCCACGTTCACCTCAATATAACTTCTCCACGTTAATTTCTCTCACATCACGTTACTGCATCAGTTACAAAATTCTACTACTTAATTCTCCACTACTGCATCAGTTAATTCCTCTCACATCAATTACTCCGTCAATTGTATTATTCCCATTTCACTGGTCACTCCATATCTCTCCGTAATAGAAAAAATTTCTTTCATTTTTCCTCTGTCTTCTCCTGCATTCTTCTCACTTCGCCTAAATATAATGTAAAATCTGCTGTAATTTATTTTTTGTCATTAAATAAAAGTGTATAGTTATTTTTATATGTTTCTTTGATTAATTATAGTTGACAACATACCAATGGAAGATTCACGTGGGAGTGGTCGACGAACTTGGCAAGACTATGCCAGACAACGAAGACAAAATATGAGTGAAGTACAGAGACAGCAACACCTTGCCAGAAGGCGTGCCAGTTACCGAGAGAGTATTAGACGAGGAAAACAAATCGATACATCAAGTGGACCAACTAACATGGCAACACCATTACAAGATATCACAAATATACCTCCTCAACACCGGAGCTGGTTCAAGTAATATACCAAACGATCCAAATATGGGTAGGAATCTTATATTTATATTTATTTAATTAATAATAATTTATTTTTTCTTAAATTTTGATTCAATAACTCTTTTATTATTGGCCTAAATAATATTATTATATTATCTTAAATGTAATTTACATCATTATAATCTCAATTATTAAATAGTTTAATAATTTTTTAACATAATATCATACAAATATAAAATTTTTATAACTGTATTATTATAAAAAAAATATATATATTCACTGTTTAATAATATATTTGTTATTAAATTTTCTTATTCTGTAAAAAAAAAAAACTTAATAGATAATTCTGGTATATTTTTTTAACTTTTTTTCTACAATTTAGTTCATCATTTAATTTGAATTATTTCTACAGTATCTCTATGTTACCGTACTCTACCGAATGTACTTTTAAATTCTCAGCCTACATTATTTTCATCTTAAGAATAAATTTTTTAAAAATTAAGATACTCATAATAAAAGCGAAACTGATTCAAGTAATAAATCGAATGGTAATAAATATGGATAGGACTCCTGTATATTTATTTAATTAATAGTAATTTTTTTTTCATAAATTTTGATTCAATAGATCTTCCATTATTGTCCTAAAATTTTCTCGCGCCGTATCATTATAAAAAAATTAAATTAGATATATGTTTAATATTATAATTGTAGCTTAAATTTTTTCACTGTATAACAAAAAAAATTAGTTGATAATTTCAATATTTTTTTTATAATTTTCATTCTAAAAAATAAATATATCAGAAGTGATTATTTTTCGCTACATAAATTTAAATTGATAAATTTACTATTTCAATATTATAAGTTATAAGATGCTACCAGTTTAATATAATTTTTATATTCACGAATTATTTATTTCTAAAGAAAAATTATACACTGTAAAATATAATCATTTAAAATATATTATTGTCGTTCCCAAACAGTCCAAATATGGGAAGAAATCCTATATATTTATATTTATATCTATTTAATTAATAATTATTTATTTTTTCTTAAATTTTGATTCCATAAATCTTTTATTATTGGCCTAAATAATATTATTATAGATATTATTATATTGTCTTAATGTACTTTATATCTATAACAACTAGCGGCTCAACAGGCACCAGCCGCTTTTCTATTATTTTTAAGAAATTAATTTTATTTTTTGTTAATATATTATTTTCTCTTTAAATTTATTAGATAAGTATTTTTTTATTTTAATATTGATGTGATCTTATTTATATCATATTTTATTAAAATTAAAATTTCTATAAAAAATCTTTAAATATTAAATTATAAAAGCTTACAATAGAGAGGTATATATATTATCAGAAAAAATATAATTTAAAAAATGATAATAACATTATCCTAATTTAAAAAGAGTATACATAAACCAAAATATATGTTAGTTATTTACAAAAAATAATTTTTACTTAAATGTCATGAATATTCATATTTGTCTTCATATATTTTAATTTTTAAGTGGTAGGTCAAAATATGAATCTAAATATGAAGAGGCCTTCATTTTTTTATAAATAGTGAAAGATAGAAGAAATATGAATGCTTATTTTTTTCGTTTTAAATATCAAACTGTAAGAATAATTAATAAAAAAAATAGGAGAGTATAAAAATTGTGTATTTAGAAAAAATCATTCATAATTCATTATACATCTTCTTATCAATAACTTTTCGAGTTTTGAAAAACTGTCAGATTTATTGACCATAAAAATAATTATATAACCGCTTCAATATTATTCAATTAAAAATTATGTGTAACAAAATCAAAATATAAATTTAAAAATATTATTTACAAATTTAATATTTATAAACGTTATTAAGTTTAATTATTTATTTTTAATAGTATTTAATTTGAGACCGAGATAAAAATTTATATTCAAAAGACTCTTTATCTTCGTGCATAATTCCAATTGTTAAAAAATATTTTATTTTTTTAAATTTTATATTTAATTTTTAGATTTTTTTAATCTCATTATTTTTTTAAAATTTTTAATTTATATTTTTATTATATCCCCTTACTATATTAAACACTATTCTTTCTCTTACTATCTCTCTCTAAACACATACTTGTCATTGTCTCATCATCATTATTATATTTCCTTGTTTTCCTTTCTCATTTTTTCCTTCTTCTTCCACCTTCTCTTCACCCGACCGTAATTAATTATTACCAAATATTATTATTGCAATTTTTAATCTTGTCTATCACTTCGATTTATAACCATCTATTATATTAACTTTTATGAGTTGTTGAAATTTCGCTAAAAGAAGTAAGAAATAAAGCATTTAAAATTTTTATCCAAATTATCAAATTAACTTTTAGAACGTATAAAATTTATAAATTTAAATTAAATAAGATATTAAACAAATTTAGTATGTTGTTATTATAGGTAACAAATTCAAAATAAAAATTTAAAAGCATTATTTACAAATTAACTATTTATAAACGGTATTAAGTTTAGTTATTTATTTTTTAATAGTATTTAATTTGAAGTCAAGATAAAAATTTATATTTAAAACACTATTTATCTTCATGCATATTTCTAATTGATAAAAAATATTTTAATTTTCTTTTTAATTTTATATTTAATTTTTTTAAATTATCTTTAATTTTGTTATTTTTCAAAATTATTACTTTATATTTTTATTATATCTCTTTACTATATCAAACACTTTTTTTTCTTATTATTACTCTTTATACACATACTTGTCATGGTCTCATCCCATTATTATATTACCTTGTTCTCCTTTCTTGTTTTTTTTCTTCTCCTTCCACCTTCTCTTCACCCAACCGTAATTAATTATCACCAAGTATTATTATCGCAACTTTCAATCTTGTCTATCACTTTGATTTATAACTATCTATTCTGTTAACTTTTATGAGTTGTTGAAGTTTTGTTAAAAGAAGTAAGACATAAAGCATTTAAAATTTTTTTTCAAATTATCAAAATTTGATGTCAATAATCCTAAAAAACAATATCAAAATATATTACTTTTAACTAAAATAATAAAAAAATACATAATTGTAAGTTTTTAAACTAATAATTATAAATTTAAGTCGCAATTTAATATAGTACATTGGGACAAAAAGGCAACCATTGCTATTCATATTTGACTGCTATTATCTAAGTTTTACATTTATTTTATTGTGCACATTAATTTAAGTGTACTTTATTATTTTATTTTACATGTTTTGAAATAATGCCATTGTATTATAAGGATGAGATTAACTTTCATAATCTAATGCGAATCTTTTTATTATTTTGTTTGTTATTTGAATACTATCTATTTAAAATAGTTACTTAAAGTGAAACACTATATAAAGAGAGATAAAAAAAAACTTTTAGATTTATCGTTCTGGTTTGCTTCTTATTAATCCTCACTTAATATACTCAAATTTAATGGCTTTGATGGTAGTGAATTTTTGTAATTAGTTAAAAAATTTTAACTTTTTCTTTCTCTCTCTCCGATCTTGAACAAACTCAATTTTATTATTAAATAGTTTTTTAAGTTCAGACTTCAGAATATTTTTAACTTTTTGTATAAAGGTTAGACTTAATAAATTACCAAAATTCAAACCTATTCTCTTAAACTACTTTTTGATCGTATAATTAGAATCGTTTAAACGGAAGATCATTAGACCCTTAAAGTTTTTAAAGTAAAAGAAAAATACAATAAAATAAATTAATTAAAAAATCTATTAAAATAAAATGGTTTACAAAATAGAATATATATATATATATATATATATATATATATATATATATAAAATAATAAATTAAAACTTACATTACATGGCTCATGAGTTAGACAAATAAAGAGAAGAAAATAATTATAAAGGTTGAAATAATAAAAAATGTATAACATAATTTTTATTTTGTCACATTTAAATGTTATTATATGTAAATCTAATAATTAATAAAAAATAATATTATCTAATGTAAAATAGATTAAAAATAAAAAGAGATTAACAAAATCAATTAAAAAAATTCTAAAAAATTAATTAACAAAGTTTTTATATCGCTACATTTGTTGTGTTATATGTCGAACTAATAATTAATAAAAATAATATTTTGTCTACCACAATATTATTTTTTATTAATTATTAGTTTGACAGATAACACAATAAATATAGTAATATAAAAACTTTGTTAATTGATTTTTCAAATAATTTGGCGACCTAAAATAAGAATTTTGTTAATTGATTTTATTAATTTCTTTTTTATTTTTAATCTATTTTACATTAGATAATATTCTATAACAATATATAAAGCCAATACAGAGATTTGACCATGACTTTGGTGTCCAATTTTTTTGGACTATATTAACCCTACAATAAACTATTTAATAAAGCAAATTATAAGGACAAAATAGACATAAAATTTGTTTTAAAAAATCTAATAACTTCCCACTAAAATAAAAACAGTTTTGTTACTTCTATTAACTTCCCACTAAAATGAAAACAGTTTTGTTACTTCTATAAATATAACAACGCATCTTCCATTGCCTCCATCCACTGCAGTTTGGATTTTACTTTTCTATATTTTTCTTGCTGTTCTGTTCTTCTCCTTTCTTCAACACTCTCGCCTCCATCCTCTTCCATTGCATTTATCCATTGCAGTTGCAAATTTCATTGAGTTACTACTTTTACGCATAACATTCACTTATATCTCTTCTCTTTAGTTTACTTATCTAATTTATATTTTCAGTCATTTCTATGCTTTTTTAATTTATTCCCAACTTTTGATGTATGAAAATAGTACTGTATCTCCTTTTATTTTTATCAATTTAATGTAAAAAAAATAATTTTTTTTGTCTTATCAATTTGATGCAGAAAGAAAACAGTTTTTTTTTATTTGATATCTGTTTTTATTTTTTTATATGTCTTTGACTATTAATGATTGAATGAAAAGTTTCATAAATATTTTGTTAATTATTTTTAAATGCTTTGTAATAATTTTTTTTTAATTTTCTAAAATATTGATTATGTAGAGTATTATGTTCGAAATTTGAATACATAAATATTTACTTTAAGACTAAATTAAATTATTAATTTTGTCTACCACAATATTATTTTTTATTAATTATTAGTTTGACGGATAACACAATAAATATAGCAATATAAAAACTTTGTTAATTGATTTTTCAAATAATTTGGCGACCTAAAATAAGAATTTTGTTAATTGATTTTATTAATTTCTTTTTTATTTTTAATCTATTTTACATTAGATAATATTCTATAACAATATATAAAGCCAATACAGAGAGTTGACCATGACTTTGGTGTCCAATTTTTTTGGACTATATTAACCCTACAACAAACTATTTAATAACGCAAATTATAAGGACAAAATAGACATAAAATTTGTTTTAAAAAATCTAATAACTTCCCACTAAAATAAAAACAGTTTTGTTACTTCTATTAACTTCCCACTAAAATGAAAACAGTTTTGTTACTTCTATAAATATAACAACGCATCTTCCATTGCCTCCATCCACTGCAGTTTGGATTTTACTTTTCTATATTTTTCTTGCTGTTCTGTTCTTCTCCTTTCTTCAACACTCTCGCCGCCATCCTCTTCCATTGCATTTATCCATTGCAGTTGCAAATTTCATTGAGTTACTACTTTTACGCATAACATTCACTTATATCTCTTCTCTTTAGTTTACTTATCTAATTTATATTTTCAGTCATTTCTATGCTTTTTTAATTTATTCCCAACTTTTGACGTATGAAAATAGTACTGTAACTCCTTTTATTTTTATCAATTTAATGTAAAAAAATAATTTTTTGTCTTATCAATTTGATGCAGAAAGAAAACAGTTTCTTTTTATTTGATATCTGTTTTTATTTTTTTATATGTCTTTGACTATTAATGATTGAATGAAAAGTTTCATAAATATTTTGTTAATTATTTTTAAATGCTTTGTAATATTTTTTTTAATTTTCTAAAATATTGATTATGTAGAGTATTATGTTCGAAATTTGAATACATAAATATTTACTTTAAAACTAAATTAAATTATTAATTTTGTCTACCACAATATTATTTTTTATTAATTATTAGCTTGACAGATAACACAATAAATATAGCAATATAAAAACTTTGTTAATTGATTTTTCAAATAATTTGGCGACCTAAAATAAGAATTTTGTTAATTGATTTTATTAATTTCTTTTTTATTTTTAATCTATTTTACATTAGATAATATTCTATAACAATATATAAAGCCAATACAGAGAGTTGACCATGACTTTGGTGTCCAATTTTTTTGGACTATATTAACCCTACAATAAACTATTTAATAAAGCAAATTATAAGGACAAAATAGACATAAAATTTGTTTTAAAAAATCTAATAACTTTCCACTAAAATAGAAACAGTTTTGTTACTTCTTTTAACTTCCCACTAAAATGAAAACAGTTTTGTTACTTCTATAAATATAACAACGCATTTTCCATTGCCTCCATCCACTGCAGTTTGGATTTTATTTTTCTATATTTTTCTTGCTGTTCTGTTCTTCTCCTTTCTTCAACACTCTCGCCTCCATCCTCTTCCATTGCATTTATCCATTGCAGTTGCAAATTTCATTGAGTTACTACTTTTACGCATAACATTCACTTATATCTCTTCTCTTTAGTTTACTTATCTAATTTATATTTTCAGTTATTTCTATGCTTTTTTAATTTATTCCCAACTTTTGACGTATGAAAATAGTACTGTATCTCCTTTTATTTTTATCAATTTAATGTAAAAAAATAATTTTTTTGTCTTATCAATTTGATGCAGAAAGAAAACAGTTTCTTTTTATTTGATATCTGTTTTTATTTTTTTATATGTCTTTGACTATTAATGATTGAATGAAAAGTTTCATAAATATTTTGTTAATTATTTTTAAATGCTTTGTAATAATTTTTTTTAATTTTCTAAAATATTGATTATGTAGAGTATTATGTTCGAAATTTGAATACATAAATATTTACTTTAAAACTAAATTAAATTATTAATTTTGTCTACCACAATATTATTTTTTATTAATTATTAGTTTGACTGATAACACAATAAATATAGCAATATAAAAAATTTGTTAATTGATTTTTCAAATAATTTGGCGACCTAAAATAAGAATTTTGTTAATTGATTTTATTAATTTCTTTTTTATTTTTAATCTATTTTACATTAGATAATATTCTATAACAATATATAAAGCCAATACAAAGAGTTGACCATGACTTTGGTGTCCAATTTTTTTGGACTATATTAACCCTACAATAAACTATTTAATAAAGCAAATTATAAGGACAAAATAGACATAAAATTTGTTTTAAAAAATCTAATAACTTCCCACTAAAATAAAAACAGTTTTGTTACTTCTATTAACTTCCCACTAAAATGAAAACAGTTTTGTTACTTCTATAAATATAACAACGCATCTTCCATTGCCTCCATCCACTGCAGTTTGGATTTTACTTTTCTATATTTTTCTTGCTGTTCTGTTCTTCTCCTTTCTTCAACACTCTCGCCTCCATCCTCTTCCATTGCAATCATCCATTGCAGTTGCAAATTTCATTGAGTTACTACTTTTACGCATAACATTCACTTATATCTCTTCTCTTTAGTTTACTTATCTAATTTATATTTTCAGTCATTTCTATGCTTTTTTAATTTATTCCCAACTTTTGACGTATGAAAATAGTACTGTATATCCTTTTATTTTTATCAATTTAATGTAAAAAAAATAATTTTTTTGTCTTATCAATTTGATGCAGAAAGAAAACAGTTTCTTTTTATTTGATATCTGTTTTTATTTTTTTATATGTCTTTGACTATTAATGATTGAATGAAAAGTTTCATAAATATTTTGTTAATTATTTTTAAATGCTTTGTAATAATTTTTTTTAATTTTCTAAAATATTGATTATGTAGAGTATTATGTTCGAAATTTGAATACATAAATATTTACTTTAAAACTAAATTAAATTATTAATTTTGTCTACCACAATATTATTTTTTATTAATTATTAGTTTGACAGATAACACAATAAATATAGCAATATAAAAACTTTGTTAATTGATTTTTCAAATAATTTGGCGACCTAAAATAAGAATTTTGTTAATTGATTTTATTAATTTCTTTTTTATTTTTAATCTATTTTACATTAGATAATATTCTATAACAATATATAATTCCAATACAAAGAGTTGACCATAACTTTGGTGTCCAATTTTTTTGGACTATATTAACCCTACAATAAACTATTTAATAAAGTAAATTATAAGGACAAAATAGACATAAAATTTGTTTTAAAAAATCTAATAACTTCCCACTAAAATAAAAACAGTTTTGTTACTTCTATTAACTTCCCACTAAAATGAAAACAGTTTTGTTACTTCTATAAATATAACAACGCATCTTCCATTGCCTCCATCCACTGCAGTTTGGATTTTACTTTTCTATATTTTTCTTGCTGTTCTGTTCTTCTCCTTTCTTCAACACTCTCGCCTCCATCCTCTTCCATTGCATTCATCCATTGCAGTTGCAAATTTCATTGAGTTACTACTTTAACGCATAACATTCACTTATATCTTTTCTCTTTAGTTTACTTATCTAATTTATATTTTCAGTCATTTCTATGCTTTTTTAATTTATTCCCAACTTTTGACGTATGAAAATAGTACTGTATCTCCTTTTATTTTTATCAATTTAATGTAAAAAAATAATTTTTTTTGTCTTATCAATTTGATGCAGAAAGAAAACAGTTTCTTTTTATTTGATATCTGTTTTTATTTTTTTATAAGTCTTTGACTATTAATGATTGAATGAAAAGTTTCATAAATATTTTGTTAATTATTTTTAAATGCTTTGTAATAATTTTTTTTAATTTTCTAAAATATTGATTAGGTAGAGTATTATGTTCGAAATTTGAATACATAAATATTTACTTTAAAACTAAATTAAATTATTAATTTTGTCTACCACAATATTATTTTTTATTAATTATTAGTTTGACAGATAACACAATAAATATAGTAATATAAAAACTTTGTTAATTGATTTTTCAAATAATTTGGCGACCTAAAATAAGAATTTTGTTAATTGATTTTATTAATTTCTTTTTTATTTTTAATCTATTTTACATTAGATAATATTCTATAACAATATATAAAGCCAATACAGAGAGTTGACCATGACTTTGGTGTCCAATTTTTTTGGACTATATTAACCCTACAATAAACTATTTAATAAAGCAAATTATAAGGACAAAATAGACATAAAATTTGTTTTAAAAAATCTAATAACTTCCCACTAAAATAAAAACAGTTTTGTTACTTCTATTAACTTCCCACTAAAATGAAAACAGTTTTGTTACTTCTATAAATATAACAACGCATTTTCCATTGCCTCCATCCACTGCAGTTTGGATTTTACTTTTCTATATTTTTCTTGCTGTTCTGTTCTTCTCCTTTCTTCAACACTCTCGCCTCCATCCTCTTCCATTGCATTTATCCATTGCAGTTGCAAATTTCATTGAGTTACTACTTTTACGCATAACATTCACTTATATCTCTTCTCTTTAGTTTACTTATCTAATTTATATTTTCAGTCATTTCTATGCTTTTTTAATTTATTCCCAACTTTTGACGTATGAAAATAGTACTGTATCTCCTTTTATTTTTATCAATTTAATGTAAAAAAATAATTTTTTTGTCTTATCAATTTGATGCAGAAAGAAAACAGTTTCTTTTTATTTGATATCTGTTTTTATTTTTTTATATGTCTTTGACTATTAATGATTGAATGAAAAGTTTCATAAATATTTTGTTAATTATTTTTAAATGCTTTGTAATAATTTTTTTTTAGTTTTCTAAAATATTGATTATGTGGAGTATTATGTTCGAAATTTGAATACATAAATATTTACTTTAAAACTAAATTAAATTATTAATTTTGTCTACCACAATATTATTTTTTATTAATTATTAGTTTGACAGATAACACAATAAATATAGCAATATAAAAAGTTTGTTAATTGATTTTTCAAATAATTTGGCGACCTAAAATAAGAATTTTGTTAATTGATTTTATTAATTTCTTTTTTATTTTTAATCTATTTTACATTAGATAATATTCTATAACAATATATAAAGCCAATACAAAGAGTTGACCATGACTTTGGTGTCCAATTTTTTTGGACTATATTAACCCTACAATAAACTATTTAATAAAGCAAATTATAAGGACAAAATAGACATAAAATTTGTTTTAAAAAATCTAATAACTTCCCACTAAAATAAAAACAGTTTTGTTACTTCTATTAACTTCCCACTAAAATGAAAACAGTTTTGTTACTTCTATAAATATAACAACGCATTTTCCATTGCCTCCATCCACTGCAGTTTGGATTTTACTTTTCTATATTTTTCTTGCTGTTCTGTTCTTCTCCTTTCTTCAACACTCTCGCCTCCATCCTCTTCCATTGCATTTATCCATTGCAGTTGCAAATTTCATTGAGTTACTACTTTTACGCATAACATTCACTTATATCTCTTCTCTTTAGTTTACTTATCTAATTTATATTTTCAGTCATTTCTATGCTTTTTTAATTTATTCCCAACTTTTGACGTATGAAAATAGTACTGTATCTCCTTTTATTTTTATCAATTTAATGTAAAAAAATAATTTTTTTGTCTTATCAATTTGATGCAGAAAGAAAACAGTTTCTTTTTATTTGATATCTGTTTTTATTTTTTTATATGTCTTTGACTATTAATGATTGAATGAAAAGTTTCATAAATATTTTGTTAATTATTTTTAAATGCTTTGTAATAATTTTTTTTTAGTTTTCTAAAATATTGATTATGTGGAGTATTATGTTCGAAATTTGAATACATAAATATTTACTTTAAAACTAAATTAAATTATTAATTTTGTCTACCACAATATTATTTTTTATTAATTATTAGTTTGACAGATAACACAATAAATATAGCAATATAAAAAGTTTGTTAATTGATTTTTCAAATAATTTGGCGACCTAAAATAAGAATTTTGTTAATTGATTTTATTAATTTCTTTTTTATTTTTAATCTATTTTACATTAGATAATATTCTATAACAATATATAAAGCCAATACAAAGAGTTGACCATGACTTTGGTGTCCAATTTTTTTGGACTATATTAACCCTACAATAAACTATTTAATAAAGCAAATTATAAGGACAAAATAGACATAAAATTTGTTTTAAAAAATCTAATAACTTCCCACTAAAATAAAAACAGTTTTGTTACTTCTATTAACTTCCCACTAAAATGAAAACAGTTTTGTTACTTCTATAAATATAACAACGCATTTTCCATTGCCTCCATCCACTGCAGTTTGGATTTTATTTTTCTATATTTTTCTTGCTGTTCTGTTCTTCTCCTTTCTTCAACACTCTCGCCTCCATCCTCTTCCATTGCATTCATCCATTGCAGTTGCAAATTTCATTGAGTTACTACTTTTACGCATAACATTCACTTATATCTTTTCTCTTTAGTTTACTTATCTAATTTATATTTTCAGTCATTTCTATGCTTTTTTAATTTATTCCCAACTTTTGACGTATGAAAATAGTACTGTATCTCCTTTTATTTTTATCAATTTAATGTAAAAAAATAATTTTTTTTGTCTTATCAATTCGATGCAGAAAGAAAACAGTTTCTTTTTATTTGATATCTGTTTTTATTTTTTTATATGTCTTTGACTATTAATGATTGAATGAAAAGTTTCATAAATATTTTGTTAATTATTTTTAAATGCTTTGTAATAATTTTTTTTAATTTTCTAAAATATTGATTAGGTAGAGTATTATGATCGAAATTTGAATACATAAATATTTACTTTAAAACTAAATTAAATTATTAATTTTGTCTACCACAATATTATTTTTTATTAATTATTAGTTTGACAGATAACACAATAAATATAGTAATATAAAAACTTTGTTAATTGATTTTTCAAATAATTTGGCGACCTAAAATAAGAATTTTGTTAATTGATTTTATTAATTTCTTTTTTATTTTTAATCTATTTTACATTAGATAATATTCTATAACAATATATAAAGCCAATACAGAGAGTTGACCATGACTTTGGTGTCCAATTTTTTTGGACTATATTAACCCTACAATAAACTATTTAATAAAGCAAATTATAAGGACAAAATAGACAAAAAATTTGTTTTAAAAAATCTAATAACTTCCCACTAAAATAAAAACAGTTTTGTTACTTCTATTAACTTCCCACTAAAATGAAAACAGTTTTGTTACTTCTATAAATATAACAACGCATCTTCCATTGCCTCCATCCACTGCAGTTTGGATTTTACTTTTCTATATTTTTCTTGCTGTTCTGTTCTTCTCCTTTCTTCAACACTCTCGCCTCCATCCTCTTCCATTGCATTTATCCATTGCAGTTGCAAATTTCATTGAGTTACTACTTTTACGCATAACATTCACTTATATCTCTTCTCTTTAGTTTACTTATCTAATTTATATTTTCAGTCATTTCTATGCTTTTTTAATTTATTCCCAACTTTTGACGTATGAAAATAGTACTGTATCTCCTTTTATTTTTATCAATTTAATGTAAAAAAAATAATTTTTTTTGTCTTATCAATTTGATGCAGAAAGAAAACAGTTTTTTTATTTGATATCTGTTTTTATTTTTTTATATGTCTTTGACTATTAATGATTGAATGAAAAATTTCATAAATATTTTGTTAATTATTTTTAAATGCTTTGTAATAATTTTTTTTAATTTTCTAAAATATTGATTAGGTAGAGTATTATGTTCGAAATTTGAATACATAAATATTTACTTTAAAACTAAATTAAATTATTAATTTTGTCTACCACAATATTATTTTTTATTAATTATTAGTTTGATAGATAACACAATAAATGTAGCAATATAAAAACTTTGTTAATTGATTTTTCAAATAATTTGGCGACCTAAAATAAGAATTTTGTTAATTGATTTTATTAATTTCTTTTTTATTTTTAATCTATTTTACATTAGATAATATTATTTTTTATTAATTATTAGATTGACATATAACATTTAAATGTGGCAAGATAAGAACTATGGTATACATTTTTTATTGTTTCAACCTTTATGATTATTTTCTTCTCTTTATTTTTCTATTTCATGAGCCATGTAAGTTTTAATTTATTATTTTTTCTATATATATATATATATATATATATATATTATACGTCTAACAACAATATATAAAGCCAATACAGAGAGTTGACTATGATTTTGGTGTCCAATTTTTTGGAATATATTAATCCTACAATAAACTATTTTGGAAACTAAATTATAATGACAAAATAGACATAAAATTTATTTTTAAAAATCCAATAACTTCCCACTAAAATGACAGTTTTAAAAAATGTAAGACAGTCTGTAAATTGCTAATAAATAAAAAGAAAATGGACTGGTATGAATATCAATATCTTCACATTCTTCATCATCTTCATGCTTTGTTTAATTCTATGTTAGTTTTAGTTTATATCGTTTGTTCTATCAATATCTTCATGCTTTATTAGTTTTAGTTTATATCGTTTGTTCTATCATTGTCTTCATTCTTTATCATGTTCATATTTTGTTTAATCTTATATTAATTTTAATTTATATCCTTTTGTTTTGAGTACGTTATCCTTTCAGTAGTTTAGTTTTTACTTTTCTATATTTTTCTTGCTATTCTATTATTCTCCTTTCTTCAACACTCTCGCCTTTGTCTTCTTTCATTGCCTTCGTCAACTGCAGTTGTTAATTTCATTTAGTCAGCGGTTACTATTTTCACATATAACATCCACTTATATCTTTTGTTCTCTTTAGTTTACTTATCTAATCTATATTTTCAATCATTTATCTGCCTTTTTAATTTATTCTCAACTTTTGACATATGAAAATACTACTATGTCTTTTTTTTTATAAATTTAATGTAGAAAGAAATATTTTTTTTGTCTTATCAATTTGATGCAGAAAGAAAATAGATTCTTTTTATTTGATATGTGTTTTATGTTTTTTATATGTCCTTACCTATCAGTAATTGAATGAAAGAGTTCTATAAATATTTTGTTAACTTATTTTTTTTAAATTACTTTGTAATAATATTTTTTTAATTTTTTAAATATTGATTATGTAGAGTATTATGTTCAAAATTTGAATACATAAATATTTATTTTAAAAATAAATTAAATTATTAATTTTGTCTACCACAATATTATTTATTTTACATATTGGCTAAGTTATTTGATTGGCATATATATAGGACGCAAGAAAATTCGTACCCATCAAAGATTCGTTAAAAACATTAATATGTTAATTTCCTAAACTATCTAAGCTATTAATTATGTAGACTACTGGATTTGATATTTAATTATATAGAGTACTATGGTTGACATTTATTAATTTCCTAAATTGTATTGCAAAAAAATTAGTTAATTTTATATTTTTTATTTATTACATAATTAACATATAAAAGATAAAAAAAAGCCTACACCTATCAGTAGAATGAAAATTTCTCACACATATTTTGTTAACTTCTTTTTTTTTATTTGTATTCAATTTTACATTGGATAATATTATTTTTATTAATTATTAGTTCGACATATAACACAACAAATGTAGCAATATAAAAACTTTGTTAATTAATTTTTTAGAATTTTTTTAATTGATTTTGTTAATCTCTTTTTATTTTTAATCTATTTTACATTAGATAATATTATTTTTTATTAATTATTAGATTTACATATAATAACATTTAAATGTGACAAAATAAAAATTATGTTATACATTTTTTATTATTTCAACCTTTATAATTATTTTCTTCTCTTTATTTGTCTAACTCATGAGCCATGTAATGTAAGTTTTAATTTATTATTTTATATATATATATATATATATTCTATTTTGTAAACCATTTTATTTTAATAGATTTTTTAATTAATTTATTTTATTGTATTTTTCTTTTACTTTAAAAACTTTAAGGGTCTAATGATCTTCCGTTTAAACGATTCTAATTATACGATCAAAAAGTAGTTTAAGAGAATAGGTTTGAATTTTGGTAATTTATTAAGTCTAACCTTTATACAAAAAGTTAAAAATATTCTGAAGTCTGAACTTAAAAAATTATTTAATAATAAAATTGAGTTTGTTCAAGATCGGAGAGAGAGAAAGAAAAAGTTAAAATTTTTTAACTAATTACAAAAATTCACTACCATCAAAGCCATTAAATTTGAGTATATTAAGTGAGGATTAATAAGAAGCAAACCAGAACGATAAATCTAAAATTTTTTTTTATCTCTCTTTATATAGTGTTTCACTTTAAGTAACTATTTTAAATAGATAGTATTCAAATAACAAACAAAATAATAAAAAGATTCGCATTAGATTATGAAAGTTAATCTCATCCTTATAATACAATGGCATTATTTCAAAACATGTAAAATAAAATAATAAAGTACACTTAAATTAATGTGCACAATAAAATAAATGTAAAACTTAGATAATAGCAGTCAAATATGAATAGCAATGGTTGCCTTTTTGTCCCAATGTACTATATTAAATTGCGACTTAAATTTATAATTATTAGTTTAAAAACTTACAATTATGTATTTTTTTATTATTTTAGTTAAAAGTAATATATTTTGATATTGTTTTTTAGGATTATTGACATCAAATTTTGATAATTTGAAAAAAAATTTAAATGCTTTATGTCTTACTTCTTTTAACAAAACTTCAACAACTCATAAAAGTTAACAGAATAGATAGTTATAAATCAAAGTGATAGACAAGATTGAAAGTTGCGATAATAATACTTGGTGATAATTAATTACGGTCGGGTGAAGAGAAGGTGGAAGGAGAAGAAAAAAAATGAGAAAGGAGAACAAGGTAATATAATAATGGGATGAGATCATGACAAGTATGTGTATAAAGAGTAATAATAAGAAAAAAAAAGTGTTTGATATAGTAAAGAGATATAATAAAAATATAAAGTAATAATTTTGAAAAATAACAAAATTAAAGATAATTTAAAAAAATTAAATATAAAATTAAAAAGAAAATTAAAATATTTTTTATCAATTAGAAATATGCATGAAGATAAATAATGTTTTAAATATAAATTTTTATCTTGACTTCAAATTAAATACTATTAAAAAATAAATAACTAAACTTAATACCGTTTATAAATAGTTAATTTGTAAATAATGCTTTTAAATTTTTATTTTGAATTTGTTTCCTATAATAACAACATACTAAATTTGTTTAATATCTTATTTAATTTAAATTTATAAATTTTATACGTTCTAAAAGTTAATTTGATAGTTTGGATAAAAATTTTAAATGCTTTATTTCTTACTTTTAGCGAAATTTCAACAACTCATAAAAGTTAATATAATAGATGGTTATAAATCGAAGTGATAGACAAGATTAAAAGTTGCGATAATAATACTTGGTAATAATTAATTACGGTCGGTGAAGAGAAGGTGGAAGGAGAAGGAAAAAATGAGAAAGGAAAACAAGGAAATATAATAATGATGATGAGACAATGACAAGTATGTGTTTAGAGAGAGATAGTAAGAGAAAGAATAGTGTTTAATATAGTAAGGGGATATAATAAAAATATAAATTAAAAATTTTAAAAAAATAATGAGATTAAAAAAATCTAAAAATTAAATATAAAATTTAAAAAAATAAAATATTTTTTAACAATTAGAATTATGCACGAAGATAAAGAGTCTTTTGAATATAAATTTTTATCTCGGTCTCAAATTAAATACTATTAAAAATAAATAATTAAACTTAATAACGTTTATAAATATTAAATTTGTAAATAATATTTTTAAATTTATATTTTGATTTTGTTACACATAATTTTTAATTGAATAATATTGAAGTGGTTATATAATTATTTTTATGGTCAATGAATCTGACAGTTTTTCAAAACTCGAAAAGTTATTGATAAGAAGATGTATAATGAATTATGAATGATTTTTTCTAAATACACAATTTTTATACTCTCCTATTTTTTTTATTAATTATTCTTACAGTTTGATATTTAAAACGAAAAAAATAAACATTCATATTTCTTCTATCTTTCACTATTTATAAAAAAATGAAGGCCTCTTCATATTTAGATTCATATTTTGACCTATCACTTAAAAATTAAAATATATGAAGACAAATATGAATATTCATGACATTTAAGTAAAAATTATTTTTTGTAAATAACTAACATATATTTTGGTTTATGTATACTCTTTTTAAATTAGGATAATGTTATTATCATTTTTTAAATTATATTTTTTCTGATAATATATATACCTCTCTATTACGAGCTTTTATAATTTAATATTTAAAGATTTTTTATAGAAATTTTAATTTTAATAAAATATAATATAAATAAGATCACATCAATATTAAAATAAAAAAAATACTTATCTAATAAATTTAAAAAGAAAATAATATATTAACAAAAAATAAAATTAATTTCTTAAAAATAATAGAAAAGCGGCTCAACAGGCACTAGCCGCTAGTATATATAACCACCATCGTCGCGCTTTTCACCTTCTCTACATCCCGAGACACCATGACGATTCACATCCGCAACTACGACATGCCCTGGGACACCCACATGTACAAAGTCATCTTCCATGGAAACTTCATCGAGACCTGCCGAACCTCTAACCCTTCCATAGTCGACGACTGGGTCCAATTCATGAGCAGCCACTTCGGCTTCAGCAGCAACCAAAACCGCCTCATCGGCCTCGACGTCGAATGGAAGCCAAACACTCAGCGCAACGCGCCTCGTAACCCCGTGGCCACACTCCAACTCTGCCAGGGCGAGAACTGCCTCGTCTACCAGATCTTGCACGCGCCTTACATCCCACAGTCGCTGCTGGATTTTCTCAAAAGCCGCAATAACACGTTCGTTGGGGCTGGAATCGACGCGGACGCTCAAAAGCTTCTAGAAGACTACCACCTCCATGTGACAAACTGCACGGACCTTCGGGTGCTTGCGGAGCACGTGCTGGGGGGGAGAGAGTTGAGGAATGCGGGGCTGAAGACGCTGGCTGCGAGGGTTATGGGGGTCGAGCTGGAGAAGCCGTCGTACACCATGAGGAGCTATTGGGATGTTGAGCGGCTTAATCCTCAGCAAGTGCACGCAGTACGCTTGCTTGGACGCGTTCGTCTCTTATGAGGTTGGGAAGAGGCTGTTCGTTGCTTCCGGTAATACTTCCAATAGAAAAGATCGATCACTCTAAATCATTTTAGAAAAATAATTGACTTACATGTAATCGATACTTAGCGTGAAGAATCTAATAACTAGTGGCAAATTTATTATCTTAAAGTCCAATACGAATGAAATCTATTGTTCCCTTTCAAATTGAATTTGTGTTGTTAACTAAAGATGTTAATGGATACTTATGAAGGTGTTCTTTTTCCGTCTTTCACTCCGCCTTTAAAAAATGCAAGGTTCTGAAAACTGAATCGGTCATCGAACCGTTTTAGTTACTGATTTACTAGTTTATAGGTTTATCCGGTTTGACCGTGGTTGAACCGAAAAAACCGTTTTATAATAAAATAATAAATAAAATATCAATAAACACACTAAAACATAATTATAGTTTAATATAAATTTTAAAATATCATCGAAATTAAAAGTATTACATAAACCAAAATGTTATAATCTCATTCAGATACATACTCAAAAATCAAATAACAAAAACAACCAACCAAACATAAAATGACATCTAAGTTTATCATCAATCATCAAAATCCGCTATAACTTACTGCAATTTTGCTACATTAATCCCTCACTTATGTAAACCCTTGTGGCTTGCGAGACTTGTTTGTGGATATGCCTAACAGAACAATCAGAGGAGATTAGAGGCCTTGTTATGAATGCCAATAATGAAATGAATTGAGTAGGTTTAACATGACAGGTTTAACATGGCAAGAGTAGGTTTATCATGGCAAATTTTCATCTTCCACTCAATGAACAATTTATTAAATCAACAACAGCAAAACACAATATAAAAGTCAAAAGGTCAAGAACAACACTAAAACAATAATTTATCAAATTAACAAGTTAATAAGATCAATCAAAACTAAAAATTAAAATAGCAAGAACAATATTCAATTATTTATTCAATCACTATATCACTATATCAGTTCACACTTCACAGTTCACAAAAAAACTATATCACTATATCACCATTTCAGTTCACGGTTGAATTACTTGAATCAGAATTCACTACATACATGTTCTCACTACAATTACTCTTGTTAAAAGTTAAAACCCCTTCTTTGTCATAGATTTTATTAGGGCTGTTTAGTTCGATTAAGCATATACTGTAAGTTTCTCTAGGTCTATGTAACAAGCATGTAGGTTATATAAGTATCCTCGGATATTATTTCTCTAAGTATATGTAACAAGCATGTAGGTTATATAAGGGGATAAGTATCCCTGTTTATTATTTCTTTTTCAAATCTGTCGATTGTAATTCCATGTCTGATTATAAATTTCAATTTCAGTTTCAATTTTATGTCTTTATATTTATGTAACTGTTCTATTGAAATCCAATTTGGTTGATCGAGTTCTCATCAGATTAGGGAAAAGATTAATTGAATTTTAGTAACCATGATATTAAAGAGAAGCAATTTGACCACATATCAGATATCACTATAAAAGAGACAATGGTTGCAGAAGGGGACAGAGACAGACAAAGACACCGAGAGAAGCAAGTATGTATACCTCAAAATTCAACAAAGTAGCAAGACCTCTTCTGCAATTAAGCTCATCGTAATCACTGAGCTAAACTTTCTCAAAACATAACAATTATCAAAATTTATCACAATCTAAACTCATATCTAACAAATAGCTCAAAACTCCAGGCCATCAACACATACCAACACAGGCAACAAAGATCAAACAAATAATCAAATTGCTGTGTGTAATAGTAACAATGCATGTTGCAATTGCTCAGATACATTCTTTTAACTTTGACAAAAACTTCATTCAACTCAAGAGAGGGATAATAAATCTTGAATCTTCCTCAGCAAATCCAAATCAGCCATAACAGTAATACTAAATTGTACCTTCTGATTTGGCAACTAATAAAAAAAACAGAACAAAAAGTTCAAAGTAAAAAAAATAAAATTAACAACCCAACCAAAGAATCAAGAACAACCCAACCAAAGAACAAATCAGAATCAACAATAGAGAGGACGACGGAAGAATAAAAATAAATCAGAATCAAACCAACAATCAGAATAAAAAAGTTCAGAATAAAAACAGATCAGAATCAAAATTAAATAGAGGCTCCATTACAGATTCAAATGCAAGGAAGGATGACGGCGCTGGAAATGGAAAGCTGGCGACGGTGGAACAAAGCTTCGCGACAGAGGCAGGAGGCGAACCCGGCGACTATGCTTCCACTGCTGAGAGTCTGAAACGTTAGCTGAGTGAGGGACTGAGTGAGCTTCGAAGCTCCAACCAGCGACGGCGTCAGGAGTAGTCCGGCGGCTGAACGAAAGGGAGGGACTGAGCTCGCCGACTTTGAGAGGAACGGCTAGCTCGAGGGTGATGGGAAGGATGAGGGAGGGTCTGCTGCTGCGCCGTTGGAGAGAGTGTTGGAGTGAGTTAGGGTTGGTAACGAGTAAGGTTGGGGTTACTGAATGCTAAACGGCGCGTTTTGAGAGTTTTTGGGCAAAGTGAAAAAAACCGGCCGGGTCCCGGTTCGGTTCGACTGACCGGTTACCGGCCAGTTTAGCGGTCCAACAACGGTTTTCATTTTTTTCGGTTTTAGCATATAACCGAATCGTATTTCTCATCGGTTCGCGGTTCAATCGGTTTGACCGGCCGGTTCGAACCGGTTTTTAGAACATTGAAAAAATGTCATATGTTTTTTCTTTATTTTTGTTGCAAGTATTCATTTATTATCTCCTCATAAAATGTAGATATCTACAGGTATCTTTGGATATTTTTTAAAAATTTTTAAAAAATATACAAAAAATATAATATAATAATTATAAAATAATTAATTCAATATACCTCAATATGACTCATAAGATATTTATTATGAAAAATAATATTTTAAAAAAATATATAACAATATCTTTTACCATAATAACATAACATAATTTTTTTGGATGAGATTGAATAATGTAGTAATAGATTTGAGTGACAAAAAAAAAGTGAAAGAGAGAGATTGAGATGAGTATGAAAGAAAGAAAAATTCGAATTGAAGGAGGAATTAGAGTTACTAAATTTAAGAAAGTTAGAGTAAATTTATGTATATATAAATAAATTTATGTATATATAAATGGATTTATGTATAAATAAATTCGCGTGGATTTAACGAGTTTTCTGGGGCAGGTACTTATATTCCCGTCTCCATCTATTTATTCACGTGGATGGGGCTCCACCTATGGAATTTTATCGATCTTCATCTAGCCTAAAATCGCAAGTAATTTTTGAAAATACATGTTTTGACTCTTTTTTATCATTTCTATTGATAGCATTTATTGGTTTGTGATGTTGAGCTATTCTAACTACTTAGTAAAAATTTTAAGATAACCAAAGTCTAAGCAATATTATTCTCTTATAAAATCATATGTATCTTTGTTATAACAATATTAATAAAAAACAAATGTTAAACACTAAATGAGTCACATTTTTTATATATGTTATAATAACTAACAATATTACATATCATAACTGTAAAATCATAATATTTTGAGAAATGATGTATAAACAATTTAAATGTTGATATGTTTGGACAACTTTAAAAAAAAAGTAAAAAGTATTTAAAAATTGTATGTTGATCTATAAGATTTTCTTTTTAAAAACTTATTGATAGTTTATGATTAATAATTTTGGAATTATATATATTATTTATCTTTTATATATATATATTATTTTATTTTATAGAGATTTATAACTTTTTTCGTATTGAAAATATTAGTGGTTATAGAGAGATTTTTACCATTAAATGATTATAGAGAAATTAAAAACAAAATTGGTTCATATTTTTCAATAAAACATTTAGTTTTTGTTTTAAGTTCAAAGTAAATTATATATTCAATTTATATTTGTTTGTTTATCCTAATTATTACATATAATAGATAATATTATTAAGCATATTTTAAAAGAAATTATTCAATTTTATACAATTAAAAAATAATCATAAGATTGAGATTAAGATGAAGTGAAATATAATAAATATATAACAAATAAAAGTAAAATAAATAATTAAAATAAAATAAAAAAAGCAATTAAAAGAAGTAGGAGAAGGTAAAAAAGAGAACGCATATAATCAATAAAAATACATTGTAAAAATATTTAATATAATCAATGAATATAAAAGATAAAAGACACAAATTAAGATATATTCTTATTAAAAAATTTCAAGAAAAATATTATGAAAAAAACTATTAATCAAGTTCTACAAAAATATTATAGAAAAATTGAAATGTTAGTAAATAAAATAATAACACTCTCATTAAAAATTTTTAAATACATAAAAAAATATTATAAAACAAAATAATAGAAAAATTTAGTAAAATAAGATAAACTAAAATAAAAAATAAAAAATAAAAAAAAGTATAACTAAAGCACAAAAAAGAGATAAAGGAGGTACAAAATACATTTTGATTTCATATATATGAATAAAAATAATAAGAGAATAATTATTTAAATTAAATTTATTTATTTCATTTATTTATTCATTATTTATTAAATAATTTAATATTTATTTTGGTTAAATCAAATAATTGATATAATTAATTAGTTATAATTAATATTATTTATTCGAATAGTATAACCGAAACATATTAACATATCAATGGTAAAATTAAAATTAACTTGAATACTTTTAAATATAATTATGGTAATTAACTAAGTATTATATGTTCTTTAATAATTTACATTTAATAATATATTTAGTAATTTGACAATTCTCTTGTATAAAACTTTTAATGAGTAAAAATGTGAAATATGGTGCAGGAAAAAAAACTAAAGTGACATAACTTTTTTAGTAAAAGAAAAAATAATTTTTTTGTTTATTTTTTGGACATATGTCCATTTTTTTCAAGTCATAGATTTTAATTGATAGAAACTAATAAAAATTAAGTCCATAAAAAAATTTAATTAATTTGTGTCTTAAGAGTACATTTTAAAAATATAATAATAGAGACTTTTTAATATTTTTAATGTATTCAATATATTAAAAATTAAAAAAAAAATTTTTATAATAATTTTTATAAAATATTTTCTTTTATGATATACTTAACTCGAATACAAATTAGTAAAATAGCAATCAATAAAAAAATAAAATTTAAGGAAAACATGTTAAAAATTGAAATAAAATAAAAACTTTCAATTATGATAATTAATTATAATCATATATATTTACTTTAAGGTTCATACCTCAAAAAATTCAAAATATTAATATCTTATATTTTTTATTTTTTTAATTTTAGACTATTATAAACATTAGCTGCTCTTCAATAATGACAATTCTTTAAAAAGATAAATATAATTAAATGATCCTAAAATATATAATAATTTTTAAAATAATAAAAAATATACAATTACTTAAAATATAACATTTGTGTATCAAGTGAAATTTAATTGTCAATATAAAAATTATATATAATATTATATCATAATCAAATAAGAGATTAATAAAAAAATTTAATATTTATATAATATATCAAAATTAAGTTTAAATTTTCAAAAATCAAATTTTATTATTTTTATGGAAGAAAATTAAGCAATAAAAAAACTCATAGGAGCGTTATCAATGTTGAAATAATAGAAATAACATCATATTAATTTTTATTTATTGAATAATCTAAAATTATAAAATTAAATTCATCATATATATTAAAATAAAAAATAATATATTCATAAATAAAATAAAATAATTATTAAAAATTGAATATGCAAATAAAAAAATAGATTATAACTTACAAAAACTATTTATAAGATTTGCTACATAAATAATAAAAGTCATATATCTATAAAAATTAAATTATATTAAATTGTGAGATATTTAGATTTAATGATTTAGAAAAAATTAGTTAATATAATAATTAATTAGTTATAATTGATTTAATTTAATGATTTAGAAAAAAAATTGGAAAATACTTTGACAGATATGTCACATAAACTCTATCATAAGTGCAAAAATTTGATTTTAATATGATATAATAGATCATTGATATCCTAATGATACGGATCAATAAAATTTAAAAATATTATTTAGTATATCTAAATTTTATATATATATAATTTACCTATTTATAATGATAATTTAATTTTTAAATTTTTTTTAATATAATCCAAATTCTAATTAAATCAAATATTGATCGATTATTTTTTCAAAAAGAACTATTCGAACTAATTAAAAAATTAATAAACTTGGTTCATCGAATTCATCCTCTTGTACTTTCTCATACATCAAAGAAGAATTAATTAGGATCAATCTCTTTCAAAATTCAAACTCTTCTTCTTCTATGTTTAGCTAGATAGTACAGTATGTGTTATAGCAATAATTTAAAGATCTAATATGATAAAGTATTCAATTCATAAGATATGTTATTTCTTGCTTGCTAAATTTGCATTTAAAAAAAATATTATTCATATACAAAAAACTCTTGACATCCATATAAATATATGGTTGTTATTAATCAATCATTTTAATAAATTATTTTTTAATTAAAAAAAAAAATTGTGTATTAACAATATTTATTATAAAAATTGTACATGTTACTGAGATTGCTTTTTTTTTTCTTTTTTGATTTTTTTTCATTAATGTCATATTTGTAAATTCTTTCAATTATTTTAAAATTTTTAGTTTTAATAAATTTTTTTATCAAGTTTTTTTTTAATTTGAATATTTTATTATTTTCATAATATAAGCATAAAAAGAAAATTTAAATCATTTTTGGTATTATAATTAATCAATCAACTTTTATAATTAAATCATTTTTTGTACACCAAAGAAATCTATTAGGATTACTTTAAATAAAACGTAGAGAATTATTATTTGATCAAAAGACAATTAAATTAAATTTTGATCATATTTAATGTAATTATTGGATAAAAAAAAAACTACCTTGCAATAAATATTTAATCCAAATCTAGCAACTATACAATGTGATAAATGTTATAATAGCACATATTGATACTCTCAAAATTATAAATAACTAGTGTATGTTCGTGTGCTATGCACAAAATAATATATAAAATTATATAAAATTTTTTTATTAAAATTTAAATGAAAATTATATATAATAATAATTATTATAAATATTTTATAATTATATATAATATAATAATAATTATATTAAAATTTTTACTTAGGACGATTTTATTTGTTGGTTTCGTATTTATTCTTAAAGTCAAAACAATATGATCAACATTGTTACTTGTTAAAACTTCACATTTTATGAAATAATTTTTAAATTTTCAAATTCATAAACTTATATTATTACAAAAGTTATTAGATCGATTAATATTTCTTGATAACATGGTGTACCAAAACACTATCGTTGAGTATTAGTTAGCGTGAAGAGAAACCAATAATAATTTTTGTTATTCAATATATAATTTTTATTCTATTGAAAAATAAATTAATATTTCTTAAATTTATAAATACATTTTTTTCTAATTTTTACACTATTTTATTTGACAATATTTACCATTAAAAAATAACAAATGACCATACTATCCCACAATATATATATGTGTGTGTGTGTGATGTGCAAAATAATTTCTTGTCTTGAAATTAGTTCTAGTTAGTGAGATAAAATTTAAAATACTTTTTATTTTCTTACTCAAATTTAAATTTAAATTTAGAATTGATTAATGACTCATTTTTTTAATTACAATAAAAAATAAATTGATTAGATGTAAAATATTTAGCATTTAATAATTTCAATCATTTAAATTTTAATTACCAAAAATTGGATTAAAAATTAATTATAAACTTAATAATCGATAATATATATTATATTAGTACGTAAAAATAATCATTACAGATTTTAGTAGCATAGATAGTATCCAAGTAATTCGATTTAGTAGTATAGATAGTATCCAAGTAATTCGAATCTTATAGATTCGATTTACTACAAAAACACATCATTCGAATCTTATGAATTTGATTTAGTTTCCAATATAAAAGTAACATATAATATCATTTCGTAATCAAATAAGTGTTTAATCAAAGATTTTAATATTTATATATATAATAATATGATAAAATAAATAAAAGTTTGAGTTTAACCATAATATAAATTGTAATTGATTTGATTTAATAATTTAAAAAAATTGAATAACCCTTTTTAGTAATATGCCAATCTAAATAATATAGATTGAAGATAAAAAAATATAGCTAAATTATATAATATAACATAATATTTCTAAAAATTTGTTTTATAGCAAATCTAATATCAAGATATTTATCATCATCTGTGGTATAATCTAATTTTACAATTATTTAAACGTTATTTTTATGAAAAATCACATTATTTATTTTGAAAAAAAATATTTACTCATTATTATAATTTAAATAGAATATAAAATAGATATTAAACCAATTATTTCTTTTAATAATTACTCAGTCACAAATATCTATTAAAAGACTTGAGATTTAAGAGCATACAAAGTAAATATAATACTTACAACTTTTACACTACTACTACGATAAGATGATTATTATAAGTCTTTTTAACATAAATTAAATAGAATAACATATAATAATAAAGAAACAATCAAATCCAAAAAAATTATAGAACACCTGTCATACACTACGACGGTTAGTATTGAGAAAGGTTTAACCATTTATTTTTTTATTGAATAAATTATCATTTGTACCCATAAAAGATACAAATGCTGACAAATATGCCCATATAAGAATAAAACGACAATTATAACTACAGAATGGCTTCCGTGTGCCAAGAGTACCCAAACATTGGTTACACAATTAGTCGATTAGGGTATTTTTGGCACACGGAAGCTATCTTCCGTGGGTACAATTGTCGTTATATTCTTATATGGATAAATTTGTCAGTGTTTGTATCTTTCATGGATACAAATGGTAATTTATTATTTTTTATTAGCTATCTTTTATCTACTCTACACTTCACTGAACCTATAGTTCAACCTTTCAAATTCTCATATATTCTTGCCAAACACAATATTATTATGTTTTTTTTTATAGAAAGAATCGTTAGTAAAAAGATGAGGTTCTCTTATAATATTTATGACTTTTTATGATAATAAAATAAAAATGAAAAGCATAAAATAGTATTGTGTATATTTAAGTTAATTTTAATCTTTTTTAATAATCAGATTTATCATAATATAACTAATAAACAATGACAATTAATACGGATTGGATATGTTTTGAGTATGTTATACATTTTATGATTTTGTACGGAACAATATTAATTTTAATTTATATATTTATTATTGGGTATTAAAAATAAAAAGTATTTGTATTGTTAGCATTTTTCAAACCTTCCTCAGGTCTGATCGTGATTAGGCCTAAAAGATCACCTACCTCATTGGACATAAATGTAATCCAATCAATTTTTATCTGATAGTGCTATACATTCGCATAATCATAGGAGAATCACATTCGCATAATCATAAGAGAATTAACTTTAGCGAGATAACAATATAGTATTTAGTTACCACATTAGTATTTTTATATATAGAATTATTAATCAATTATGTATGGCTTCTGATGAAAATAATATATTCAACATAGATATTTTTTGTTAGGTAAAAGATAACAGATTGACAAAGAAAATTAATTACACTAGGTATATTCATTTTAAAAATATTTTTTTATATAATACTATAAAAAATATCATGATTACCCTGAATTACTACATGTTCAACTTTCATCGACAGCGGTAGAATACCTAAATTGAAAAATTTTCAGACTATAATATTTGTCAAACAAACAATTAATCAAACACTCATCTATACCTTCTCATTTTGAGTATATTTATACATAAAAAAAGAGTTGAAATAGCAAAAGTGATAAAAATGATGATTTTTATAATTTTATATGGCTATCTATATATAGAAGACCAGAAAACTATGATTATCTAACAAAATTAATTTTATTTATTGCATTCAATTTGAATAAGTAAAAAATCATCTTATTTCATTTTAGTTCTTAATTCACATGATTTAAATTTAGCTCAATATATATGATTTGATTTGATTTAATTATCAGTGAAAAATATATTGAGAACCTATTTTATGCATAGATTTGTTATTTTAATAATTCATTAATACAGATAATTAGTATAATTAATTTGATTTAATAAATTAAAAAAATAAATTAAAAATAATAACAAAATATTAAAAGAAATAAATTAAAAAATACTACCAAATCAATTTGATATAAATTATAATAAATTATGTGATTTTTAAATATCTAATCAAATCAATTAGTTAATATAGTTGATTTATCATAATAAATTGTATTTAATGAGTTAAAAGAAACAAATCGCTAAACACTCTCATAAGCACGTCCATCATTAAGTGCAGAAACCTGATTTTTATATAATAGAATAGATAATAAATAGAATATATGAGAATATGATATGAGATATATTTTAATTATGAAATTGGTATTATATAATAGATTTTTTCTAAATTCTTATTGCTTGTTCGTTACTAATTTTTACGTAATTACTTAATAATTTCCGCCTACGAAACTATCAACTATCTAATATTATGATTTAATTAATAAGAATGATGACATCAATATTTTTTCATAAGTCTTGTTATTATTTATAATTAGAAAACAGCCATAAATAAATTTATTTTCTTAACGAGTGTTAAATTTGTTGTCAAATTTTATATTACTTTTAAAATTTTAGCATAATTGAGTCTAATTTTTACATTTTGAAATGAATTTACTCAAAAAAATTAATATATAAATCACATTATTATTATAAATTATTTTTTTAACATAATTAGTAGTGCTTGTTTGGACCATAAAATTTAGCTTCTAATGATATTAAAGTCAACCTATTTTATTATCTTGTACCTTCAAAGAATTTACACGACTAACATAAAAATATAACAATTAAAAAAAAAAGTTCATTACAATAAGTATATTCATTTTAACAAATATTCTTCTATATAATATTATAAAAAATATATTGGCCACTTTGAATTGCTACAGGTCAACTTCCATCCACATTAGTAGAATGCCTAAATTGAGATATATTCATCAAACAAACAATCAATAAAACACTCATCCGTACTTTCTCATTTTAGGTACATTTATACATAAAAGAAATTATACATAAAGAAAAAAAGAAGAAGAAAAGAAGAGTTGAAATATCAAGAGTAATAAAAATTATGATTCTTATAATTTTGTGTGGCCATAACTACAAGAAAAAAAATAATATTTGTAACAAAAAAATTGTTACAAAAAATCGAAATTTTAAAACAAAAGGACTTTCTAACAAAAAAAGGGGTCGTTGCAGTATGTCTCGTTACAAAAAGTTTTTGTAACAAAAAATGGAACTATTACAATTCAAAGTGATATTTTGTAACAAATTTTTCTGATACAAAAAACCAGAAATCGTTACAAAAGTGGTAACAAATTTTGATTTTCAAGGTATTTTTGGTGACAATCTATTTTTTCCTATCATAAAATTTTGGTACAAAATATAACTTGATTTTGTAACGCTTTTTTTCTTTAGTTACAAAAGTAAAATAATTATTTTATAAAATTTTTTAATTCAAATTGTATGCATAATTTAGTAAATTAGTTTTTAAATTAACTAATCTAATAACTATTTTAATAAGCAAATCTACATTTATATAATATGCAAAAACATACATAATTCAAACATGCCTCATTTAGCTAAAATTATTTTAAAACAAAATAACCTTAGTGAGTACATTGATTAGTTCTACAAGTTATATGTCTTGCATAAGTTCAACCAAAAGTTAAAAGTTTTAACATAGATTAGTGTCTCTATGAATCAAAATATTCTTGAGCCCTCAAGATAGCATGTAGTCACCATTTCAGCACTCTTGTAAATAAGAAAAACCAAAACAAAAAATTAGAAACAAGATATAACACTAATTATAATTTTTTTCATTAAGTTTTATCCAAAATGTTTAGAAAAATTTTGGCAAAACCTCCCCTAAAACTTGGATATTTCCACCGTCTACGGTTCCAACAAAAACAACCAATTCACACTTATTTCTCAGCCAATACACAACCAAATTTATCAAACTAAATAATAAGACATTTGTCATTTCTCAACCATGACACAAGTAAAATGTCATAAATAGATCCATATACAAATTAAACTATACTAATAATATAGGAATCATCTAGGAAAATGTATTAAAACCATAAGCAATTTTAGGAGTACCTTTAGGGTCTAGTTTCTTTCATTGTCAAAGCGCGCTATGAAAGAGTTCACAACGGCTTGTTGAGCTTCTAACTGAGCTTTTATTTGAGCTAATTCTTCCTCTTGCCGTGTTCATTGCTCTTCAAGTTTTTCTTTGAGCACATCTATTTCCTTTGTTAGTTCCTCACGGTCTTGCATTACCTCTTGAAGTTGTGTTTGAATCCTTAACTTAGATTTTGAAGCCTTTATGCTATAACTCTGCTCTGCTCTAGGGAAACGGAAAATGGCTGTAGGTAACTTAGTTTCCTTACAGAAACTCTGGGTTGCTCTAAGCAACTAATATATATACAAATATCTCATTATTATATTAGCTCTGGTTTCTTTTTTCTCTGTATCTCTTTTCTCTGCTTTGATTACTCTTTTTTATGTATCTATATTACTCTTTTCTCTTTATCTCTTTACTCTTTTGTAATCGTAAATATGCAAGCGGGACAAAACCCACGTCCTTGCCAGCAACTTTATAAACCAAATATATTTTCTTAAAAGAATCAGTCAAGTTATTATCGTTAAACAAGTCTCAAGTATTCATTTTGATTAAGTCCTTATACTTTTATAAAAATTTGGACATGATCTCTTCTGAAAATAAGACTTAACCACGCTTACGGGTCTCAACTAAATAATTTACCAAACTCTTTTCAACCTTTCCAGTATCAAATCAATTCAGAATCAAACAAATTCCAACATTGAATCAGCCATATAACGCTAATGTTAATCTTTAATTTTATGAACTCATAACTGTTACTAAGACATTCTCAACACCTTATCTTCTTTTCTATTTTTAATATAGCAAATAAACTTGGAATTGTGCAAAATTTATGTCCAAGCGTTCATCTTGAAATAAGCTTTCTAACAAATCAAAGATCATAATTTTTTGATTTCTCTAGCCTTAGAAATAGAGGAAAAACTGTGACTGCTCTGCAGTGTGTAAAACCAAAAAATAGCAACAACATGTGATATTCAAAATTCAGTATAAAATCCAAGTTAAATCCAATGACCTTAAAAATTAATATGGTTTAACTTTACTCATCCATGTTTCTTTCTCAATTGGTTTTGGGTTAATACCATTTTAATGAAGAAGTTACATAACCTGAAAGTTAAGTAAAAATGAGTCAGAATCTATTTTAGAAGCCAACAAGTTTAGTACCTTTCAATTTGAATAATTTTTATTACAAAACTCCAATTAAGCTAAATTTTGGTTTGAAAACTTCTAGCTCATCCAGAAGTAAGTGTGTCTTAGTTACAACCCAATTGCTATTCAATTCTAAGAGTTACAAGCATTGGAAGTTGATGCATAGCTTGCTGAAATCTGTTTCTTTCCAGCTTTGACCACCAATATTCAAAAATTTACAACTCCCAATCCTTAACTCCTAAAATTCGGAAGTTTTATATAAATAAATCAAGTTAATCAAATTTTATAACAAAATTGGTTTCACTCCAAAACTCAGCTCGTAGAAGTCGCAGCAAGACAAACAAGTTGCTGCCCTGTTTGACCTTTTCTGCTGTAGGACAGATTTAACAACCTAACTTTAAAGGTTAACCCAGACTTGGTCTCATGCAATTTCGATCATTACATAATTAGTTATAACTTTTCAAAGTTTCTAACTCCATTTGAAAGTAATGCAGAAAATCGGATTTTACTATTCAACTTTGAAAAATCATAACTAACTCTCTAGTTAATACAAAATCTTCAAAATTGAATATTAATAACTATACTTATTGTAGTTCGCTTAGCTTTTAGTCTCATATTATTCCAATCTCTATTAAGTTGCTGGTGCACTTTCAAAGTTACCGTTTTATTTTAAAACTCTGATTTTCAACATAAAGTTTAGCATTTCAAGTTTAATTTTCAATATTTCTCAAAATCAATTTCAAAACAATCACAACCAATTCTACCACCATCCCAACATATTTAATAACCAGCCCAACAGTAATCAACCAATATAATCCATTAAGATTCAACATGTAATCACTCATCAACAATTCATAATTCACACGCAATCAATCAATTTCACAAAAACCACAAGCTCAATCACATTTCCAGCCACAATTTAATATCCACATAACCAATCAATTACTCATAAAAATTAAACCTATTTGGAGTCATTCAATAAACTTTATAGGCATTCTAAAATTAAAGTCATTTAAGTTAAACCCCCTACCTCGATGTCGCTTTAATAATGAACTTGAAAACAGCTGTAGGATTTCCGATGACTCTTCACTCTCCTAGCAGTAGCAGTGGTAGTGACATTAAAACTAGAATAGCAACCCTAATAGCCCTCTCCGATAGCAACAATAATAATTCAAAATTTCGGTAACTGACAAAGAATAGAATGGAGACAAGGTAGCAGAAATAAGATGACCATAAAGTAAAAGTGAAAGTAGAACAAGTTAAAGGAGTGAAGGACCTAAACTGAAATAGAGTCTGCAACAACACCTCCATCACTGGCCCCAACGGCAGTAGCGTATAGCTCCAGTAGCAACCACCATGGCATCGTCGCTTCAACAGTGATTTCCGATGGCAACAATGGCATGCAGATCGACGGAAACCTCCGTCTCCAACAACGGCAGCAGCGATATGAGCCCCTATCTTTCCCGTCACGTCTCTCTTCTCTGCGAACTCCTATCTCTCTCTTCGGGCTCGTCGGCGGTGCAGAGGTGGCGGCAACGAACCCTAGCAGTAGCGGCAGTGGATCGATCGCGATGGAGGCAGCATCGCGGATATCATCTCTTTTTCTCTCTTGAATGCGGGCTCTCTTTCTCTCGCCCGATAACGACGGTGACGGTGGCAAGGATACCCACCGACACCATCTCCCTCTTCTCATCTTCTCTCTACGTCCCGTTCTCCCTCAATCTCTCATCTTCTATTTCTCTAGTTCTCTCAAGAACTCCCTTTCCTGTCTTCTCCTTTTTTTCCCTTTCTTTTTAAAAGTATGCGTGTGTGCGTTGGGTTTTAATTTAGGAATTTATGGTATAAATTTAGGAATTTAGTGAAATTAAGATTTTATTTGGTAATTCTAGAATTAGGGTCAAATATATACGAATAATATAACAATTTTACAAAATATTCATGATAAAATAATAATTTAGGATTTAAATATGATACTATAAAAATTAATTTTGAAACACATATAATTTTATTTACCAATTTATTTATAATAGGAATTACTTAAATTAAAGTATACAAATCTTTCTTATTATTTTTTTTCAATTACTAAAATTATGCAAAATATTCAATTATAATAAAATTACTTAAAAATATTAATTGATTCAAAATGAATTTATCAACGAATCTCTTTAATTATTTCTAATAAAATAATTTCTAAAATTATAAAGTTTAAACTTAATAAGATAAAATCACAATTTATTCATATTTAGATTTTCAAAAATGCGGGATGTTACATATGCTACCATGAGCTCAAATAATTATTTTTAATTTAAATTAAAAAATGAGCATACTAATCACATTTTATAAAATATGATTAAAACCTGAAATATCAATTATTTTTAAATTTAATTATATGACCTTTCATTATTTTTCTATCACAACTTTAATTTCAATTTATATAAAATAACTAATTAAAATAGAAATTGTGCATAACAATTAATTATCTTAAACTTAAAGTATTTATAAAAATTAATCTAATAATTTCTAACAAATTAATCTCTAAGAGCTCGATTGACGTGGCGAAAATTGGCAGATTAGGAAATTAATGTAAGAGAAACGTTGCAAGTACTAACCAACAAAAATCCGCTCATCAATTTAGAAGGGTTGTCACAAAATTAGAATAAAAATACTGGGAGTATGAGTCCCAGGTCGTCTCCTAACGAGTTGGAGAAAGATGTGCTATTTTATCAATCATAGGTTTTCCAAAATGTTTTTGAGTTGGTAAACAGGAAATTAAATCAGAGAATTTATGTAATTCAAATAAAAACCTTGACCGGGAGAAGATTAATCGGAAGTTCTATCCTTATTGGATTTCTCTCAATATTAATTGATAATTGAAGGTTGTTCTACTTAGTTATCCTTTACTGAGTAAAGGAAAGTCAAGTAAGTTGGAAGTCTACTTCTATTCACAAGTTTTAATCCTCTCCCTTGGAAAGGATTAGTGTTAGTGACTAGAGAGCCAGCCAACAATAAACCCAATTACAATTTAGCTCTTGAGCATTCCAACTCAAGGTTCTCCTTTTAATCAACTCCCAATCAAGTTAGAGGACTACTCCAATATCATGAATGTAAACTTCACAAAATTAAAAAGGGAAATAAAGAAAGACATGATAAACAATAATAAAAAAGATCAATTAAAATTAAAAATGGTTCTTGTATTAATAAATTATAAAAATAATCCAATTGTAACTTTAGACAAATTAAGGATATGAAAGAGTAAGCGAAAAGTAAGAAAACAAACTAGAATGATGAAGTCTTGGCGGAGGTAATAACTCTTCTCAATATCCCAATCCAAAAAGTAATAAAACAAAATTCTAAGAACTATGAATGTGTAGAGAGAAAACCTAGAGGAGGAGTAAAATCAGATCTGAAACCAAAAAAACTAAAATTATGCCGGAGTGAGAATCGTCCTTAGTCTCTACATGTTTTCTGGCTCTAATATGCATTTCTGGGCCGAAAACTGGGTTAAAACGTGGCTCAAAATCCACGCCAGCGATTTCTGTAAATTCTGCAGATCGCGCACGTCATGCGACCGCGTCGTCCATGCGTTCGCGTCATCTAGCGTTTTTCCTTTCCACGCGTGCGCGTCGTCCACGAATTCGCGTCACTCGTGCAGATTCCAATCCACGCGCTCGCGTTAGGCACGCATTTGCGCCGCTATGATTTTCTCCAATTCGCGCGGATACGTGAGCCATGCGTCCGCGTCGCTTCTCGCTGGTCATCTCATCAATTTCTTGTGTTCCTTCCATTTTTGCATGCTTCCTCTCCATTCTCTAAGTCATTCCTGCCCTATGAAGCCTGAAACACTTAACACACAGATCACGACATCGAATGGTATAAAGGAGAGTAAAAATATACAATTAAAAGATCTTTAGGAAGCAAGTTTTCAATCATAGAACAATTTTGGGAAGGAATTGTAAATACATACAAATCATATGAATAAGTGGATGCAGACTTGATAAAACCACACAATTAAACACAATATAAATCATAAAATAATGGTTTATCAACCTCTCCACACTTAAATATTAGCATGTCCTCATGCTTAGTTGAAGGAGATAAAGTAAATGAGTAAGGACATGTAAAACTCATACAATGCAATGCAATATATATATATATATATATATATATATATATATATATATATATATATATATATATATATATATATATGAATGCAACTATATGATTCTTGTCCACTTGGTCAAAAGTAAGTAAGCTCTTCAAGACAATCATAAATCAAATTCCACCAATTCAATTTATACAGTAAGAATAGATAAAAATGCAAGAAGATAGCTTATGAAAGCATGGAACATAGAATTTAAGCATTGAACCCTCACTGATGATGTATGTGCACTCTAGTCTCTCGAGTGTATAGAGTAATCACTATACTCTTCTCTAATCATGATTTCTAAATTTTGTTCTACACCTAACCAATCAACAACATTTAATGTACCAATGCAAACATCATGAGGTCTTTTCTAGGTTGTAATGGGGATAAGGTAACGGTAAGGGTATATATGGCCAAGTGAGCTTATAAATTGAATCTTTAATTAACCTAAGCTTTCACCTATCATATATATATATATATATATATATATATATATATATATATATATATATATATATATATATTCTATATAACTTCAAATTTCATACCTAGCTACCCAAAATTTCACTTTCACATTCCATACTCATTGATGAGCGGATAATTTGTACGCTTTTTGGCATTGTTTTTAGTATGTTTTTAGTATGATCTAGTTAGTTTTTAGTATATTTTTATTAGTTTTTAGTTAAAATTCACTTTTCTGGACTTTACTATGAGTTTGTGTGTTTTTCTGTGATTTCAGGTATTTTCTGGCTGAAATTGAGGGACCTGAGCAAACATCTGATTCAGAGACTAAAAAGGACTGCAGATGCTGTTGGATTCTGACCTCCCTGCACTCGAAGTGGATTTTCTGGAGCTACAGAAGCCCAATTGGCACGCTCTCAACGGCGTTGGAAAGTAGACATCCTGGGCTTTCCAGCAATATATGATAGTCCATACTTTGCCCAAGATTTGATGGCCCAAACCGGCGTTCAAAGTCACCCTCAGAATTCCCAGCGTTAAACGCCGGAACTGGCACCAAAGTGGGAGTTAAACGCCCAAACTGGCATAAAAGCTGGCGTTTAACTCCAAGAAGAGTCTCTACACGAAAATGCTTCATTGCTCAGCCCAAGTACACACCAAGTGGGCCCGGAAGTGGATTTTTATGTCATTTACTCATATCTGTACACCCTAGGCTACTAGTTTTCTATATATAGGACCTTTTACTATTGTATTTTCATCTTGGTTCTTCTGGTTCCCTCTCTGGGACCGAAGCCAATGATCACTCTTGTTCTTATGTATTTTCAACGGTGGAGTTTCTACACACCATAGATTAAGGTGTGGAGCTCTGCTGTACCTCGAGTATTAATGCAATTACTATTGTTCTTCTATTCAATTCCGCTTGTTCTTGTTCTAAGATATCACTTGTTCTTCAACTTGATGAATGTGATGATCCGTGACACTCATCATCATTCTCACCTATGAACGTGTGACTGACAACCACCTCCGTTCTACTTTCGATTGGGTGAATATCTCTTGGATTCCTGATACACGATGCATGGTTGATCGCCTGACAACCGAGTGCTCGCCTGACAAACGAGCCAGCCATTCCGTGAGATCAGAGTCTTCGTGGTATAGGCTAGAACTGATGGCGGCATTCGAGAGAATCCGGAAGGTCTAACCTTGTCTGTGGTATTCTGAGTAGGATTCAATGATTGAATGACTGTGACGTGCTTCAAACTCCTGAGGGCGGGGCGTTAGTGACAGACACAAAAGAATCACTGGATTCTATTCCGGCCTGATCGAGAACCGACAGATGGATAGCCGTGCCGTGACAGGGTGCGTTGAACATTTCCACTGAGAGGATGGGAGGTAGCCACTGACAACGGTGAAACCCTTGCTTAAGCTTGCCATGGAAAGGAGTAAGAAGGATTGGATGAAGACAGTAGGAAAGCAGAGAGACGGAAGGGAAGGCATCTTCATACGCTTATCTGAAATTCCTACCAATGAATTACATAAGTATCTCTATCTTTATCTTTATGTTTTATTCGCATATCACCATACCCATTTGAGTTTGCCTGACTAAGATTTACAAGGTGACCATAGCTTGCTTCATACCAACAATCTCTGTGGGATCGACCCTTACTCGCGTAAGGTTTATTACTTGGACGACCCAGTACACTTGCTGGTTAGTTGTGCGAAGTTGTAGTGATCACAATTTCGTCCACCAAGTTTTTGGCGCCGTTGCTGGGGATTGTTGAGTTTGGACAACTGACGGTTCATCTTGTTGCTTAGATTAGGTATTTTTTTTCGGAATTCTTGAAGATGAATTCTAGAGTTTCATGATGATTTGTTGAAGTCTGGCTGGCTGTGAAGCCATGTCTAATTTCATTGGACCGAGGTTTCAACTTATCATCACAAGAGCTTGTTGATTTTTATCAATCTTGCTGTTGGAGCAGTGATCTGCTAAGGCTTGGCTGGCCATTGGCCATGTCTAGTGTTTTGGACCGAAGCTTTCTTTGAAAGCTTGGCTGGCTGTGAAGCCATGTCTAATTCCTGGACCGGAGTCTTAGACTAAACATTGCATGATTCCTGGAGTTCTCATTAAGAATTTTGATACCTTTATCTTCTTTTTCCACTTAATTTTCGAAAATCACAAAAAATTTTACAAAGTCATAAAATCCAAAAATATTTCTTGTTTGAGTCTAGTGTCTCATGTTAAGTTTGGTGTCAATTGCATGCATTCATTCATGTGTCTTAGTGATCTTCAAGATGTTCTTGATGATTTCTTACTCTAATCTTTAAATTCTCTTGACTTGAGTGTTTTGTGTGTCTCATATGCATTCTCATTAGTGTCAGTAGTATACAAACTACTAAGTTTGGTGTCTTGCATGCATTGTTATTTGATTCTTGTTGCATTTTGATTTTTCCTTATTATTAAAAATCCAAAAATATTTTTAATTTGTGTCTTCTCAAGTCAATAATACAGAGAATTAAAGATTCAGAACATACAGCAGAGGAATTGCACAGAAAAAACTGGGCGTTCAAAACGCCCAGTGAAGAAGGACAGACTGGCGTTTAAACGCCAGCCAGGGTACCTGGTTGGGCGTTTAACGCCCAAAAGGGTATAGTTTTGGGTGTTAAACGCCAGAATGTGCACCATTCTGGGCGTTTAACGCCAGGATGGCACAAGAGGGAAGATTTTGTTTTTAATGCAGATTTTTTTTTCAGTTTTCAAACTTTTTCAAAATCAAATCTTTTTCAAATCATATCTTTTCAATCATATGTTTTCAAAATCAATTTCTTTCTATTTTTAAAAATACTTTCTATCAATTAATGATTTGATTCAACATTTCAAGTATGTTGCCTTTTCTGTTGAGAAAGGTTTAATGTTTGAATCATATCTTTTCTTGTTAGCCAAGTTTTTAATTTTCAAAATCAAATCTTTTTAAAATGTCTTTCAAATCATATCTTCTCAATCACATCTTTTTAAACTAATCATATCTTCTTAACCACATCTTTTTCAAAATAGTTTTCAATCAAATCTTTTTGATTTCTAATTTCAAAATCTTTTTCAAAAATCACTTGATTTCTCTTCCACTTTCATTTTCGAAAATCAATTAGTGTTTTTCAAAAATGTTTTCAAAATCTTTTACTTAATTTTCGAAAATTACTTCCCTTCTTCTCACATCCTTCTATTTATGGACTAACACTATTCCTTAATGCAAAATTCGAACTCCATCTTCTTTGATAAGTTCGAATTTTCTACTTCTGTCTTCTACTTTTCTTTTCCTCTGACACCTAAAGGAATCTCTATACTGTGACATAGAGAATTCCACATTTTCTTGTTCCCTTCTCTTTCTTATGAGCAGGAGCAAGGACAAAAGCATTCTTGTTGAGGCTGATCCTGAACCTGAAAGGACCTTGAAGAGAAAGCTAAGAGAAGCCAAAGCACAACTCTCTGTAGAGGACCTAACAGAAATCTTCAAAGAAGAAGAACCTATGGCAGCCGAAAACAACAACAATGCCAACAATGCAAGGAAGGTGCTGGGTGACTTTACTGCACCTACTCCCGACTTTTATGGGAGAAGCATTTCTATCCCTGCCATTGGAGCAAACAACTTTGAGCTTAAGCCTCAATTAGTTTCTCTAATGCAACAGAATTGCAAGTTCCATGGACTTCCATTAGAAGATCCTCATCAGTTTTTAGCTGAATTCTTGCAAATCTGTGACACTGTCAAGACTAATGGGGTTGATCCTGAGGTCTACAGACTTATGCTATTCCCTTTTGCTGTAAGAGACAGAGCTAGGACATGGTTGGACTCACAACCTAAAGAAAGCCTGGACTCTTGGGAAAAGCTAGTCAATGCCTTCTTGGCAAAGTTCTTTCCACCTCAAAAATTGAGTAAGCTTAGAGTGGAAGTCCAAACCTTCAGACAGAAGGAAGGAGAATCCCTCTATGAAGCTTGGGAAAGATACAAACAATTAATCAGAAAGTGTCCTTCTGATATGCTTTCTGAATGGAGCATCATAGGTATTTTCTATGATGGTCTGTCTGAACTGTCCAAGATGTCTTTGGATAGCTCTGCTGGAGGATCTCTTCATCTGAAGAAGACGCCTACAGAAGCTCAAGAACTAATTGAAATGGTTGCAAATAACCAATTTATGTACACTTCTGAAAGGAATCCTGTGAACAATGGGACTAGTCAGAAGAAAGGAGTTCTTGAGATTGACACTCTGAATGCCATATTGGCTCAGAACAAAATATTGACTCAACAAGTCAATATGATCTCTCAAAGTCTGTCTGGAATGCAAAATGCACCAAACAGTACTAAGGAAGCTTCATCTGAGGAAGAAGCTTATGATCCTGAGAACCCTTCAATGGAAGAGGTGAATTACATGGGAGAACCCTATGAAAACACCTATAATCCTTCATGGAGAAATCATCCAAATCTCTCATGGAAGGATCAACAGAGACCTCAACAAGGTTTCAACAACAATAATGGTGGAAGAAACAGGTTTAGCAATAGCAAGCCTTTTCCATCATCTTCTCAGCAACAGACAGAGAGTTCTAAGCAAAATACCTCTGACTTAGCAACCATGGTCTCTGATCTAATCAAAACCACTCAAAGTTTCATGACTGAAACAAGGTCCTCCATTAGAAATTTGGAGGCACAAGTGGGTCAGCTGAGAAAGAAAATTACTGAACTCCCTCCTAGTACTCTCCCAAGCAATACAGAAGAAAATCCAAAAGGAGAATGCAAGGCCATCAACATGGCCGAATTTTGGGAGGGAGGAGAGGCAGTGAACGCCACTGAGGAAGACCTCAATGGATGTCCACTGGCCTCCAATAAGTTCCCCAATGAGGAACCATGGGAATCTGAGGCTCAAAATGAGACCATAAAGATTCCATTGGACTTCCTTCTGCCATTCATGAGCTCTGATGAGTATTCTTCCTCTGAAGAGGATGAGTATGTCACTGAAGAGCAAGTTGCTAAATACCTTGGAGCAATCATGAAGCTAAATGACAAGCTATTTGGAAATGAGACTTGGGAGGATGAACCCCCTTTGCTCACCAAAGAACTGGATGACTTGTCTAGGCAGAAACTGCCTCAAAAGAGACAAGATCCTGGGAAGTTTTCAATACCTTGTACCATAGGCACCATGACCTTCAAGAAGGCCTTGTGTGACATAAGGTCAAGTGTAAACCTCATGCCTCTCTCTGTAATGGAGAAGCTAGGGATCTTTGAGGTACAAGCTGCAAAAATCTCACTAGAGATGGCAGACAACTCAAGAAAACAGGCTTATGGACTTGTAGAGGATGTTCTGGTAAAAGTTGAAGACCATTACATCCCTACTGATTTCATAGTCCTAGAGACTGGGAAGTGCATGGATGAATCCATCATCCTTGGCAGACCCTTCCTAGCCACAGCAAGGGCTGTGATTGATGTTGATAGAAGAGAGTTGATCATTCAAGTGAATGAAGAATCCCTTGTGTTTGAGGCTCAAGGATATCCCTCTGTCACCATGGAGAGGAAGCATGAAGAGCTTCTCTCAAAACAGAGCCAAACAGAGCCCCCACAGTCAAACTCTAAGTTTGGTGTTGGGAGGCCACAACCAAACTCTAAGTTTGGTGTTGAACCCCTACATTCAAACTCTATGTTTGGTGTTGGGAGGTTCCAACATGGCTCTGAGCATTTCTGAGGCTCCATGAGAGCCCACTGTCAAGCTACTGACATTAAAGAAGCGCTTGTTGGGAGGCAACCCAATGTTATATTTTGACTATTTTCCTTTGTTATTTTATGTTTTTGTAGGATGATGATCATGAGAAGTCACAAAATCAATGAAAAAAGCAAAAACAGAATGAAAAACAGGAAGAAAAACAGCACACCCTGGAGGAAGAACTTACTGGCGTTTAAACGCCAGTAAGGCTAGCTGTTGGGCGTTTAACGCCCAGTCTGGCACCATTTTGGGCGTTTAACGCCAGAAAGGGGCACCAGACTGGCGTTAAACGCCAGAAAGGGGCACCAGACTGGCGTTAAACGCCAGAAAAGGGCAAGAAGCTGGCGTTAAACGCCAGAAATGGGCACCAGCCCGGCGTTTAACGCCAGAAATGGCTAAAAACGCATTTTTGCATGCCATTTGGTGCAGGGATGACTTTTCCTTGACACCTCAGGATCTGTGGACCCCACAGGATCCCTACCTACCCCACCACTCTCTCTCTTCTTCACCCATTCACCAATCACCTCAACACCTCTTCCCCAAAAACCCTTCACCTATCAAATCCCATCTTTCTCTTCACCACTCACATCCATCCTTCACAAAACCCCACCTACCTCACCATTCAAATTCAAACCACTTTCCCACCCAAACCCACCCTCAATTAACCGAAACCTACCCTTTCCCCACTCCTATATAAACCCTCCTTCACTCCTTCATTTTCACACAACCTAAACACCACTTCTCCCCCCTTTGGCCGAACACAAAGCCGTTCCCTTCTTCCTCATTTCTTCTTCTTCTACTCTCTTCTCTCTTCTTTTGCTCGAGGACGAGCAAACATTTTAAGTTTGGTGTGGTAAAAGCATTGCTTTTTATTTTTCCATAACCATTTATGGCATCCAAGGCCGGAGAAACCTCTAGAAAGAGGAAAGGGAAGGCAAAAGCTTCCACCTCTGAGTCATGGGAGATGGAAAGATTCATCTCAAGGGTGCATCAAGACCACTTCTATGAAGTTGTGGCCTTGAAGAAGGTGATCCCCGAGGTCCCTTCCAAACTCAGAAAGGGTCAACTTTGATCAAAGGTTGGACCAAGTCCTCACAAACATTTGTGAAAGAGGGCGCTCAATGGAAGAGAGATTCAAGAGGGAAGCCGGTTCAACTGAGAAGGCATGACCTCAAGCCCATTACTAAGAAGAGGATGGAGCAAACAAGAGACTCCTCTCATCATCAAATCCCTGAGATGCCTCAAGGGATGCACTCTCCTCCACAAAACTATTGGGAGCAACTAAACACCTCCCTAGGAGAATTGAGTTCCAACATGGGACAACTAAGGGTGGAGCACCAAGAACACTCCATCATCCTCCATGAAATTAGAGAAGATCAAAGAATCATGAGAGAGGAGCAACAAAGACAAGGAAGAGACATTGAGGAGCTCAAGCACTCCATAGGATCTTCAAGAAGAAGAACAAGCCGCCATCACTAAGGTGGACCCGTTCTTTAATCTCCTTGTTCTTTATTTTCTGTTTTTCGAAAATTATGCTTATGTTTATCTATGTTTGTGTCTTGTGATCATTAGTGTCTTAGTGTCTATGCCTTAAAGTTATGAATGTCCTATGAATCCATCACCTTTCTTGAATGAAAAATGTTCTTAATTGAAAAAGAGAAGAATTGCATGAATTTTGAATTTTATAACAGTTTGATTATTTTGATGTGGTGGCAATACTTTTGTTTTCTGAACGTATGCTTAAACAGTGCATATGTCTTTTGAATTTGTGGTTCATGAATGTTGGCTCTTGAAAGAATGATGAAAAAGGAGACATGTTACTGAGGATCTAAAAAATCATAAAAATGATTCTTGAAGCAAGAAAAAGCAGTGAATACAAAAAAAAAAGAAAAGAAAACGAAAAAAAAAGAGAGAAAAAGAAAGAAATAAAGTTGTGATCCAAGGCAAAAAGAGTGTGCTTAAGAACCCTGGACACCTCTAATTGGGGACTCTAGCAAAGCTGAGTCACAATCTGAAAAGGTTCACCCAATTATGTGTCTGTGGCATGTATGTATCCGGTGGTAATACTGGAAGACAGAGTGCTTTGGGCCACGGCCAAGACTCGATAAGTAGCTATGTTCAAGAATCATCATACTTTACTAGGAGAATCAATAACACTATCTGGATTCTGAGTTCCTAAAGAAGCCAATCATTCTGAATTTCAAAGGATAGAGTGAGATGCCAAAACTGTTCAGAGGCAAAAAGCTAAAAGCCCCGCTCATCTAATTAATACTGATCTTCATAGATGTTTTTGGAATTCATTGCATATTCTCTTCTTTTTATCTTATTTGATTTTCAGTTGCTTGAGGACAAGCAACAATTTAAGTTTGGTGTTGTGATGAGCGGATAATTTGTACGCTTTTTGGCATTGTTTTTAGTATGTTTTTAGTATGATCTAGTTAGTTTTTAGTATATTTTTATTAGTTTTTAGTTAAAATTCACTTTTCTGGACTTTACTATGAGTTTGTGTGTTTTTCTGTGATTTCAGGTATTTTCTGGCTGAAATTGAGGGACCTGAGCAAAAATCTGATTCAGAGACTAAAAAGGACTGCAGATGCTGTTGGATTCTGACCTCCCTGCACTCGAAGTGGATTTTCTGGAGCTACAGAAGCCCAATTGGCGCGCTCTCAACGGCGTTGGAAAGTAGACATTCTGGGCTTTCCAGCAATATATGATAGTTCATACTTTGCCCAAGATTTGATGGCCCAAACCAGCGTTCAAATCACCCTCAGAATTCCCAGCGTTAAACGCCGGAACTGGCACCAAAGTGGGAGTTAAACGCCCAAACTGGCATAAAAGCTGGCGTTTAACTCCAAGAAGAGTCTCTACACGAAAATGCTTCATTGCTCAGCCCAAGCACACACCAAGTGGGCCCGGAAGTGGATTTTTATGTCATTTACTCATATCTGTACACCCTAGGCTACTAGTTTTCTATATATAGGACCTTTTACTATTGTATTTTCATCTTGGTTCTTCTGGTTCCCTCTCTGGGACCGAAGCCAATGATCACTCTTGTTCTTATGTATTTTCAACGGTGGAGTTTCTACACACCATAGATTAAGGTGTGGAGCTCTGCTGTACCTCGAGTATTAATGCAATTACTATTGTTCTTCTATTCAATTCCGCTTGTTCTTGTTCTAAGATATCACTTGTTCTTCAACTTGATGAATGTGATGATCCGTGACACTCATCATCATTCTCACCTATGAACGTGTGACTGACAACCACCTCCGTTCTACTTTCGATTGGGTGAATATCTCTTGGATTCCTGATACACGATGCATGGTTGATCGACTGACAACCGAGTGCTCGCCTGACAAACGAGCCAGCCATTCCGTGAGATCAGAGTCTTCGTGGTATAGGCTAGAACTGATGGCGGCATTCAAGAGAATCCGGAAGGTCTAACCTTGTCTGTGGTATTCTGAGTAGGATTCAATGATTGAATGACTGTGACGTGCTTCAAACTCCTGAGGGCGGGGCGTTAGTGACAGACGCAAAAGAATCAATGGATTCTATTCCGGCCTGATCGAGAACCGACAGATGGATAGCCGTGCCGTGACAGGGTGCGTTGAACATTTCCACTGAGAGGATGGGAGGTAGCCACTGACAACGGTGAAACCCTTGCTTAAGCTTGCCATGGAAAGGAGTAAGAAGGATTGGATGAAGACAGTAGGAAAGCAGAGAGACGGAAGGGAAGGCATCTTCATACGCTTATCTGAAATTCCTACCAATGAATTACATAAGTATCTCTATCTTTATCTTTATGTTTTATTCGCATATCACCATACCCATTTGAGTTTGCCTGACTAAGATTTACAAGGTGACCATAGCTTGCTTCATACCAACAATCTCTGTGGGATCGACCCTTACTCGCGTAAGGTTTATTACTTGGACGACCCAGTACACTTGCTGGTTAGTTGTGCGAAGTTGTAGTGATCACAATTTCGTCCACCACTCATGTATTAACTTTTATTTTTATTTTATCACATATGCATTGATCTTTGAACTTTAAGTTAGCATTGGGGTAATTTTGTCCCCTTATTTATTTATTGAATATTTTTGGATTTTTTTAAAACATGAAAATAAACATAGCTTATCAATGCACATAGATTTTTAATTTTTCTTATAGTTTCACATGAGTAGATACCCAATTTCCCATTATTTTATCATGATACATTCCCTTATTAACCTTTGTTCCCACAATCTTTCCATACTCAATTAACACACAATTCTATCTTAAGCTAACCAAAGATTCAATTGGGATATTTAATTATTTTTCTGCTTAAAGCTAGTAATGTGGCAAAATATAGAACAAATGGGATTTAAAGGCTCAAAGTGGCTAACAAAGGTAATTTAAAGGGTAGGCTTATTTGGGATAAGTGAGCTAAACAAATAATGGCCTCAATCATATGCAAGCATATAAATATATTAAATATTAGACATATATGATGAAACAAAATATAGATTACAATCATAGAGAAGTAAACACACAAGAATAAAATAATTATGGTTAAATAATGTAACCATGTACTTAGGCTCAAAATCTCACGGGTTGTGTGTTCTTGGCTTTTTAATCTATGTTCTAGATACAACATCAAGCAAATTTAACATAAAAGTTTTGACTTAAATTAGTGAAATTTTTTTCAAAAAAAAGGGTCTTAGAAGAAACTTATTATCTTTTTAATCAAGTAGAACATGCATGCAATTAACCTATTACTATGCAATCTATCTTATTCTACAAAAGAAAAACTAACTAAATATCCTATTTTATCGGTGTCAAGGAAGAGAAATTACCTCCGGAAGTCAGGTACTGATCGACCTCCCTACACTTAAAGCTTTGCACTGTCCTCGGTGCCATCTGTCAGGAACATGGGAGGGCTGGTAGCAGTATCTCCACCATCGGGACCATCATGACTCCCTGTGCTGGTGAAGGAGGTGGAGTCCGGGGTGTCTGGGTCTTTCTCAGGTCTGTGGTTACTTGTGAGTAGCTCCTTGAGGTATTTGAAACGGCGCTGGTTACGACGCTCTCATAGCTTCGCTTTCTGTTCTTGTCGGTCCAACCTCTCCAGTATCTGATGGAGCAGCTGACTTATTAAAGTTGCTTGTGGTGTGGAAGGAGGAATGTCTGCAGCTAGTTCTGCAGGTTGGCTGGTAGTGGCTGTTGGCAGCCTGAGATATTTTTTGTTAAGGACGTACTGATTATCCCATGAAAGTATAGCTTTAGTGTCCCTAGCTCTGTAGGAGACTCTGGCTGCTGAGATAAGATCTGAGACCAAGGCGGGAAAAGGTAGGTTGCCCGTAATTTGTACATGTCCCATAGCACTCCAGATGTGTCTTGGTAAGTTTAAAGGCTGGTTTGTAAGGATGCACCATAGTAGAATGGCCAGGTCTGTAGTGAAGGAGGACTCATGGGTGCTCGGAAAGACGTAATGGGACATAATCTGTGCCCGTACGCGAGCCTCCAAGTTAAGTGTGGAAGCCGATATTCCCTTAGGTCGGGAACGATGGTATCCATAAATCCATCTGCTGCCAGGTTGTGCGATAACTCTGAGAACTGCGTCCCAGTCAAATTGGTACGTCTGGCGCTTGAGTGTGGCTTCTTGAAATGCGTCCAGTCCTTCTAGAGCAAGGGGAAGATCTAGAACTTGCTGAATGGCCTCTTCTGTAATGGGGACTTGCTTCTGACATACATAGACAGATTGCATGGTCGGCATGTGAAAGTTAGAGTAGAATTCTACTACCCATGAAAGATTAACCTGCCGTGACTGTCTTCGTAGGAATCTCCATTGTCTTCATTCAATTTGCGGCTCAACAAAGGTAGCAATGTTGGTCGGGAGGATAAGAAGGTATTCATTGTTGTAATTCCTCTCTGCCAGGACAGGGACCATCTGCTCACAGTAGCGGTTAGGGAACCGCGCAGTGTCTTTTGCTGGGAAGGCTTTTTCTTTTTCATCGACCTTGATGATCCTCTTAATTCTTTTTGTTGATGGTTTAACTGCTGTTGAAGATGGCTCTGCCACTAATGCTCTTTTTGTTCCTCTCCTTACTGGTGGTTTGGGAGTAGCTTTCTCCTTGCCTTTAATTTCTTGGTGGCCATCCTGAAAAGGGAAAGAGAATGTAACTTTTTAAATTTAAGGGTGAGAGCAAGGAAAGAGACGGTATAGGTGATAATCAATGCACGGGAAAGAAGGATGTTGTTAACACATGGTCTAGACTACATGTGAAAAGTCCATCAATGGAATTATAGCAAGTGCATGTGATGATAATTGAATGCAACGTGTTTATTGGCATGCCGGCAAAGGCATGAGTAGCATGGATCAAGCATTCAATGTCCAAGTTAGATTACCAAGTCTGTCAAACTAACAATATGTTTGTATGGACAATTATATATAATTAATAAAATATAAAAAGGGTTTTGTGAAAAACAGGCATTAAAGTAGGATAACATAAAAGTAGTGCATGACGCCATATAGGCTTTTTCACAAACACTTAGCATGCATGGTAAATAAGTTATTGAAAGTATTAAATTGAACATGCAAGCAACCCTATAAAATGGAATATATAATTGTCAAACAATTCCTTAATAATCCACAAGCAAAATATAGAAAATAATGACCCAAATAAATTTCCAACACAAAAAAGGGTTTAAGAAGAAAAAGGAAAATGAAAACATAGATAATGAAAATAAAAAGAAAAAGAAGAAGAAAACATAAGAATAAGAAGAGAAAATTAAAGAGGAAGGAAGAAAAGAAAAACCTTGATAATGGTGGTGAAAAAGAGCAAGTAGAAAGTGAGAAAGAAGGAAGAAGGAAGAAGAAAGAAATAAGAAGGGACAAGAAAAATCAGGATTTGGGGAAGAAAAGATAAGATATTTGGCTAGTCTGGATAAGCTGTGCGCATGTGACGCGGACGCGTGAGTGACGCAGTCGCGTGGGGTGCGGTGTATTCAAGTGACGCAAATGCATAGGTCACGCGGTCGCGTGAGTTGATTTGTGCTGTTGGCGCGAGAGCAACCTCGCGTTCACGCAACTCTCTTTTTGAAACTCATTTTGCCAAATTTTAGGGTGACACGTTCGCATGGTTGACGCGATCGTGTGAATGGCCATACTTTGAAAAATGACGCGGACCCGTGAGGTACGCGTTCGCGCAATGGGGCTTTGTGCTTCTAGCACCATTCCAGCCCAGCTCCATCATAACTTACTGCCTTACACCCATTTTCTTCGATTTCACAAATCCGCGCGTACGCATGAGTGACGCGAACGTGTGAAGAAGCGATTTCGCAAACGACGCGAACACGTTAGTGACGCTGTCGCGTGGGCGAGTTTGTGCCAAAGGCACACCTCCAGCCGCACTTTCGCGTGACTCTCTGTTCAATCTAGTTTTCTTCCCAATGCACATATGATGCGGACGGGTCGTCAACGCTGTCACGTCGCGTGCTTTTTTTTATATGCAACATGCAAATGAATATGCAAACTATATGTACTACTAATGAGGAGAGTTATTGAAAACGAAAACGAAGAAGAGAGAAAGGAATGATCATACCATGGTGGATTGTCTCCCACCCAGCACTTTGCTTTAACGTCCTTAAGTTGGACGCTCCACTAGCTCAGTCTTCTGCTGTTGGTGGATCCTCCAAGAGGAAGATCTCTAGCTCCTTGTTTTTCTTCATCTTCTCACCATGATATAGCTTTAAGCGATGTCCATTGACTTTGATGAATTCAGAGCTTGAAGGATGACTCAGGTGGAAAACTTCGTATGGCTCGGCTTTCTCTACTCTATAGGGACCTTCCCATCTTGACCTCAACTTTCCTGGCATGAGCATCAGTCTGGAGTTGTAAAGGAGGACTAAGTCCCCAAGTTGGAACTCTCTCCTCTTGATGTGCTTATCATGCACAGCCTTCATCTTTTCCTTGTACAGCCTGGAGTTCTCATAAGCTTCTAGGCGAAGGCTTTCTAATTCTTGCCGTTGCAACTTCCTTTCAGCTCTGGCTTTCTCAAATCACATGTTGCACTCTTTTACTGCCCAAAAGGCTTTGTACTCTACCTCAACTGGGAGGTGACAGGCTTTTCCATAAACTAGGTGGAAGGGACTCATCCTAATGGGTGTCTTGTATGCTGTTCTGTATGTCCAGAGTGCATCTTGTAGCCTGGTGCTCCAGTCTCTCCTATGAGGTTTGACTATCTTCTGCAATATACGTTTTATTTCTCTGTTAGACACCTTGGCTTGCCCATTAGTCTGGGGATGGTAGGCTGTTGCTACTTTATGAATTATCCCATGCTTTTTCAGTAATCCTGTTAGTCTCTTGTTACAAAAGTGGGTGCCTTGATCGCTCACAATTGCTCGTGGTGATTCAAAGCGACAAATGATATGGTTTCTAACAAAGGAAATAACGGTGTTAGCATCATCAGTGCGGGTAGGAATTACTTCCACCCATTTAGAAATGTAATCTACAGCTAACAATATATAAAAGTAACCATTAGAATTTGGAAATAGACCCATGAAGTCAATGCCCCAAACATAAAAAATTTCACAGAAAAGCATAATCTGTTGAGGCATCTCATCCCTCTTGGATATATTACCAAACCTTTGGCAAGGGGAACAAGATTTACAAAATTCAGCAGCGTCTTTAAAAAGAGTAGGCCACCAGAATCCACAGTCTAGAATTTTTTTAGCTGTTCTTTGAGGGCCAAAATGTCTTCCACTCTCAGATGAGTGGCAGGCCTCTAAAATGGACTGGAATTCTGATTGAGGCACATACCGTCTAATTACCTGGTCAGCACCACACCTCCATAAATATGGATCATCCCATATATAATATTTGGACTCGCTTTTCAGCTTGTCTCGTTGATGCTTAGTAAAATTTGGAGGAAAAGTGTGGCTAACTAGATAATTAGCTATAGGTGCATACCAAGGGACTACTTCAAATACTGCTTACCGGTTATCAAATGAAAAATTATCATCTATAGGAGAGGAGTCATCCTTAATGTGCTCAAGGTAACTTAAGTGGTCTGCCACTAGATTCTGGGTACCACTCCTATCCTTAATTTCTAAATCAAATTCTTGTAGTAGCAGTATCCAACGTATAAGCCTTGGTTTGGATTCCTTTTTAGCCAATAGATATTTTAGAGCTGCATGGTCTGAGTACACTACTACTTTAGCACCAAGTAAATAAGCTCGGAATATATCCAGAGTAAAAACAATAGCAAGAAGATTTTTCTCAGTAGTAGTGTAATTAGACTGAGCAGCGTCTAAAGTCTTAGACGCATAAGCAATTACAAAAGGATCCTTACCTTCACGCTGAGCCAGCACCGCTTCTACTGCATGAATGGAAGCATCACACATAATTTCAAATGGTTGACTCCAGTCTGGTCCTCTCACAATTGGAGCTTAAGTCAGGGCAGTTTTCAGCTTATCAAAAGCTTGCTTACAACGTTCACTGAACTCGAATTCAATATCTTTCTGTAGCAATCTGGATAAAAGCAATGCTACCTTACTGAAGTCCTTAATAAATCTCCTGTAAAAACCTGCATGGCCAAGGAACGAATGTACTTCCCTCACGGAGGAGGGGTAAGGTAAACTGGAATAACGTCCACCTTTGCTGGATCTACAGAAATGCCAGTATTAGACACAACATGTCCTAGTACAATCCCTTGTTGTACCATAAAGTGACATTTTTCAAAATTCAATACAAGGTTCGTACTAACACACCTATCCAATACTCTAGATAAACTATCCAAGCAAAGGCTAAATGAATCACCATATACGCTAAAGTCATCCATAAAAACTTCCATACAATTCTCAATGAGATTAGAGAAAAGACTCATCATACACCTTTGGAAAGTAGCTGGTGCATTGCATAAGCCAAAGGGCATTCTCTTATAAGCATAAGTTCCAAAAGGACATGTAAAGGTTGTCTTTTCCTGATCTTCAGGAGCTATATGAATTTGAAAATAGCCTGTATAACCATCTAAAAAGCAATAATGGGATTTACCTGATAGGCGATCAAGCATCTGATCAATGAATGGCAAGGGGTAATGATCCTTGCGAGTGGCTTGGTTGAGACGCCTGTAGTCAATGCAAACTCTCCATGAGTTCTGCACTCTGGTTGTCAGAAGTTCTCCATGCTCATTTCTTATTGTTGTGACTCTAGACTTCTTGGGCACCACTTGCACTGGACTGACCCATTCGCTATCCGAGATGGGGTAAATGATATCTGCTTCAAGTAGCTTGGTCACTTCTTTCTTGACAACTTCTAAAATGGTGGGATTCAGTCTTCTTTGAGGTTGACGGACAGGCTTTGCTCCCCTTCTAAGAATATTCTGTGCTCACAAACTTGAGGGTTGATGCTTACTATATCCACCAAGCTCCATCTAATTGCTTTCTTATGTTTTCTCAGCACACTGAGTAGTTAGTCTTCTTGTTGGGAAGTGAGTTCCCTTGCAATGATAACTGGGAACTTCTGCTCGTTCTCAAGGTAAGCGTACTTGAGGTATGAAGGGAGGGGCTTTAATTCTAATTTCTACTCAGAGCCAGGCTCTGGATCATCCAGAGCTGGTGATAATGGCAAAGTGCTATCATTATCTTCAGAAAGTGTCCCCACACTCGAACCTTGCCCAATGTACTTCTCTTCTAATTCTTCCTGGTGAACTTTAGCTATAGTTTCATCAATAATGTCACACTGGGAGATAGAATGATCTTTCGGAGGGTGTTTCATAGCTTCATTTAAATTGAACTTCACTATTCTGCCATCTATCTCAAAAGAGTAAGTTCCTGAGAATGCATCCAGCTTGAACTTTGAAGTCTTCAGGAATGGTCTTCCAAGAAGGATTGATGATGGCCTCCCTGAGTCATTAGGGGGCATTTCCAGGATATAGAAGTTAATGGGAAATGTGAGCCCCTTAATGCTCACAAATACATCTTCAGCAATTCCAACCACTGTAATAATACTTTTATCTGCTAACACAAAACGAGCTGCCGACCTTTTAAGGGAGGGAGCCTCAAGGTATCATATATATACAAAGGCATTATACTAACACACGCTCCTAAATCACACATGCAGTCAGAAAATATCACACCTCCAATGGTATAGTTAACTATACATGGACCTGTATCACTACATTTTCAGGTATGCCTCCCATTAAAGCAGAGATAGAACTACCTAAAGGAATAGTTTCTAATTTATTAATTTTATCTTTATGTATACATAAATCCTTTAGAAACTTTGTGTATTTAGGTACTTGCTGAATAACATCAAAAAGAGGAACGGTTACCTCAACCTTTTTGAATATTTCTACCATTTTGGGATCAAGTTCCATCTGCTTCCTGGGCTTCCTTACAAGTTGTGGAAAAGGGATAGGACGGGTGCTATCTGCGGCTTCAGCATCCTTTGGTGCTTCATTCTATAGTTGAGCTTCCTCTTCTTCAACTATGTCTTGTACATCCTCTTCCTCTTCAGCATCTTCTACTTCCACTACATCTTCAGCTGGAGTGTGTTCTGGTGGGCTTGGATCTTCATGGTTCCTCTCCTGTAATGGGGTTCCGGACCTCAAGGTGATGGCATTGATGCCATCTTTGGGATTGGATAAAGGTTAAGAAGGAATTCCACTAGAGCTTGAAGGCTGGTTGTTGGAGTTATTTAGTGATCCAATCTGTGATACAAGAGCTTGCAAGGTAGAGTTCAGACCATTTAGAGTAGAAGCAAGGTTGTTTTCCATGGCCTGTGGTCTTCGATCAATAGATTGTAGTAACTCATCATTAGAAGATGAAGAAGGATAAGTGATCTGAGGGGTCTACTAAGATGCTTGGGGCTGCCTTAGATGAGGTACTCTGTAGGCCTGATTCTGATTCTGCTATCTGATGTTGTTATTGTTATTCCACCTCTGGTTTCCATTATTATCTCTGCCTCCTCTGTTATGATTGTCCCTCCAACCATGGTTAGAATTATCTCTCAAACCTTGGTTGGAATTGTCCTGCCATCCATGGTTGTAGTTGCCACCTTGATTGTATCCTTGATTTGGGCGGTCATAGAAGTTATGAGTGGCTGCCACAGTGTTGTCTTCCTGTTGGAGCTGCGGACATTCATCAGTATAATGACTATAATCAGTACAGATCCCGCATACTCTTTGTGGAACCAACTGTTGGCTTTGTTGTGGTGGAGAAGGCTGAGCTTGCTGAGCTTGTTGTTGACTCAACTGCATCTGCTTTAGTAAGTTGGTCATTTCACATATACTCTGAGTTAGAGCAGTAGTCTCTCTGCTCTGCTAGAGGATACCTCTGCAACAGCTTTTGAGTGGCTTTGCATATGCCTGTGATTTCTATTGGATTCAGCTAAGTCGCTGATCAATTGCCATGCTTCATCAGTGGTATTGTACTTTTTCATAGACCCATTGCTAGCACCTTCCAATGTGGTCTTATCTTGAGGCTTCATGCTCTGTGTGAAGTAGCTGAGCAACACCAACTTGTCAATCATGTGGTGGGGACATGCTTCCAGAAGATTGTTGAAGCGCTCCCAATATTCGTAAAGAGTCTCAGATTCGCCTTGAATAATCATGGAAATTTCTTTCCTCAATCTGTCAGTAACTTCAGCTGGAAAGTATTTTTCCAAAAATTTTCTTCTAAGCGTATCCCAGTTAGCAACAGTCACTCCAGGTTGAGTGTAGTACCACTCTCTTGCCTTTCCCTCAAGAGAGAATGGGAAGGCTTTTAACAGAATAGAAGTTTTATCTGTACCATCACGCTTAACAGTAGAACAGGCTATCTAGAAATCCCTAAGGTGCTTGATAGGCTCTTGAGCAGGTAAGCCATGAAACTTGGGCATCAAGTTGAGTAACGCAGTCTTTAGTTCAAAATCTACAGCCACCGCTGGGTGATGCGCTTGATACGGTTGCAGAGCTCCAGCTTCCTGGATAGTAACTCTCCTAGGTGCTGCCATGTTACCTGCACGTGAGTCAACCAAATCAGTAGTAGAGGAGCTTGTTTCTTCCTCAAATGGTGGTTCAGATTCGCCCTCAGATGAGACTGGTGAATCGATGACAATCACTTCACCACCCTCAGAGGCTAACCGACATCGAGCTCGCCTAATACGTGAAATAGTTCTTTCAATTTCAGGATCAAAAGCGGCTAAGCTCGGATCAGGCAATGAACGCGTCATTCAACGAAAGAAACACATAGCTCATGGTGATAAAGACAAAATAAAATAAAATGCAAAAAAATTCCAATCAATAAATTAGCACACTATTGCAACTCCCCGGCAACGGCGCCAAAAATTGACGTGGTGGAAATTGGCAGATTAAGAAATTAATGTAAGAGATACATTGCAAGTACAGTTCTTAACCAACAAAAATCCGCTCATCAATTTAGAAGGGTTGTTACAAAATTTGAATAAAAATACTGGGAGTATGAGTCCCAGGTCATCTCCCAACGAGTTGCAGAAAGATGTGCTATTTTATCAATCAGAGATTTCCAAAATGTTTTTGAGTTGATAAACAGGAAATTAAATCAGAGAATTTATGTAATTCAAATAAAAACCTTGACCGGGAGAAGATTAATCGGAAGTTCTATCCTTGTTGGATTTCTCTCAAGATTAATTGATAATTGAAGGTTGTTCTACTTAGTTATCCTTTACTGAGTAAAGGAAAGTCAAGTAAGTTGAAAGTCTACTTCTATTCACAAGTTCTAATCCTCTCCCTTGGGAAGGATTAGTGTTAGTGACTGGAGAGCCAGCCAACAATAAACCCAATTACAATTTAGCTCTTGAGCATTCCAACTCAAGGTTCTCCTTTTAATCAACTCCAATCAAGTTAGAGGACTACTCCATTATCATGAATGTAAACTTCACAAAATTAAAAAGGGAAATAAAGAAAGATATGATAAACAATAATAAAAAAGATTAATTAAAATTAAAAATAGTTCTTGTATTAATAAATTATAAAAATAATCCAATTGTAACTCTAGACAAATTAAGGATATGAAAGAGTAAGCGAAAAGTAAGAAAACAAACTAGAATGGTGAAGTTTTGGCGGAGGTAATAACTCTTCTCAATATCCCAATCCAAAAATCAATAAAACAAAATTTTAAAAACTATGAATGTGTAGAGAGAAAACCTAGAGGAGGAGTAAAATCAGATCTAAAAAGTAAAAAACTAAAATATGCTGGAATGAGAATCGTCCTTAGTCTCTGCATGTTCCTTGGCTCTAATCTGCGTTTCTAGGCCGAAAACTGGGTTAAAACGTGGCCCAAAATCTACGTCAGCAATTTCTGTAAATTCTACAGATCGTGCACGTCACGCAACCGCGTCATCTAGCGTTTTTCCTTTCCACGCGTGCGCGTCATCCACGCATTCGCGTCACTCGTGCAGATTCCAATCCACGCGCTCGCGTCAGGCACGTGTTCGCGCCGCTGTGATTTTCTCCAATTCGTGCGGATACGTGAGCCATGCGTCCGCATTGATTCTCGCTGGTCATCTCCTCAATTTCTTGTGTTCCTTCCATTTTTGTAAGCTTCCTCTCCATTTTTTAAGCCATTTCTGCCCTATTAAGCCTGAAACACTTAACACACAGATCACGACATCGAATGGTATAAAGGAGAATAAAAATATACAAGTAAAAGATCTTTAGGAAGCAAGTTTTCAATCATAGAATAATTTTGGGAAGGAATTGTAAATACATGCAAATCATATGAATAAGTGGGTTCAGACTTGATAAAACCACACAATTAAACACAATATAAATCATAAAATAATGGTTTATCATCAATTTAATAAAACAAACTGTAATTCAATCATAATACAAATTTCTTAAATTAAATTGTATAATACTTCTATTATTGAATTTTAATTTCAAATAACCAATTATAAAATTTGCACAAGAATATTAATTAATTAAACTCCAAATATTAATAAAACTGATTTAATTACTCTTAATAGATTAGTTTATAAAATAAGAAGTTTAAATTAATAATAAGTCATAACTTTTTTATAATAAAAGTTACTTAAATTAAGCTATACAATTCTTTCTTATTTTTCAATTACTAAAATTATGCAAAATATTCAATTATAATAAAATTACTTAAAAATCTTAATTGATTTATAATGAAATTATCTCCGAATTTATTTAATTATTTCTAATAAAATAATTTCTAAAATTATAAAGTTTAAACTTAATAAGTTAAAATCACAATTTATTTAAATTTAGATTTTCAAAAATGCAGGATATTACAAAATAAAATTATTTTGAAAAAAAATATACACAATTTTTTTACTCTTAAAGTGTTTAACATTTTGAAAAAAAATTGTTATAAAATATATTTATATTTTGTGACATAATTAACTTGTTACAAATAATATTGAATTTTGTGACAAATTAATTTTTTGTTACAAAACAATTGGAGTTTTTGAAAAAAAAAATAAAATTTGTTACAAAATATTTTGAATTTTTGCAACTTATTTTTTTTGTTACAAAATATTACAATATTTTGTAACAAAACACCATCTCGTTATAAAAATTAACATAATTTGTAACAAAATAAAACAGGTTGTTACAAAATATTATCATGTTTTGCAACATCTTGTAATGTTGTTACAAAACATTATTCTTTTGTAACAATCACATATTATTATTACAAAATACTATTCTTTTGTAACAATTTTAAATTTGATACAAATTTTTTGTTACAAATTTTCTATTTTATTGTAGTATATATGCGATCTATATATAGTAGACCAGACAACTATGATTATCTAACAAAATTAATTTGTATTTATTGCACTCAACTTGAATAAGTAAAAAATAATTTTATTTTAATTTAGTCTTAAATTCACATGATTTGAATTTAGCTTAATATATATTATTTGATTTGATTTGATTTGATTATTAGTTGAAAATATCTCAGTTGTCTATTTTATTCATAAATTTATTATTTAATGACTAATAAATTAATCAAATTAATTAATTAGTACACATAATAAATTTGGTTTAATAAATTAAAAGAATTAAATTAAAAAATACTAATAGAATATTAAAATAAATAAATTAGAAAATATTACCAAATCAAATTGATATAAATTATAATAAATTATATGATATTTAAATATCTAATCAAATCAATTAGTTGGTATAGTTACTTTATCGTAATAATTTATATTTAATGAGTTAAAAGAAATAAATCGGGAAACACTCTCAAAAGCATGCCACGTCAGCTCCATCATTAAGTGCAGAATCCGATTTTTATATAATAGAATAAATTAAATATGGATACTAAAAAATGCTAAAATAGATTATTGTGTGATACTACTTTATGACAAATTGATTTTACGAATATATTCCATATTTTCCATTTTTGCCGCGGCGTAGTGGTGGTTTTGCAGGAAACTTCGTTTGTGGTGGTCTTTGGTTAGTGTTCATTGTCGCTTTCTGCATTCATTTACAGCTGCTACTCAAGTAAGCCCCTGACACTTGCACTTTATTGTCTCTTTTCCTTACTTGGGGGAGGGGGTTAGTAGTGTAGCATTGTCAGTATTCGATTTTCGTTTTCTGATTTTGTCATCAAATTCTTAAATCAATGTAGTGTTGCTCCATCGCAACTTCATCTTAATAGTTGGGCTACTATTAGGTGTTTTGAATTTGTTTGTGAATATCTAGAGATCCCGCCTGTGGTGGAGGTATTCTTGTACTTCTTTCTTCTCACCATGCATTATCGGGAGGATAAGCACAAGAAAGGGAACATGTGGTTCTGAGCTGTTTCGGTTAGAAAATCATTAGTCTCTTTGAGGACTCGTTTCACAGGTTCGAAGAAGAATATTTTAAGGTACGGCCGACAAGGGATCATCACCCTTTTTGGCTTACCTTGGAAAGGGAGCGTAGGTTCCACTTATTGGAAATACGAGGCTACAACCGACTATCTGGTGAAAGTCACCTACGAGGGGTTAAGTCAGGAGAGTAAAAATATCGTTGATGTGTTGATGGCCAATTTTAGGAGTAGGCCGTTAAATCCTCGTCATGTGATGAGTGACCGGGATGTTGGTCGTTAATACATTGATAGGTACTCTGTTCCTATCTTTCTTTATCTTGCTACCTTTAATTTCTTTACATTTACGAGTTTCTTTCATTTTGCAGTTGATATGGCAAGTGGACTTACTACTATGTAGAGTTTGATGGTTGTCTTCCTCGTCAAGGAGGAGGAAGAAGAACAGCCCCAGGTTGAGGAGGTTATTGCCTCAAGCGCTGATGTCGAGGGGCATCGTGAGGCTGCTGAGGATGATATTCACAAGATCATGCCTTCCTCTCCTCAGAAGAAGAGGAAGATGGCAACTGTTGGGAAAGTGAAGAAGGTTGTCATCCCTTATGTGATTGAAAAATCCTTCGATGCCTTAACTTTCATAGATGAGCACCTGCTTCCAAGGACGGAAGAGTTTTTTACTCATTATGACTTGACTACTCAGGCGAAGTGGGTTTAGCACTCTTTGCTCCGTTCAACTCCAGTGGTGCATAAGATGGAGATAGTTCTGGGGCAATCCCGTGTTTTAGATGGTAAGCTTTGCCTGGCACAGGTGGACATGGTAACAGCCTGCTAGGAAAAAGAGTCAGCTGAAACGGTCGAAGCCAAGGTTGAGATGTCGACTCAAGAGGATAGGAACGAGATTCAATGCCTTAGTAAACTTGAGACGCTGCTGAGGGTGGAGGTTGCCAAGGTAGAAAGCCCGGCGAAAGAAGCTGAGAAGATGATGAAGGCTGCCGAGGATGTCGCAGATACCTTTGAGAAAAAGAAACAAAGAAATCATTCGAAACGCGAAGGAGGCTATTTCTGCCATCAAAGATCCCCTGAAGTCGCATGTTACTCTCCTCTCTCCCGACTTCGATGTTTATTGGTGCACGAATTTGTGTATGCCAATATTAATGGACTATTTAACACAGCTTCGTACCACTAACCAGCAAGTGCATTGGGTCGTCCAAGTAATACCTTACGTGAGTAAGGGTCGATCCCACGGAGATTATTGGTTTGAAGCAAGCTATGTTTATTTTATTATTCTTAGTCAGGATATTAATTAAAATTATCAGTTGGAATTATTAGAAAAATAAAAGAGTGTGAAATAGTTACTTGTTGTGCAGTAATAGAGAATATGTTGGGGTTTTTGGAGATGCTTTGTCCTTTGAATCCCTGCAACATAATGCTTACTCACTTTCATAAATGCAAGGCTTCTTCCATGGCAAGCTGTATGTAGGGAATCACCATTGTCAGTGGCAACCTCCCATCATCTCAGTGAAAATGGTCCAGATGCTCTGTCACAGCACGGCTAATCAGCTGTTGGTTCTCGATCATGTTGGAATAGGATCCATTGATCCTTTTGCATTTGTCATCACGCCCAGCAATTGCGAGTTTGAAGCTCGTCACAGCCATTCAATCCTTGAATCCTACTCGGAATACCACAGACAAGGTTTAGACTTTCCGGATCCTCAAGAGTGGCCGCCATCAGTTCTAGCTTATACCACGAAGATTCTGATTAAGGAAGCTAAGAGATAATCATTCAATCTGATGTAGAACGGAAGTGTTTGTCAGGTACACGTTCATGGATTGAGAAAGGTGATGAGTGTCACGGATCATCACCTTCTCCATAATTAAGCGCAAATGAATATCTTAGATAGGAACATGCATGTTTGAAAGGAGAAACAGAAACAATTGCATTAATTCATCGAGACGCTGCAGAGCTCCTCACCCCCAACAATGGAGTTTAGAGACTCATGCCGTCAAAGTGTATAAATTCAGATCTGAAAATGTCATGAGGTACAAAGTAATCCTCTAAAAGTTGTTTAAATAGTAAACTAGTAACCTAGGTTTACAGAAATTAAGTGAACTAAGATAATTGGTGCATAAATCCACTTCTGGGGCCCACTTGGTATGTACTGGGGGCTGAGACTAAAGCTTCTCACGTGCTTGGGCTGTTTCTGGAGTTGAACGCCAGGTTGTGACGTGTTTTGGGCGTTGAACTCCAACTTGTAACCTGTTTCTGGCGCTGGACGCCAGACAGCAGCATGATACTGGCGTTGAACGCCAGTTTATGTCATCTATCCTCGCGCAAAGTATAAACTATTATATATTGCTGGAAAGCCCTGGATGTCTACTTTCCAACGCCGTTGAGAGCGTGCCAATTGGACTCTTGTAGCTCTAGAAAATCCATTTCGAGTGAAGAGAGGTCAGAATCCAACAACATCAGCATTCCTTTTTCAGCCTAAACCAGATTTTTGCTCAGCTCCCTCAATTTCAGCCAGAAATTACCTGAAATCACAGAAAAATACACAAAATCATAGTAAAGTCCAGAAATATGATTTTTGCTTAAAAACTAATAAAATTCTATTAAAAACTAATTAAAAAACATACTAAAATCTACATGAAATTACCCCCAAAAAGCGTATAAAATATCCGCTCATCACAACACCAAACTTAAACTGTTGCTTGTCCTCAAGCAACTAGATAAATAAAATAGGATGAAAAGAAATTAAGAAGTAATAATATCTCAGAGTTTTAAGTGAAGCTCAGATTCTTATTAGATGAGCGGGGCTTGTAGCTTTTTGCTTCTGAACAGTTTTGGCATCTCACTTTATCCTTTGAAATTCAGAATGGTTGGCATCCATAGGAACTCAGAATTCAGATAGTATTATTGACTCTCCTAGTTTAGTATGTTGATTCTTGAACACAGCTACTTATTGAGTCTTGGCCGTGGCCCTAAGCATTTTGTTTTCCAGTATTACCACTGGATACATAAATGCCACAGACACATAACTGGGTGAACCTTTTCAGATTGTGACTTAGCTTTGCTAAAGTCCCCAATTAGAGGTGTCCAGAGTTCTTAAGCACACTCTTTTTGCTTTGGATCATGACTTTAACCACTCAGTCTCAAGCTTTTCGCTTGGACCTGCATGCCACAAGCACATGGTTAGGGACAGCTTGATTTAGCCGGTTAGGCCTGGATTTATTTCCTTGGGCCCTCCTATCCATTAATGCTCAAAGCCTTGGATCCTTTTTACCCTTGCCTTTTGGTTTTAAGGGCTATTGGCTTTTTCTGCTTGCTTTTTCTTTCTCTCTCTCTTTTTTTTTCAATGCTTTTTCTTGCTTCAAGAATCAATTTCTTTTGATTTTTCAGATCATCAATAACATTTTCTTTTTCATCATTCTTTCAAGAGCCAACAATTTTAACATTCATAAACAACAAGATCAAAAATATGCACTGTTCAAGCATTCATTCAGAAGACAAAAAGTATTGCCACCACATATAAATAATTAGAATTTTTCTTATTAAGAACTCAAAAAAAATATTGCCTCTTTATTCTAAAAATCTACTATTTTATTCATGTTTAATGATGATGAGAAAAATAAATTATAACTTAATTGGAATTAAAATCAAAGTAGAGATACTAATTACTACTACTAATATATAACTTCTAAGGTAAATTTCTAATAAGAACAGTTATCACAGAGTTAAGGCAAAGATTAGAACTCAACGACCTTTATTTTGGGAAGTGGATGTTCCTCTAGTCTGTGGGGTGCTTGGTCCTTCAAGATATAATTTCTGACGCTTCAGTTCCTTCAAGTCACATCCTTGCTCTTCCTGTTCCCTTAGGTGCCATGATCTTGATGAGTTTTAGCTCAGTGATCATGGCAAATCACACCAAACTTAGAGTTTGAAAAAGATTTGAAAAAGAGTTGGATTGGAAAAAGATTTGTGTTTATGGATTAAGATATATTTGATATTTTTGAAAAAGGGATTTTAGAAATTAGGATTAAATTTTTTTAAAAGATGACATTTTGAAACATGTTTATGCAAGAAATCATGAATTGAAACATAAAAATTTTGAAAATTTGTGAAGAAAAATGAATTTTACCTCCTCCCCACCATCTTGGCGTTAAACGCCCAAATGCTGTTTGTTTTGGGCGTTTAACGCCCAATTGTTGCGTCTCCTGGGCGTTCAACGCCCAGCTGTTGCTTCTTTCTGGCGTTGAACGCCAGGAAGTCCTTTGTCACTGGGCGTTTTTCTGAACGCCCAGGACGCTATCAATCTGGCGTTAAACGCCCAGAAGGTGCTTCTTTCTGGCGTTCAACGCCCAGAAGATGCTCCTTTCTGGCGTTTAACGCTCAAATGGCTACCCTTACTGGCGTTGAACACCCAGTGGGTGCTTCTTTTGGGCGTTCAACGCCCAAAACGTTTCTTACTGGCTTTTTCATGCCAGTGAGCTTCCAAATTTCCCTGTAACTCTGTAAATTGCTATTTTACCTTTTGAAGATACTCTGACATATACCTATAAAAATCAATTAATTAGAAAAAACGAATAAGATTAAATTTTGTGAATGGCTGGGTTGCCTCCCAGCAAGCGCTTCTTTAATGTCGTTAGCTGGACTATTACTGAGCTTTTAATTAAGTCTCAGTTTTGAGCATTCTTGCTCAAAATTGCTTTCAAGATAATGTTTAACTCTCTGTCCATTAACAATGAACTTTTTGTTAGATTCATTATCCTGAAGCTCTACGTATCCATATGGTGATACACTTGTAATCACATATGGACCTCTCCACCGGGATTTTAATTTCCCGGGGAATAATTTGAGCCTAGAATTAAATAGTAAAACTTTCTGCCCCGGCTCAAAGACTCTGGATGATAATTTCTTATCATGCCATCTTTTCGCTTTCTCTTTGTAAATTTTTGCATTTTCGAAAGCATTGAGTCTAAATTCCTCTAGCTCATTTAACTGGAGTAATCGTTTTTCTCCAGCTAATTTGGCATCAAGGTTTAGGAATCTGGTTGCCCAGTAGGCCTTGTGTTCCAGTTCCACTGGTAAGTGACATGCCTTTCCATACACAAGCTGGTTTGGAGAGGTCCCTATAGGGGTCTTGAATGCTGTTCTGTATGCCCACAGAGCATCATCCAAGCTTCTTGCCCAATCCCTTCTACGGTTAATTACAGTCCGTTCCAGGATTCTTTTGAGTTCTCTATTTGAGACTTCAGCTTGCCCATTAGTCTGTGGGTGATATGGAGTAGCTACCCTGTGGCTAACTCCATAACGAACCAAAGCAGAGTAAAGCTGTTTATTGCAGAAATGAGTGCCCCCATCACTGATTAATACTCTAGGGATACCAAATCTACTGAAGATGTGTTTCTGGAGGAATTTTAACACTGTTTTAGTGTCATTAGTGGGTGTTGCAATAGCCTCCACCCATTTGGATACATAATCCACTACCACCAGAATATAAGTGTTTGAGTATGATGGTGGGAAAGGTCCCATGAAGTCAATACCCCATATATCAAACAACTCAATCTCCAAGATCCCTTGTTGAGGCATGGCATAACTGTGAGGCAGATTGCCAGATCTTTGGCAACTGTCAAAATTAAGCACAAACACTCGGGAATCTTTATAGAGAGTAGGCCAGTAGAAGCCACATTGGAGGACTCTTGTGGCTGTTCGCTCACTTCCAAAATGTCCTCCATACTGTGATCCATGGCAGTGCCATAGGATCTTCTGCGCTTCTTCCTTAGGCACACATCTATGGATTACTCCGTCTGCACATCTCTTGAAGAGATATGGTTCATCCCAAAGATAGTACTTTGCATCTGTGATCAATTTCTTTGATTGCTGCCTACTATACTCTTTGGGTATGAATCTCACTGCCTTGTAGTTTGCAATATCTGCAAACCATGGCATTTCTTGGATGGCAAAGAGTTTCTCATCCAGAAAGGTTTTAGAGATCTCAGTAAGAGGGAGGGACGCCCCTTCTACTGGTTCTATTCGGGACAGGTGATCTGCTACTTGATTCTCTGTCCCTTTTCTGTCTCTTATTTCTATATCAAACTCTTGCAGAAGCAACACCCATCTTATAAGTCTGGGTTTTGAATCCTGCTTTGTGAGTAGATATTTAAGAGCAGCATGATCAGTGTACACAATCACTTTTGATCCTACTAAATAGGATCTGAATTTGTCAATGGCGTAAACCACTGCAAGTAGCTCTTTTTCTGTGGTTGTGTAATTCTTCTGTGCGTCATTTAGAACACGGCTGGCATAGTAAATGACGTGCAGAAGCTTGTCATGCCTTTGTCCCAACACTGCACCAATGGCATGGTCACTGGTATCACACATTAGTTCAAATGGCAATGTCCAGTTTGGTGCAGAAATGATTGGTGCTGTGACCAATTTAGCTTTTAGAGTCTCAAATGCCTGCAGACACTCCTTATCAAAGACGAATGGCGTGTCAGCAGCTAGCAGGTTGCTCAGAGGTTTGGCGATTTTTGAAAAATCCTTGATAAACCTTCTATAGAATCCTGCATGCCCCAGAAAGCTTCTGATTGCCTTAACATTGGCAGGTGGTGGTAATTTTTCAATTAAATCTACCTTAGCTTGATCCACCTCTATTCCCTTGTTCAAAATTTTGTGCCCAAGGACAATTCCTTCAGTCACCATAAAGTGACATTTTTCCCAGTTTAAAACCAGGTTAGTCTCTTGGCATCTTTTCAGAACAAGTGCTAAATGGTTAAGGCAGGAGCTGAATGAGTCTCCAAATACTGAAAAGTCATCCATGAAGACTTCCAGAAACTTCTCTACCATATCAGAAAAGATAGAGAGCATGCACCTTTGAAAGGTTGCAGGTGCATTGCACAAGCCAAATGGCATCCTTCTGTATGCAAATACTCCAGATGGACATGTGAATGCCGTTTTCTCTTGATCCTGGGGATCTACTGCAATTTGATTATAACCTGAATATCCATCCAGGAAGCAGTAGTATTCATGACCTGCTAGTCTTTCTAGCATCTGGTCTATGAATGGTAAAGGAAAATGATCCTTTCTAGTGGCTGTATTGAGCCTTCTATAATCAATACACATACGCCACCCTGTAACTGTTCTTGTAGGAACCAGTTCATTTTTTTCATTGTGAACCACTGTCATGCCACCTTTCTTAGGGACAACTTGGACAGGGCTCACTCAGGGGCTGTCAGAAATAGGATAAATAATCCCAGCCTCTAGTAATTTAGTGACCTCCTTCTGTACCACTTCCTTCATGGCTGGATTCAGCCGCCTTTGTGGTTGAACCACTGGCTTGGCGTCACCCTCCAATAGGATCTTGTGCATGCATCTGGTTGGGCTAATGCCCTTAAGATCACTGATGGACCACCCAAGAGCTGTCTTGTGTGTCCTTAGCACTTGAATTAGTGCTTCCTCTTCCTGTGGCTCTAGGGTAGAGCTTATGATTACAGAAAAGGTATCACCTTCTCCCAGAAATGCATATTTTAGAGATGGTGGTAATGGTTTGAGCTCGGGTTTGGGAGGTTTCTCCTCTTCCTGAGGGATTTTCAGAGGTTCTATTATTCTCTCTGATTCCTCCAAATCAGGCTGAACATCTTTAAAGATGTCCTCTAACTCTGATTCGAGACTCTCAGCCATATTGACCTCTCTCACCAGAGAGTCAATGATATCAACACTCATGTAGTCATTTGGGGTGTCTGGATGTTGCATAGCTTTGACAACATTCAACTTGAACTCCTCCTCATTGACTCTCAGGGTTACTTCCCCTTTTTGGACGTCAATGAGGGTTCAGCCAGTTGCTAGGAAAGGTCTTCCTAGAATGAGAGTTGCACTCTTGTGCTCCTCCATTTCCAGCACCACAAAGTCAGTAGAAAAGGAAAATGGCCCAACCTTGACAATCATGTCTTCAATCACGCCTGATGGGTATTTAATGGAGCCATCAGCAAGTTGAAGACATATTCGGGTTGGTTTGACTTCTTCAGTCAAACCAAGCTTTGTGATAATAGATGCAGGTATTAGGTTGATACTTGCCCCAAGGTCACACAGAGCTTGCTTGGTGCAATTACCCTCTAATGTGCATGGTATCATGAAGCTCCCAGGATCTTTAAGCTTCTTAGGTAAGCTTTTCAGAATGACTGCACTGCATTCTTCAGTGAGGTAAACTTTTTCAGTCTCCCTCTAATCCTTCTTATGACTTAAGATCTCTTTCATGAACTTAGCATAAGAGGGTATTTGCTCAAGTGCTTCTGCAAACGGAATCTTTATTTCAAGAGTCCTGAGATAGTCTGCAAAGCGAGCAAATTGCTTATCCTGTTCCGCTTGGCGGAGTTTTTGAGGATAAGGCATTTTGGCTTTGTATTCCTCAACCTTAGTTGCTGCAGGTTTATTACCTGTAGAAGTGGGTTGGGAAGCCTTTTTAGAAGGGTTGTTATCAGCACTTGTATGTGACTGATCTCCCACTGGCATTTGAATGCCAGGGGTGGAAGCTGTTGTGGCGTTAGACGCCAACTCCTTATCTGTTACTGGCGTCTGAATGCCAGAACTATGCTTCCCTTGGGCGTTCAACGCCGGATTCATGCTTGTTTCTGGCGTTGAACGCCAGAAATGAGCATGGTCTGGGCGTTCAGCGCCAGCCTTATTCCTCTCTGGCCTCTGATTGTCCTCAGAGGGATTTTGAGTAGCCATTTGTTCATTTCTTGGCTTCCTGCTGCTTTGAAGTGAGGTATTTAATGTTTTCCCACTTCTTAATTGAACTGCTTGGCATTCTTCTGCTATTTGTTTTGACAATTACTTTTTTGTTTGCTTTAACTGTACTTCCATATTCCTGTTAGCCATTCTTGTTTCCTGTAGTATTTCCTTGAATTCGGCTAGCTGCTGGGTTAGAAAGTCTAATTGCTGATTGAATGCATTAGCCTGATCCACAGGATTGAGTTCAGCAGTTACTGTTTTAGCTTCTTCTTTCATGGAGGATTCACTGCTTAGGTACATATGCTGATTTCTGGCAACTGTATCAATAAGCTCTTGAGCTTCTTCAATTGTTTTTCTCATATGTATAGATCCACCGGCTGAGTGATCTAGAGAAATCTGAGCGTTTTCTGTAAGCCCATAGTAGAAAATGTCTAATTGCACCCACTCTGAAAATATTTCAGAGGGGCATTTTCTTAGCATTTCTCTGTATCTCTCCCAAGCATCATAAAGGGATTCATTATCTCCTTGTTTGAAGCCTTGGATGCTTAGCCTTAGCCGTGTCATCCGTTTTGGAGGGAAATAGCGATTCAGGAATTTTTCTGACAACTGTTTCCATGTTTTTATGCTGTTCTTAGGCTGGTTATTTAACCACCTCTTAGCTTGATCTTTTACAGCAAATGGAAACAGTAATAATCTATAGACATCCTGATCTACTTCCTTATCATGTACTGTGTCAGCAATTTGTAAAAATTGTGCCAGAAACTCTGTAGGTTCTTCCTGTGGAAGACCGGAATACTGGCAGTTTTGCTGCACCATGATAATGAGCTGAGGATTCAACTCAAAGCTACTAACTCCAATGGAGGGTATACAGATACTACTCCCATATGAAGCAGTAGTGGGGTTAGCATATGACCCCAGAGTCCTCCTGGACTGTTCATTTCCACTTAATTCCATGATGGAACAAGGGAGATGATATGTATGTTGATATTATTTATAAAATAAAGATGGAATAAATAAAAACGAAATAAATAAAAAAATTGAAAATATTTTGTGAAGATTTTCGAAAAATTTTGAAATTGAAATCTGAAAATTTTTTTTAAATAAAAATTTTGAAATTGTAGTTTGAAATTAGTTAGAAAAGATATTTTTTTTGAATTTTGAATTTTATGATGAAAGAGAAAAAACACACAAAAGACACAAGACTTAAAATTTTTAGATCTAATGCTCCTTATTTTCGAAAATTTTGGAGGGAAAACACCAAGGAACACGAAACTTAAAAATTTTAGGATCAAGATAAATTTTCGAAAATTAAAGAAAGATCAACAAGAAAACACCAAACTTAAAGTTTGGCACAAGATTAAATTAAGAAAAATTATTTTAAAAAAAAAGATTTTAAAAAGAAGATGCCCAATTGCCAAGAACATAAGCCAACGCTATAACCAACTGAGCTAAAAATGTAACATATTTTAAAGATGTATTATTTTTATGGATAAAAGTATAATTTTTGAAAGTTAATATTTTGAAAAAGCACAAGAAAAACAAGAAAAGACACAAAACAAGAAAACTCAAGATCAAACAAGAAAAATAAACAAGAACAACTTGAAGATCAATGAAGAACAAAGAACACAAGTTCGAAAATTTTAAAGAAAAATATAAAATATGCAATTGACACCAAACTTAGAACAAGACACTAAACTCACGAAAAAAAATTAAAAATTGATAAAGAAAAATAATATTTTTGAAAAATTTTTTAAAAAGGGATAATAAAAGATGCAATTCTAGTGAAAAAAAAGATAAATTCTTCCTAATCTAAGCAACAAAATAAACCTTTAGTTGTTCAAACTCGAATAATCCCCGGCAACGGCGCCAAAAACTTGGTGCACGAATTTGTGTATGCCAATATTAATGGACTATTTAACACAGCTTCGTACCACTAACCAGCAAGTGCACTGGGTCGTCCAAGTAATACCTTACGTGAGTAAGGGTCGATCCCACGGAGATTATTGGTTTGAAGCAAGCTATGTTTATTTTATTATTCTTAGTTAGGATATTAATTAAAATTATCAGTTGGAATTATTAGAAAAATAAAAGAGTGTGAAATAGTTACTTGTTGTGCAGTAATGGAGAATATGTTGGGGTTTTTGGAGATGCTTTGTCCTCTGAATCCCTGAAACATAATGCTTACTCACGTTCATAAATGCAAGGCTCCTTCCATGGCAAGCTGTATGTAGGGAATCACCATTGTCAGTGGCTACCTCCCATCCTCTCAGTGAAAACGGTCCATATGCTCTGTCACAGCACGGCTAATCAGCTGTTGGTTCTCGATCATGTTGGAATAGGATCCATTGATCCTTTTGCGTTTGTCATCACGCCCAGCAATCGCGAGTTTGAAGCTCGTCACAGCCATTCAATCCTTGAATCCTACTCGGAATACCACAGACAAGGTTTAGACTTTTCGTATCCTCAAGAGTGGCCGCCATCAGTTCTAGCTTATACCACGAAGATTCTGATTAAGGAAGCTAAGAGATAATCATTCAATCTGATGTAGAACAGAGGTGTTTGTCAGGCACACTTTCATGGATTGAGGAAGGTGATGAGTGTCACGGATCATCACCTTCTCCATAATTAAGCGCAAATGAATATCTTAGATAGGAACACGCATGTTTGAAAGGAGAAACAGAAATAATTGCATTAATTCATCAAGACGCTGCAGAGCTCCTCACCCCCAACAATGGAGTTTAGAGACTCATGCCGTCAAAGTGTATAAATTCAGATCTGAAAATGTCATGAGATACAAGGTAATCCTCTAAAAGTTGTTTAAATAGTAAACTAGTAACCTAGGTTTACAGAAATTAAGTGAACTAAGATAATTGGTGCATAAATCCACTTCTGGGGCCCACTTGGTGTGTATTGGGGCTGAGACTAAAGCTTCTCACGTGCTTGGGCTGTTTCTGGAGTTGAACGCCAGGTTGTGACGTGTTTTGGGCGTTGAACTCCAACTTGTAACCTGTTTCTGGCGCTGGACGCCAGACAGCAGCATGATACTGGCGTTGAACGCCAGTTTACGTTGTCTATCTTCGCGAAAAGTATGGACTATTATATATTGCTAGAAAGCCCTGGATGTATACTTTCCAACGCCGTTAAGATCGTGCCAATTGGATATCTGTAGCTCTAGAAAATCCATTTCGAGTGCAGGGAGGTCAGAATCCAACAGCATCAGCATTCCTTTTTCAGCCTAAACCAGATTTTTGCTCAGCTCCCTCAATTTCAGCCAGAAATTACCTGAAATCACAGAGAAATACAAAAAATCATAGTAAAGTCCAGAAATATGATTTTTGCTTAAAAACTAATAAAATTCTATTAAAAACTAATTAAAACATACTAAAATCTACATGAAATTACCCCCAAAAAGCGTATAAAATATCCACTCATCATTTATCATATCTGCGCCTTCAACACGATCCATGATGGGCAGATTGTGGACCTCCACCTTGATAAGAGGGCGTAGCTGCTCCCCCTCCCTTTATTTTATATTTCCTATGTGTTTTGAGATCGTGTTTGATGGTATCTTATTTTGTAAGTGTTGTCTTAATTTTGGATATCCATTTGGAATGTTTTGTATTGTGGTTCCCGGTTGATCAATTTTGGAATGTTGTATTAGTTATTTTTAATTTCAAAACGTGTTATCAAGCAGAATATAAGCAAGTAACTATACAACTTTAATTGTTTAAAGAACAGAGATTAACTTAAACTTTGTTTTGTTATTTAGGCCTCGTTAAAAACCTTTCTTTGGCCTTGGGTGGTCCAAAAGGTGAGGAAAGATTTTCCCAGGTAGGCAAAGTAATTGAAGGAAACGTGTGAAATTATATAGAAAAAACTCAACCGTTTACGAGTCAGACCTCTTACGAGTAGAATTTCTTGAGGTTGACGATGTTCTAAGCTCTGGGGACGATGGAGCCGTCAAGTCGTTCTAACTGGTAAGCTCCCTTGCCATGCACTTCTCGGATTCTGTAGGGTCCTTTCCAATTTGCTGCTAGCGTTCCCTCGCCGGATTGCCAGCTTCCTATATCATTTTGTTGTAGCACCAGATCCCCTACCTCGAAAACTTGCTTCTTCATGCCTCGGTTGAACATGAGGGCTAGCCGCTGCGTGAGAGCCACCTCCATTAAGTGGGCTAGCTCCCAAACTTTGTCTAGTAAATCTAATTCCACTTCTCTGTCGAAGGTTCAGATAAGGAATTTGGGATTGGGCTTTCCGTTTTCCACCGGGATTACTGCCTTTGTACTGTAGGTTATGTAGAAAGGAGTTTCTCCCGCTGCTGATTGTGGAGTGGTGCGGTAGGACCAAAGGACCGATCCGAGCTCTTCTACCCAATTGCCTTTCCTCTGCTCCAGCGTCTTCTTGATGCCTTTTAGAATCACCTTGTTAGCGGTCTTGACTTGACCATTGGCTTGGGGGTGTTCAATCGAGGAGAACTGTAGTCAGATCTCTATCCCCTCGAGGTAATCGTGGAACTTTTTATTGGCGAACTGTGTGTCGTTGTCGGAGATGACGACTTTTGGGATGCCGAAACAATTTATTATCTGTCTCCAAAAACATTTTCTGCATTGGACAGTCATTATGGTGGCCACAGCCTCATCCTCGATCCACTTGGTGAAGTAGTCAACGGCCACTCTGAGGTATCTAAGCTGCCCAGGGGTGATGAGCGAAAATTGAAGCCCATGGATACCCGCAAGTGCACCAAATCTCTCAAGTAATACCACGATGAGTGGATATCGTTCCCACGGGAATTAAAGGATTGAACTAGCAAATATCATATTAAATACCTAATTAGATTAAAAGAAACTGGATTGAAGAGGGCAAGATTGAGGCTTGTTGAGAACTTTAGACCTTGAATGCTTGAATGCTTACGGACATAGAACTTGAATGTTGATTTGAGAGAAAACAATGATGGTGAGAGTCAAAGGCTTCGAAGATGTTTATGCAGTTAGAGAAACAATGATCTTTCTCGACAATTCTTTAGTAACTGATTTCCAATTCCTTGGTTCCTCGATTTCTCAATGATCAATTAGTTGTTAGTTAATTTATTAAAGAGATTAAGTACAAAAATTGATTTAGATTCTAATAAAATTTAAAAGTAGTTCTTAGATCGAATTATATGTCACATATTCAAGCTAGTCTTATCTAGTTAAACCTTAGAAAAAAACACAATTTTGAAAAGTTGTTCTAATTTGAATTATATACCACTTATTCAAAATTAGAGTGATTGAAAATCATGCTTGTGTTGCACACTAATTGAACCACTATTCCTATAAAAATTCAAAGAGTCTTGTGAAAATTTTTTCAAGCTTTAATACAAATATCAAATTTTCCAATTATAATAAAAGAATTCAAAAGGAATTAGCATACCTTCCGATGACACTAATCCGAATGAAGAACGAATAACTCAATCATGAAATAGATCAATGAAAGACTTCAAAATAAAATAAACAGAGCTACTAACTATTTGATAAAGGATTAGTTACCCATAGAAAACATAAACAGAGCTCCTAACCATTTGATAGGGGGTTAGTTACCCATGAAAAACGAAAGAAAACAATGAAAAGAAACTAAGCAGAGGAACTGAATGTCTGGATTTAGATCCGAAGATCCTCCTCTCGGATCGTATCCCATGTGAATCTTATTCAATAATTTATATCCTAATTCTAGAATTCAAATTTAAAATTAATCCTAATCTTATCTCTCGGAAAGAAAGATAAGATAACTAACTACTTACTTCAATTTCAAATCAAAACAATAATTTAAATCTAGTCTAGAAACAAATCCTAACAACTAAATCTTTTATGTTTCTAGAAAGAATTAATAACTAATCTCCTAAAATCTTGAATCTTTTGGATGTAATTAAGGCTTCTAATGATGTGTGTAATTAAGATTGGGCCTTAATAATCTTGCATCCTAGGAGTTTGGACTTGTTAGACTACTGGGCTTGCAAAGAGAAATTTGGGCGTAAACCCAAAATACACCTTTAGAGGATACATATGCCGGGCATAGAGTGCATATCAGCATGTCCACCGAGCGTGTGTGGGAGCAAGGAGGGGCCGCTCGGCATTGGTCTTGTCCAGAGGGCATGCATTTGGAGATGTCTGGGGCGCTAATTTTTGTGTCCAATTGATGATAGTGGTGCGTGGCTCAAACTGAACATATGCACATCATTTTGAAGCTCTAGACATTAGCTTTCTAACGCAAGTAAAACTGTCTCATTTGGACCTCTATAGCACAAGTTATGACCACTTGAGTGTGAAAAGATCAGGGATGAGAACTTGTACGCCGGGCGTGTGGTCATGGCCATCGGGCGTGCATATTTTTCTTTCATTTTGGGTACGCTTTTGCTCCTTAGGCCACGCGTTTTCTATACTTGTGCTTTTCTTATGAAAAAGCCTTGATTCTTGCTTGTTTCTGAGCCAAAAAATTCCTGAAAACATGAAAGAACTATCTCAACTCCAAATATTTGATTATTTATGTAATTCTATTAGAAGACATAAGAAATTTGATTTAAAACCTAAGCAAATGAATGAGAAAAAAAATCCTAAAAATCGCTTAAGATGACGTATTATCACAACACCAAACTTAAAAATTTGCTTGTCCTCAAGCAAAAAAGAAAAATAAATAGAGTTATCTTAAGTGAAAAGAGTTGAAGGGTTTGTAAATTAGTTTTAATAAAACGAAAGTGGGATTTATATATGTCTCTATTCAAAGTCCACATCAAGAGCTACCTTGAGACAAAACACCTAGAGTCAACACTGATTTGAGTTGTAGAAATTCTGATTTCCAAGATTTCAAGGTTTTTTAAGATAAGAGAAGATCATTTATGATCAAGAAGATTATTGAGAAAGCCCACTGTTGAGTTGGACATGAACTTTCAAAGGCATTTAATTTTTCTTTGTTAAGTTCAATTCTTTTCTTTTCTTTTTGCTTGAGGACAAGCAAAGTTTTAAATCTGGTGTTGTGATGCGTTTGCATCTTTAGTAGTTTTTCTTACGTTATTTTCATGTTTTTATAGAGTTAATTATAGTTTCTTCCATCTAAACCAATTGAATTGAGGTATTCTTTGCTATTAATATGTTTTTTGAGTGTTTTCAAGAAAATCCAGGTAAAATAAAGAAAACCAAGTAGCAAAAGAAGCACATTCAAAAGCAAGCCAAAAGAAGTGACGTGCAATGCTATAACAGGGCATGTAATACCCCAAGCCAAGACTAAGTGGCGTGTAACACCAACCTTTACTTCAATTGCACAAGTTCTAATTATGTTATTTGTCCCTATCACCAAGTCCATTACCGCCTACATCATCGTTTCTAGTTTGTTCGCTCCATCCCTTCAGCAGAAGCTTGCACAGCAGCAGCTATAGAATCAACCGTATTACCTCATTCGCATTCATGAGACGCCATTTGAGACATGTCGATACCGAATAATTGATATTAAGGTGATTAGTCTTAATATCTATAGTCTAGTGCTCATGAATATTTATGTTATAAATGTCAAGTAGACATCCTAAATAGCAGATACACATAGCCAGAGTATGCGCAGAAGCATAGTCAATCCACCCCTCAGACTCTACAGGAACAAACTGTTCTGATATCATAATGTAACACCCTACCACACAGAGCTTTATACCTACGATGTAAAACTGAGGTGGCGAGGCGCCACGACCTCTAAAAGTAAAAGATATATATATATATATATGAAAAAGGTTTTGTCTACGAGCCTTTGAAGGAAGGTTAAAACAAAAGCATTAAACAGAAAAGTGCCGCCCTCACGTAAGCAATATGTAAATGAAACAGGATAGGAGTAAAGCGACAAATATACATAGGAAAAGAGTTCCAAGATACAAATAGCAAAGCTTTTGACTCGGCTCGCGAAGTTAAAACCAGCTAGAGCATATATACATATATACAGGAGAAAACCCCCAAAGAGACTCAAAACACAGTTTATAGAACCTATTTCTCCAAGTCAACCTCTAAGAGGGATAAAACATAAAATATACGCAGTAGAGATATAATAATATCTATATGTGCATCTTAACCAAAATGCAAACCCAACACACAAGGATCCTTCGCAGACAGGAGCTCCTAGAATGCCTCAGCAAGTTGCCGATTGACCTGCATCTAAAAACCATGAAATATATATGGGGTGATGGTGCACGAATTTGCAATCCGTACAACTAACCAGCAAGTGCACTGGGTCGTCCAAGTAATACCTTACGTGAGTAAGGGTCGATCCCACGGAGATTATTGGTTTGAAGCAAGCTATGTTTATTTTATTAATCTTAGTCAGGAGGCCAATAAGATTATTTGAATTTAATTGTAAGAAGTAAAAGTGTTTGGAATAAGTAATTGTTACTTTATTAATGGAGGATATGTTGGAGTTTTGGAGATGCTTTGTCCTCTGAATTTCTGCAATGTAATATTCAACTCAATTGTTTGTAAAGTTCCATCCATGGCAAGCTGTATGTAGGGTGTCACCATTGTCAGTGGCTACTTCCCATCCTCTCAGTGAAAACGGTCCAGATGCTCTGTCACAGCACCGCTAATCAGCTGTTGGTTCTCGATCATGTTGGAATAGGATCCATTGATCCTTTTGCGTTTGTCATCACGCCCAGCAGTCGTGAGTTTGAAGCGCGTCACAACCATTCAATCCTTGAATCCTACTCGGAATACCACACACAAGGTTTAGACTTTCCGGATCCTCAAGAGTGGCCGCCATCAGTTCTAGCTTATACCACGAAGATTCTGATTAAGGAAGCTAAGAGATGCTCATTCAATCTGATGTAGAACGGAGGTGTTTGTCAGGCACACGTTCATGGATTGAGGAAGGTGATGAGTGTCACGGATCATCACCTCCTTCACAATTAAGCGCGAATGAACATCTTAGATAGGAACACACACACGTTTGAATGGAGAGATAGAAACAATTGCATTAATTCATTGAGACGCTGCAGAGCTCCTCACCCCCAACAATGGAGTTTAGAGACTCATGCCGTCAAAGTGTATAAAATTCAGATCTGAAAATGTCATGAGATACAAATTAAGTCTCTAAAAGTTGTTTAAATAGTAAACTAATAACCTAGGTTTACAGAAAATGAGTAAACTATGATAGATAGTGCAGAAATCCATTTCTGGGGCCCACTTGATGTGTGCTGGGGTTGACACTTAAGCTTCTCACATGCCTGGGCTGTTTTGGGCGTTCAACGCCAGGTTGTAACCTGTTTCTGTCGTTGAACTCCAACTTGTAACTTGTTTCTGGCGCTGGACGCCAGACTGCAACATGGAACTGGCGTTGAACGCCAGCTTACATCGTCTATCTTCTCGCAAAGTATGGACTATTATATATTTCTGGAATGCCCTGGATGTCTAATTTCCAACCCAATTGAGAGCGCGTCAATTGGACTTTTGTAGCTCCAAAAATTCCATTCCGAGTGCAGGGAGGTCAGGATCCAACAGCATCAGCAGTCCTTTTTCAGCCTAACTCAGATTTTTGCTCAGCTCCCTCAATTTCAGCCAGAAAATACCTGAAATCACAGAAAAACACAAAAACTCATAGTAAAGTCCAGAAATATGATTTTTGCCTAAAAACTAATAATATTCTACTAAAAACTAATTAAAACATGCTAAAATCTACATGAAATTACCCCCAAAAAGCGTATAAAATATCCGCTCATCACAACACCAAACTTAAACTGTTGCTTGTCCCCAAGCAACTAGATGATCAAAATAGGATAAAAAGAATTTAAGGAGTAATAAAATCTCCGAATTTTAAGTGAAGCTCAGATTCTAATTTAGATGAGCGGGGCTAGTAGCTTTTTGTTTCTGAACAGTTTTGGCATCTCCCTTTATCCTTTGAAATTTAGAATGATTGGCATCCATAGGAACTCAGAATTCAGATAGTATTATTGATTCTCCTAGTGTAGTATGTTGATTCTTGAACATAGTTACTTTATGAGTCTTGGCCTTGGCCCTAAGCACTTTGTTTTCCAGTATTACCACCAGATACATAAATGCCACAGACACATGACTGGGTGAACCTTTTCAGATTGTGACTCAGCTTTGCTAAAGTCCCCAGTTAGAGGTGTCCAGAGCTCTTAAGCCCACTCTTTTTGCTTTGGATCACGACTTTAACCACTCAGTCTCAAGCTTTTCACTTGGACCTGCATGCCACAAGCACATGGTTAGGGACAGCTTGATTTAGCCGCTTAGGCCTGGAATTACTTCCTTGGGCCCTCCTATCTACTGATGCTCAAAGCCTTGGATCCTTTTCACCCTTGCCTTTTGGTTTTAAGGGCTATTGGCTTTTTCTTTTTCTTGATCCAATGATTTCTTGTACAAGTTTTTTTTTTTCACTGCTTTTTCTTGCTTCAAGAATCAAATTCATGACTTTTCAGATCATCAATAATATTTTTCGTGTTCCTCATTCTTTCAGGAGCCAACATTCGTAAAATTCAGGATAAAATATGCACTGTTCAAGCATTCATTCAGAGAACAAAAAGTATTACCACCACATATAATTAATTATAATTTTTATTATTAAGAACTCGAAAAATATAAATTACTTCTTTATTCTAAAAATCTACTATTTTATTCATGTCTGATGATGATGAGAAAAATAATTTATAACTTAATTGGAAATAAAACCAGAATACATATGCTAATTACTACTACTACTACTGTATAACTTCTAAGGTAAATTTCTATAATAACACTATCACAGAGTTAAAGCTAAAATTAGAACTCAACAACCTGTGTTTTGGAAAGTGGATGTTCCTCTGATCTGTGGGGTGCTTAGTCCTTCAAGGATTAATTTCTGGCGCTTTAGCTCCCTTAAATCACACCCTTGCTCTTCTTGTTCCTAAAGCAGTTTGCAAAGCATGCTACTTTGATTGTTCTGTTCTTCCTTTATTTGGTTCATAGCTTCTTGCAATTTGGAAATAGATGCCTCAAGATGTTCCCAATATTCGAATTGAGGAAGTTCTGGGAGGACTTCTTGTGCTCTCCTCTTGATTGGATCATCCTGCAGCTGTTGTCTTTCCATTGATATTTTAGTGATTGGCCTCTCAACTGAGATATACTCTGTTATTCCCATCTCCACTCCAGCATCTCTGCAGAGCATAGAAATTAAGCTTGGATAGGCCAATCTGGCATCCTTGGAATTCTTTTTTGCTATTTTGTATAGTTCACACGAGATCAGTTGATGGACTTCTACTTCTTTTCCCAACATGATGCAGTGAATCATCACTGCTCTTTTAACAGTAACTTCAGAACGGTTGCTGGTGGGCAATATAGAACGCCCAATGAAATCCAGCCAGCCTCTGGCAGCTGGTATGAGATCTTCTCTTTTGAGTTGATTTGGGATGCTAGTGGTGCTGGTGGTCCACCTGGCTTCAGGGATGCATATATCCTCTAGAATCTTGTCCAGGCCTTTGTTTACCCTCATCATTCTCCTATTAAAGGAGTCTGGGTCATCCTTCAGTTGAGGAAGCTTAAAGATCTCCCTGATTTTGTCAGGATGGGTGTGAACAATCTTTCCTCTGACTAAGGTCCGATGATCATAGAGGGCAGCTCCAATTATTCTTTTCCTGTCTATCTGCCATAGATTTCCATAGAACTCCTGAACCATATTCCTTCCCACTTTCGTTTCAGGATTAGCTAGGATTTCCCAGTTCCTGTTTCGAATTTGTTCTTGGATCTCCGGATATTCATCTTCTTTCAGATCGAACTTGACTTCCGGGATCACTGATCTTAGACTCATTATTTTGTAGTAATGGTCTGAATGTTCTTTAGTTAAGAACTTCCCTTGATTCCAAAGTGGCTTTGAAATATTCTCTTTCTTACCTCTTGGGTTGGGTTGTTTTCCTTTAGGGGCCATGATCAAAGTGAGTATGTTTTTGTGATCACGGATAAGCACACCAAACTTAGAGGTTTGCTTGTCCTCAAGCAAAAGAAAAGAGAGAAGAGGGATAGAAGGAGAGCAGGTGTGGAATGGTGGATGATGAGAGGGGCGCCGAAAGTGGATATAAAGGGAGGGGGTGGGTTTTCGAAAATAAGAAAAAGATATAAGATAAAAGATATGATTTATAAAAGATAAATATGATAAGAAAAGGATATAATTTAAAAAGATGATATTTTAAAAATAAATCTGAATTTTTAATTTGAAAAAGATTTTAAAAGACAATTAAGTTTTTTTTTTAAAAAAAAAATTGGAAAAAGAGTTGGATTGGATTGGAAAAAGGTTTTTGATTATGTATGAAGCTATATTATTTTTGAAAAAGGGATTTTAGAAATTATAGTTCTTAGAAAACTATTTTGATTTGGAGGACATTTTGAAACATGTTTATGCAAGAAATCATGATTTGAAACATAAAAATTTGGAAAATTTGTAAAGAAAAACGAATTTTACCTCCTCCCCACCATCCTGGCGTTAAACGCCCAAATGCTGCATGTTTTGGGCATTTAACGCCCAATTGCTGCTTCTCCTGGGCGTTCAACGCCCAGCTGTTGCTTCTTTCTGGCGTTGAACGCTAGGCAGTCCTTTGTCACTGGGCATTTTTCTAAACGCCCAGGATGCTGTAATTCTGGCGTTAAACGCTCAGAAGGAGCTTCTTTCTGGCGTTCAACGCCCAGAAGATGCTCCTTTCTGGCGTTCAACGCCCAGATGGCTATCCTTACTGGCGTTGAACGCCCAGTAAACATTTCTTACTGGCTTTTTCACGCCAGTGAGCTTCCAAATTCCCCTGTAACTCTGTGAATTCAATCAATTGCTTTTTTTACCTTGAAGATACTTTGACATATACCTGTAAAAATCAATTAATTAACAAAAACAAATAAAATTAAATGTTGTGAATGGCTGGGTTGCCTCCCAGCAAGCGCTTCTTTAATGTCGTTAGCTGGACTATTACTGAGCTTTAATTAAGTCTCAGTTTTGAGCATTCTTGCTCAAAATTGCTTTCAAGATAATGTTTAACTCTCTGTCCATTAACAATGAACTTTTTGTTAGTGTCATTATCCTGAAGCTCTACGTATCCATATGGTGATACACTTGTAATTACATATGGACCTCTCCCCCGGGATTTTAATTTCGAGGGGAATAATTTGAGCCTAGAATTAAATAGCAGAACTTTCTGCCCCGGCTCAAAGACTCTGGATGACAATTTCTTATCATGTCATCTTTTTGCTTTCTCTTTGTAAATTTTTGCATTCTCGAAAGCATTGAGTCTAAATTCCTCTATCTCATTTAACTGAAGCAATCATTTTTCTCCAGCTAACTTGGCATCAAGGTTCAGGAATCTGGTTGCCCAGTAGGTCTTATGTTCCAGTTCCACTGGCAAGTGACATGCCTTTCCATACACAAGCTGGTATGGAGAGGTCCTTATAGGGGTCTTGAATGCTGTTCTGTATGCCCACAGAGCATCATCTAAGCTTCTTGCCCAATCCTTTCCATGGTTAATTACAGTCCGTTCCAGGATTCTTTTAAGTTCTCTGTTAGAGACTTCAGCTTGCCCATTTGTCTGTGGATGATATGGAGTGGCTACCCTGTGGCTAACTCCATAACGAACCAAAGCAGAGTAAAGCTGTTTATTGCAAAAATGAGTGCCCCCATCACTGATTAATACTCTAGGGGTACCAAATCTGCTGAAGATGTGTTTCTGGAGGAATTTTAACACTATTTTAGTGTCATTAGTAGGTGTTGCAATAGCTTCCACCCATTTGGATACATAATCCATTGCCATCAGAATATAAGTGTTTGAGTATGATGGTGGGAAAGGTCCCATGAAGTCAATACCCCATACATCAAACAACTCAATCTCCAAGATCCCTTGTTGAGGCATGGCATAACTGTGAGGCAGATTACCAGATCTTTGGCAACTGTCACAATTAAGTACAAACACTCGGGAATCTTTATAGAGAGTAGGCCAGTAGAAGCCACATTGGAGGACTCTTGTGGCTGTTCGCTCACTTCCAAAATGTCCTCCATATTGGGATCCATGGCAATGCCATAGAATCTTCTGTGCTTCTTCTTTAGGCACACATCTACGGATTACTCCATCTGCACATCTCTTAAAGAGATACGGCTCATCCCAAAGATAATACTTTGCAGCCGTGATCAGCTTCTTTGATTGCTGCCTACTGTATTCTTTGGGTATGAATCTCACTGCCTTGTAGTTTGCAATGTCTGCAAACCATGGCACTTCCTGTATGGCAAAGAGTTGCTCATCCGGAAAGTTTTCAGAGATCTCAATAAGAGGGATGGACGCCCCTTCTACTGGTTCTATTCGGGACAGGTGGTCTGCTACCTGATTCTCTGTCCATTTTCTGTCTCTTATCTCTATATCAAACTCTTGCGAAAGCAACACCCATCTTATAAGTCTGGGTTTTGAATCCTGCTTTGTGAGTAGATATTTAAGAACAGCATGATCAGTGTACACAATCACTTTTGATCCTACTAAATAGGATCTAAATTTGTCAATGGCGTAAACCACTGCAAGCAGCTCTTTTTCTGTAGTTGTGTAGTTCTTTTGTGCGTCATTTAAAACACGACTGGCATAGTAAATGACGTGCAGAAGCTTGTCATGCCTCTGTCCCAACACTGCACCAATGGCATGGTCACTGGCATCACACATTAGTTCAAATGGCAATGTCCAGTTTGGTATAGAGATGATTGGTGCTGTGACCAATTTAGCTTTCAGAGTCTCAAATGCCTGCAGACACTCTTTATCAAAGATAAATGGTGTGTCAGCAGCTAGCAGGTTGCTCAGAGGTTTGGCGATTTTTGAAAAATCCTTTATAAACCTCCTATAGAATCATGCATGCCACAGAAAGCTTCTGATTGCCTTAACATTGGCAGGTGGTGGTAATTTTTCAATTACCTCTACCTTAACTTGATCCACCTCTATTCCCTTGTTCAAAATTTTGTGCCCAAGTTCAATTCCTTCAGTTACCATAAAGTGACACTTCTCCCAGTTTAAAACCAGGTTAGTCTCTTGGCATCTCTTTAGAACAAGTGCTAGATGGTCAAGACAGGAGCTGAATGAGTCTCCAAATACTGAAAAGTTATCCATGAAAACTTCCAGAAATTTTTCCACCTATCAGAGAAAATTGAGAGCATACACCTCTGAAAGGTTGCAAGTGCATTACACAGGCCAAATGAAATCCTTCTGTATGCAAATACTCCAGATGGACATGTGAATGCTGTTTTCTCTTGATCCTGGGGATCTACTGCAATTTGATTATAACCTGAATATCCATCCAGGAAGTAGTAGTATTCATGACCTGCTAGTCTTTCTAGCATCTGGTCTATGAATGGTAAAGGAAAATGATCCTTTCTGGTGGCTGTATTGAGCCTTCTATAATCAATACACATATGCCACCCTGTAACTGTTCTTGTAGGAACCAGTTCATTTTTTTCATTATGAACCACTGTCATGCCTCCCTTCTTAGGGACGACTTGGACAGGGCTTACCCAGGGGCTGTCAGAAATAGGATAAATAATTCCAGCCTCTAGTAATTTAGTGACCTCCTTCTGCACCACTTCCTTCATGGCTGGATTCAACTGCCTTTGTGGTTGGACCACTGGCTTGGCGTCACCCTCCAATAGGATCTTGTGCATGCATCTGGCTGGGCTAAGGCCCTTAAGATCACTGATGGACCACCCAAGAGCTGTCTTGTGTGTCCTTAGCACTTGAATTAGTGCTTCCTCTTCCTGTGGCTCTAAGGTAGAGCTTATGATTATAGGAAAGATATCATCTTCTCCCAGAAATGCATATTTTAGGGATGGTGGTAATGGTTTGAGCTCGGGTTTGGGAGGTTTCTCCTCTTCCTGAGGGATTTTCAGAGGTTCTATTATTCTCTCTGATTCCTCCAAATCAGGCTGAACATCTTTAAAGATGTCCTCTAGCTCTGATTCGAGACTCTCAGCCATATTGACCTCTCTTACCAGAGAGTCAATGATATCAACACTCATGCAGTCATTTGGGGTGTATGGATGTTGCATGGCTTTGACAACATTCAACTTGAACTCCTCCTCATTGACTCTCAGGGTTAATTCCCCCTTTTTGGACGTCAATGAGGGTTCGACCAGTTGCTAGGAAAGGTCTTCCTAGAATGAGAGTTGCATTCTTGTGTTCCTCCATTTCCAGCACCATAAAGTCAGTAGGAAAGGCAAATGGCCCAACCTTGACAATCATGTCTTCAATCACGCCTGATGGGTATTTAATGGAGCCATCAGCAAGTTGAAGACATATCCAGGTTGGTTTGACTTCTTCGTTCAAACCAAGCTTTGTGATAATAGATGCAGGTATTAAGTTGATACTTGCCCCAAGATCACATAGAGCCTGCTTGGTACAAGTACCCTCTAATGTGCATGGTATCATAAAGCTTTCGGGATCCTTAAGCTTCTCAGGTAAGCTTTTTAGGATAACTGCACTGCATTCTTCAGTGAGGTAAACTTTTTTAGTTTCCCTCCAATCTTTCTTATGACTTAAGATCTCTTTCAGGAACTTGGCATAAGAGGGTATTTGCTCAAGTGCTGCTGCAAACGGAATCTTTATTTCAAGAGTCCTGAGATAGTCTGCAAAGCGGGCAAATTGCTTATCCTGTTCCGCTTGGCGGAGTTTTTGAGGATAAGGCATTTTGGCCTTGTATTCCTCAACCTTAATTGTTGCAGGTTTATTACCTGTAGAAGTGGGTTTGGAAGCCTTTTTAGAAGGGTTGTTATCAGCACTTGTATGTGACTGATCCCCCACTGGCGTTTGAATGCCAGGGGTGAAAGCTGGAGTGGCGTTAGACGCCAACTCCTTATCTGTTACTGGCGTCTGAACGCCAGAACTGTGCTCCCCTTGGGCGTTCAACACCGGATTCATGCTTGTTTTTGGCGTTGAACGCCAGGAATAAGCATGGTCTGAGTGTTCAGCGCCAGCCTTATTCCTCTCTGGGCTCTGATTGTCCTCAGAGGGATTTTGAGTAGCCATTTGTTCATTTCTTGGCTTCCTGCTGCCTTGAAGTGAGGTATTTAATGTTTTCCCACTTCTTAATTGAACTGCTTGGCATTCTTCTGTTATTTGTTTTGACAGTTGCTTTTCTGTTTGCTTTAACTGTACTTCCATATTCCTGTTATCCATTCTTGTTTCCTATAGTATTTCCTTGAATTTGGCTAGCTGCTGAGTTAGAAAGTCTAATTGCTGATTGAATTCATTAGCCCGATCTACAGGACTGAGTTCAGCAGTTACTGTTTTAGGTACAGATGCTGATTTCTGGCAACTGTATCAATAAGCTATTGAGCTTCTTCAATTGTTTTTCTCATATGTATAGATCCACCAGCTGAGTGATCTAGAGAAATCTGAGCTTTTTCTGTAAGCCCATAGTAGAAGATGTCTAATTGCACCCACTCTGAAAACATCTCAGAGGGGCATTTTCTTAGCATCTCTCTGTATCTCTCCCAGGCATCATAAAGGGATTCATTATCTCCTTGTTTGAAGCCTTGGATGCTTAGCCTTAGCTGTGTCATCCGTTTTGGAGGAAAATAGTGATTTAGGAATTTTTCTGACAGCTGTTTCCATGTCTTTATATTGTTCTTAGGTTGGTTATTTAACCACCTCTTAGCTTGATCTTTTACAGCAAATGGAAACAGTAGTGATGAGCGGATAATTTATACGCTCTTTGGCATTGTTTTTAGGTAGTTTTTAGTAAGTTCAAGCTACTTTTAGGGATGTTTTCATTAGTTTTTATGTTAAATTCACATTTCTGGACTTTACTATGAGTTTGTGTGTTTTTCTGTGATTTCAGGTAATTTCTGGATGAAATTGAGGGTCTTGAGCAAAACTCTGAAAAAGGCTGACAAAAGGACTGCTGATGCTGTTGGAATCTGACCTCCCTGCACTCAAAAAGGATTTTCTGAAGCTACCGAACTCCAATTGGCGCGCTCTCAACAGCGTTGGAAAGTAGACATCCAGAGCTCTCCAGCAATATATAATAGTTCATACTTTATTCGAAAATTGACGACGTAAATTGGCGTTGAACGCCAAGTACATGCTGCTGTCTGGAGTTAAACGCCAGAAACACGTCATGATCCGGAGTTGAACGCCCAAAACACGTTATAACTTGGAGTTCAACTCCAAGAAAAGCCTCAGCTCGTGGATAGATCAAGCTCAGCCCAAGCATACACCAAGTGGGCCCCGGAAGTGGATTTATGCATCAATTACTTACTCATGTAAACCCTAGTAGCTAGTATAGTATAAATAGGATAAGTTACTACTGTATTAGACATCTTTTGACAGTTTAATCTTTTGACTTTTTAGTCTTTGATCATTCGGTCTTTTGATCATTCAGGGGGCTGGCCATTCGGCCTTGCCTGAACCTTTCACTTATGTATTTTCAACAGTGGAGTTTCTACACACCATAGATTAAGGGTGTGGAGCTCTGCTGTACCTCAAGTTTCAATACAATTACTATTACTTTTTATTCAATTCTCTTTTATTCTTATTCCAAGATATACGTTGCACTTCAACTTGATGAATGTGATGATCCGTGACACTCATCATCATTCTCACCTATGAACGCGCGTGACTGACAACCACTTCCGTTCTACCTTAGGCCGGACGCATATCTCTTAGATTCCCCAACAGAATCTTCATGGTATAAGCTAGATAGATGGCGGCATTCATGAGGATCCGGAAAGTCTAACCTTGTCTGTAGTATTCCGAGTAGGATCCTGGGAATCCGGAAAGTCTAACCTTGTCTGTGGTATTCCGAGTAGGATTCCGGTATTGAATGACTGTGACGAGCTTCAAACTCCTGAAGGCTGGGCGTGATGACAAACGCAAAAGAATCAATGGATTCTACTCCAACCTGATTGAGAACCGACAGATGATTAGCCGTGCTGTGACAGAGCATTTGGACCATTTTCACCGAGAGGATGGGATGTAGCCATTGTCAAGGGTGATGCCTCCAGACGATTAGCCGTGCAGTGACAGCGCATAGGATCATTTTCCTGAGAGGATTAAAAGTAGTCATTGATGATGGTGATGCCCTACATACAGCTTGCCATGGAAAGGAATAGGAAGGATTGGATGAATGTAAGAAGAAAGTAGAGATTCAAGAGGAGCACAGCATCTCCATACGCCTATTTGAAATTCCCACTATTGATTTACATAAGTATTTCTATCCCTTTTTATTTTCTATTTATTATTAATTTTCGAAACCCAAAACCATTTAATCTGCCTAACTGAGATTTACAAGGTAACCATAGCTTGCTTCATACCAACAATCTCTGTGGGATCGACCCTTACTCACGTAAGGTATTACCTGGATGACCCAGTACACTTGCTGGTTAAGTTGAACGGAGTTGTGAGCTTCTCTAACAGTGCCTGGAACTCTTTGATCACAATTTCGTCCACCAAGTAGTAATCTGTAGACATCCTGATCTACTTCCTTATCATGCACTGTGTCAGCAATTTGTAAAAATTGTGCCAGAAACTCTGTAGGTTCTTCATGTGGAAGACCGGAATACTGGCAGCTTTGCTGCACCATGATAATGAGTTGAGGATTCAACTCAAAGCTACTAACTCCAATGGAGGGTATACAGATACTACTCCCATATGAAGCAGTAGTGGGGTTAGCATATGACCCCAGAGTCCTCCTAGACCGTTCATTTCCTCTTAGTTCCATGATGGAGTAAGGGAGATGGTATAGATGTTGATATTGTCTATTTTATTTAATTTATTATATAAAGAAAATTGATTTTCGAAATAATAAAATAAAATAAAAAAAATTGAAATAAAAATAAAATAAATAAAGAAAGAAAATTAAAAATTAAAAATTTGAAAACTTTTATAAAGATTTTCGAAAATTTGAGGAGAGAGAAAGTGGTTAGGATATTTTTGAAAAAGATATATATATATATATATATATATTTAAACTTAAAAAGATAAGAATTGAAAAATTTTGAAATTGAAATCTGAATTTTTATATAAAAAAAATTCGAAAATGTAATTTAAAATTAGTTAGAAAAGATATTTTTTTTGAATTTTGAATTTTATGATGAAAGAGAAAAACACACAAAAGACACAAGACTTAAAATTTTTAGATCTAATGCTCCTTATTTTCAAAAATTTTGGAGGGAAAACACCAAAGAACACCAAACTTAAAAATTTTAAGATCAAAACACAAGAAAGACTCAAGAACACCTTGAAGATTCACAAGAACACCAAGAACAAAAAAAAGAACACCAAACTTAAAATTTTTAGAAAACCAAGATAAATTTTCGAAAATTAAAGAAAGATCAACAAGAAAACACCAAACTTAAAGTTTGGCATAAGATTAAATCAAGAAAAATTATTTTTGAAGAAAAGATTTTAAAAAGAAGATACCCAATTGCCAAGAACATAAGCCAACGCTCTAACCAACTGAGCTAAAAATGTAACGTATTTTAAAGATATATTATTTTTATAGATAAGAATAAATTTTTTTGAAAACTAATGTTTTGAAAAAGCACAAGAAAAACAAGAAAAGACACAGAACAAGACAAACCAAAGATCAAACAAGAAAAATTGACAAGAACAATTTGAAGATCAAGGAAGAACAAGAACATGCAATTCGAAAAATTAAAAGACAAGGAAAAACATGCAATTGACACCAAACTTAGAACAAGACATTAAACTCATGAAAATTAGAAATTGATAAAGAAAAATAATATATTTTTGAAAAATTTTTGAAAAGGGAATAAAAGACTCAGAATTTAATGACTCTATAACAACAAAAATAAATTATTCCTAGTCTAAGCAACAAAATAAACCTTTAGTTGTTCAAACTCGAATAATCCCCGGCAATGGCGCCAAAAACTTGGTGCATGAATTTGCAATCCGTACAACTAACCAGCAAGTGCACTGGGTCGTCCAAGTAATACCTTACGTGACTAAGGGTCGATCCCACGGAGATTATTCGTTTGAAGCAAGCTATGTTTATTTTATTAATCTTAGTTAGGATGCCAATAAGATTATTTGGATTTAATTATAAGAAGTAAAAGTGTTTGGAATAAGTAATTGTTACTTTATTAATGGAGGATATGTTGGAGTTTTGGAGATGCTTTGTCCTCTGAATTTCTGCAATATAATATTCAACTCAATTGTTTGTAAAGTTCCATCCATGGCAAGCTGTATGTAGGGTGTCACCATTGTCAGTGGCTACTTCCCATCCTCTCAGTGAAAACGGTCCAGATGCTCTGTGATGAGCGAATAATTTATACGCTTTTTGGCATTGTTTTTAGATAGTTTTTAGTAAGTTCAAGCTACTTTTAGGGATGTTTTCATTTGTTTTTATGTTAAATTCACATTTCTGGACTTTACTATGATTTTTTGTGTTTTTCTGTGATTTCAGGTAATTTCTGGCTGAAATTGAGGGACCTGAGCAAAACTCTGAAAAGGAGGCTGACAAAGGACTGCTGATGCTGTTGGAATCTGACCTCCCTGCACTCAAAATGGATTTTCTGGAGCTACATGAGTCCAATTGGCGCACTCTCAACGGAGTTGGAAAGTATACATCCAGGGCTTTTCAGCAATATATAATACTCCATACTTTATTCGGGAATTGACGACGTAAAGTGGCGCTCAACGCCAAGTACATGCTGCTGTCTGGAGTCAAACGCCAGAAACACGTCACAACACGGAGTTGAACGCCAGAAACACGCTATAACTCGGCGTTCAACTCCAATAAAAGCCTCAGCTCGTGGATAGACCAAGCTCAGCCCAAACATACACCAAGTGGGCACCGAAAGTGGATTTATGCATCAATTACTTACCTCTGTAAACCCTAGTAGCTAGTTTAGTATAAATAAGACTTTTTACTAGTGTATTAGTCATCTTTTGATCACTTTAGATCTTAGGATCATCTTGGGACGATTAGTTCTCAGATCATGGGGGCTGGCCATTCGGCCATGCCTGAACCTTTCACTTATGTATTTTCAACGGTGGAGTTTCTACACACCATAGATTAAGGGTGTGGAGCTCTGCTGTACCTCAAATTTCAATACAATTACTATTATTTTCTATTCAATTCTCTTTTACTCTTATTCCAAGATATACGTTGCACTCCAACTTGATGAATGTGATGATCCGTGACACTCATCATCATTCTCACCTATGAACGTGCGTGACTGACAACCACTTCCGTTCTACCTTAGGTCGGGCGCATATCTCTTAGATTCCCCAACAGAATCTTCGTGGTATAAGCTAGATAGATGGCGGCATTCATGGGAATCCAGAAAGTCTAATCTTGTCTGTGGTATTCCGAGTAGGATTCCGGGAATCTGGAAAGTCTAACCTTGTCTGTGGTATTCCGAGTAAGATTCCAGTATTGAATGACTGTGACGAGCTTCAAACTCCTGAATGCTGGGCGTTAGTGACAGACACAAAAGAATCAAGGGATTCTATTCCAACCTGATTAAGAACCGACAGATGATTAGCCGTGCTGTGACAGAGCATTTGGACCATTTTCACTGAGAGGATGAGATGTAGCCATCGACAAGGGTGATGCCTCTAGACGATTAGCCATGCAGTGACAGCGCATAGGACCATTTTCCAGAGAGGATGAAAAGTAGCCATTGACGATGGTGATGCCCTACATACAGCTTGCCATGGAAAGGAGTAAGAAGGATTGGATGAATGTCATAAGAAAGTAGAGATTCAAAAGGAGCACAGCATCCCCATACGCCTATCTGAAATTCCCACAATTGATTTACATAAGTATTTCTATCCTATTTTATTTTCTGTTTATTATTAATTTTCGAACTCATCATAAACCATTTAATCTGCCTAACTGAGATTTACAAGGTGACCATAGCTTGCTTCATACCAACAATCTCTGTGGGATCGACCCTTACTCACGTAAGGTATTACATGGATGACCCAGTACACTTGCTGGTTAAGCTGAACGGAGTTGTGATCACATATGCCAAAGAGCCATTAAATAAATCTCATGCAAATACAAAGAGGGCAAATCACAATTTCGTCCACCACTCTGTCACAGCACAGCTAATCAGCTGTTGGTTCTCGATCATGTTGGAATAGGATCCATTGATCCTTTTGCGTTTGTCATCACGCCCAGCAGTCGCGAGTTTGAAGCGCGTCACAGCCATTCAATCTTTGAATCCTACTCGGAATACCACAGACAAGGTTTAGACTTTCTGGATCCTCAAGAGTGGCTGCCATCAGTTCTAGCTTATTGATGAGCGGATAATTTATACGCTTTTTGGCATTGTTTTCATATAGTTTTTAGTGAGTTTGAGCTACTTTTAGGGATGTTTTCATTAGTTTTTATGTTAAATTCACATTTCTGGACTTTACTATGAGTTTGTGTGTTTTTCTGTGATTTCAGGTAAATTCTGACTGAAATTGAGGGATTTGAGCAAAACTCTGAAGAAGGCTAACAAAAGGACTGCTGATGCTGTTGGATTCTGACCTCCCTGCACTCGAAATGGATTTTCTGGAGCTACAGAACTCCGATTGGTGCGCTCTCAACGGCGTTGGAAAGTAGACATCCAGGGCTTTCCAGCAATATATAATAGTCCATACTTTATTCGAAGAATGACGACGTAACTTGGCGTTAAACGCCAAGTACATGCTGCTGTCTGGAGTTAAACGCCAGAAAAACGTCATGATTCGGAGTTAAACGCCCAAAACACGTCATAACTCAAAGTTTAACGCCAAGAAATGCCTTAGCTCGTGGAATGATCAAGCTCAGCCCAAGCATACACCAAGTGGGCCCCGGAAGTGGATTTATGCATCAATTACTTACTCATGTAAACCCTAGTAGCTAGTCTAGTATATATAGGACATTTATCCATTGTATTAGACATCTTTGGTCTCAGTTTTGTTTTATTCTTCATCTTAGGAGATCATTGATCACGTTAGAGAGGCTGGCCATTCGGCCATGCCTGAACTCTTTGCTTATGTATTTTTAACGGTGGAGTTTCTGCACACCATAGATTAAGGGTGTGGAGCTCTGCTGTACCTCAAGTATTAATGAAGTTCTACTTTCTTTTATTCAAATCTCTCTTATTCTTATTCCAAGATATTCATTCGTACCCAAGAACATGATGAATGTTATGAGTCAGATTACCCTCATTATCATTCTCACTTATGAATGCGCGTGATTGACAACCATGTCCGTTCTACATGCAACAGAGCTTGAATGTGTATCTCTTAGATTCCCAACAGAATCTTTGTGGTATAAGCTAGATAGATGGCGGCATTTATGAGGATCCGGAAAGTCTCACCTTGTCTGTGGTATTCCGAGTAGGATCCTGGGAATCCGGAAAGTCCAACCTTGTCTGTGGTGTTCCGAGTAGGATTCCGGTAATGAATGACTGTGACGTGCTTCAAACTTTAACCTGCTGGGCGTTAGTGACAGACGCAAAAGAGGGATTCTATTCCAGTAGGAGCGGGAACCAACCGGTGATTAGCCGTACTGTGACAGAGTGCGTGCATTAGTTTTCACTGCGAGGATGGGATGTAGCCATCAGCCATGGGTGATGCCTCCAGACTGGTTAGCTGTGCGAGTGACAGCCGCACAGGGTATTTCCCCGAGAGGAAGAAAGTAGCCACAGTTGATGGTGAACCCCTATACAAAGCTTGCCATGGAAAGGAGTAAGAAGGATTGAATAGGAGCAGTAGGAGAGCAGGCGTCCTCGAGCTCTACAGCATCTCCATCCGCTTATCTGAAATTCCTACCAATGAATCTGCATAAGTCTTCTATCCCTTTTATTATTCCTTTTTATTGTTAATTATTCCAAAAAATCATAAACCAATTTAATCTGCCTGACTGAGACTTACAAGATGACCATAGCTTGCTTCATACCAACAATCTCTGTGGATTCGACCCTTACTCACGTAAGGTTTATTACTTGGACGACCCAGTACACTTGCTGGTTAGTTGAACGGAGTTGTGAAAATAAACAGTGCCCTAAGAGTAAATATATGCTAAAGCTCAAAAAGATAGAATCACAATTTCATCCACCAAGTTTTTGGCGCCGTTGCCGGGGATTGTTCGAGTATGGACAACTGACGGTTCATCTTGTTGCTCAGATTAGGTAATTTTCTTTTCAAAAAAATCTTTTTCAAAAATTTTTTCTTTTATTTTTCGTTTTTCCAAACCATATTTTCAAAAAAAAATAAAATAAAAATACAAAAAAATTAGAAAATCATAAAAATCAAAAATATTTTGTGTTTCTTGTTTGAATCTTGTGTTAATTTTTAAGTTTGGTGTCAATTGCATGCTTTTAAAATTTTTCTTGCATTTTTTCGAAAATCTCATGCATTCATAGTGTTCTTCATGATCTTCAAGTTGTTCTTGACAAGACTTCTTGTTTGATCTTGATGATTTCTTGTTTTGTGTCTTTTGTTGTTTTTCATGTGCATTTTTGCATTCATATTTTTCATGCATTAAAGATTTCTAAGTTTGGTGTCTTGCATGTTTTCTTTGCATCAAAAATTTTTCAAAATTATGTTCTTGATGTTCATCATGATCTTCATAGTGTTCTTGGTGTTCATCTTGACATTCATAGCATTCTTGCATGCATCTTGTGTCTTGATCCAAAATTTTCATGTTTTGGGTCATTTTTGTGTTTGTCTTTAAAAATTTAAAAATCAAAAATATCTTTTCCTTATTTTCCTCCAAATTTTCGAAATTTTGGGTTGACTTGGTCAAAAATTTTCAAAATTAGTTGTTTCTTACAAGTCAAGTCAAAATTTCAATTTTAAAAATCTTATCTTTTCAAATCTTTTTCAAAAATCATTTCTTTTTCATTTTTTTATATAATTTTCGAAAATTTCAAAATTAATTTTCAAAATATTTTCAAAAATCTTTTTCAAAATATTTTCACAATCTTTTTCTTATCTTTTATATCTAATTTTCGAAAATTAACTAACAAGTAATGTGATTGGTTCAAAAATTTGAAGTTTGTTACTTTCTTGTTAAGAAAGGTTCAATCTTTAAGTTCTAGAATCTTATCTTGTAGTTTCTTGTTAGTTAAGTCAATTTTAAATTTAAATCTTTTTCAAAATATCTCTTTCAAATATATCTTTTTATCTTTTATCTTATCTTTTTCAAAATTTTATCTTTTTCAAAATTTGATTTCAAAATATCTTATCTAACTTCTTATCTTCTTATCTTTTTCAAAATTTGATTTCAAAATCTTTTTCAATCAACTAACTAACTTTTTGTTTGTTTCTTATCTTTTTCAAAACCACCTAACTACTTTTCCCTCTCTAATTTTCGAAAATTCTCCCTCTCTTTTTCAAAAATTCTTTTTGTTTTAAATTTTAATTTTCATTATATTTTGTCTTTGATTTTCGAAAATTACTAACCTCTTTTTCAAAAATTATTTTCGAAAATTCTATTCTCTTCTCTTCTTCTATTTTAATTATTAATTACTAACACTTCTTCTCACCTCTCTTCATCTAAGAATCCAAACCTCTTATATCCCTTGTATTTGGATTCTTCACCCCATCCTTCTTCTTTCTTCTACCTCTTTCTTCTTCTACTAACATAAAGGAATCTCTATACTGTGACATAGAGGATTCCTCTTTCTTTTCTTGTTTTCTTCTCTTCTTATGAGCAGGAACAAGGATAAAGGCACTCTTGTTGAAGCTGATCCAGAACCTGAAAGGACTCTGAAGAGAAAATTAAGAGAAGCTAAATTACAACAATCCAGAAATAACCTTTCAGAAATTTTCGAATAAGAGAAGGACATGGCAGCCGAAAATAATAATAATAATAATGCAAGGAGAATGCTTAGTGACTTCACAAAGCCAACGTCCAAGTTTGATGGAAGAAGCATCTCCATTCCTGCCATTGGAGCCAATAACTTTGAGCTTAAGCCTCAACTAGTTGCATTAATGCAACAAAACTGCAAGTTTTATGGACTTCCATCTGAAGATCCTTATCAGTTTTTAACTGAATTCTTGCAAGTCTGTGATACTGTAAAGACAAATGGAGTTAATCCTGAAGTCTACAGACTCATGCTTTTCCCTTTTGCTGTAAGAGACAGAGCTAGAATATGGTTGGATTCACAACCTAAGGATAGCCTGGACTCCTGGGACAAGCTGGTCACTGCCTTCTTAGATAAATTCTTTCCTCCTCAAAAGCTGAGCAAGCTGAGAGTGGATGTTCAAACCTTCAAACAAAAAGATGGTGAATCCCTCTATGAAGCTTGGGAAAGATACAAGCAGCTGACCAAGAGATGTCCATCTGACATGTTTTCAGAATGGACCCTATTAGATATATTCTATTATGGTCTCTCTGAATTTTCGAAAATGTCACTGGACCATTCTGCAGGTGGATCTATTCACCTGAAGAAAACACCTGAAGAGGCTCAAGAATTCATTGACATGGTTGCAAACAACCAGTTCATGTATACCTCTGAGAGGAATTTCGTGAATAATGGGATACCTCAGAAGAAAGGAGTTCTTGAAATTGATGCTCTGAATGCCATATTGGCTCAGAACAAAATGTTGACTCAACAGGTCAACATAATCTCTCAAAATCAGAATGGATTGCAACATGCATCCAACAGTACTAGAGAGGTAGCTTCTGAAGAAGCTTATGATCCTGAGAACCCTGCCATGGCAGAGGTTAATTACTTAGGTGAACCTTATGGAAACACCTATAACTCATCATGGAGAAATCATCCAAATTTCTCCTGGAAGGATCAACAAAAACCTCAACAAGGTTTTAACAATGGTGGACGCAATAGGCTGAATAATAGTAAGCCATATCCATCATCTTCTCAGCAACAGACAGAGAATGCTGAACAAAATAATTCTAATTTAGCTAATATAGTCTCTGATCTGTCAAAGGCCACCTTCAGTTTCATGAATGAAACAAGATCCTCCATTAGAAATTTGGAGGCACAAGTAGGCCAGCTGAGTAAGAAAGTTATTGAAACTCCTCCCAGTACTCTCCCAAGCAATACAGAAGAGAATCCAAAAGGAGAGTGCAAAGCCATTGACTTAGTCAACATGGCCGAATGCACAAAGGAGGAGGAGGACGAAAATCCCAGTGAGGAAGACCTCCTGGGACGTCCTCCAAGCAAGAAGGAGCTTCCTAATAAGGATCCTGAGGAATCTGAGGCTCACACAGAGACCATAGAGATTCCACTAAATCTCCTTCTGCCATTCATGAGCTCTGACTATTATTCATCCTCTGAAGAGGATGAAGATGTGACTGGAGAGCAAGTTGCTCAATACTTAGGAGCTATCATGAAGCTGAATGCCAAGTTATTTGGTAATGAGGCTTGGGAAAGTGAACCTCCCTTGCTCATTAGTGAATTAGAGACTTGGATTCAGGAAACTCTACCTCAAAAGAAACAAGATCCTGGCAAGTTCTTAATACCTTGCACCATTGGCACCATGAGCTTTGAAAAAGCTCTGTGTGATCTTGGGTCAGGGATAAACCTTATGCCACTCTCTGTAATGGAGAAGCTAGGAATCATTGAGGTACAACCTGCCTTGTTCTCATTACAATTGGCAGATAAATCCATAAGACAAGCTTATGGAATGGTAGAGGACATGCTAGTAAAGGTTGAAGGCTTTTACATCCCTACTGATTTCATAATCCTAGATACTAGGAAGGAAGATGATGAATGCATCATCCTAGGAAGACCTTTCCTAGCCACAGCAGAAGCTGTGATAGATGTCAACAGAGGAGAGTTAGTCCTTCAACTGAATGGGGAATACCTTGTGTTTCAAGCACATGGCCATCCCTCTGTGACAAAAGAGAGCAAGCATGAAGAGCTTCTCTTAGTTCAAGGTCAAGAAGAGCCCACACAGTCAAGCTCTAAGTTTGGTGTTGTGAAGCCACAACCAAACTCTAAGTTTGGTGTTCAAACCCCATATCCAGACTCTAAGTTTGGTGTTGGGACTAGGCAACATTGACTTGATTGCTCTGTGGCTCCATGAGAGCCACTGTCAAGCTATTGACATTAAAGAAGCGCTTGTTGGGAGGCAACCCAATTTTATTTATCTAATTTTATTTTATTTTGTTTCTTTGTTATTTTTGTGTTTAATTAGGTACATGATCATGAAGAGTCACGAAAAAAATCAAAAAAATTAAAAACAGAGTCAAAAACAGAAGAAAAAATTTTTCACCCTGGAGGACGCACGGGCCGGCGTTCAGCGCCCAGAAGATGCATCTGGCCAGCGTTCAGCGCCAGAACAGAGCATCTTCCTGGCACTGAACGCCCAAAACAAGCAACATCCTGGCGTTTAACGCCAGGATGCGCACGCAGAGGACAATCTGGCGCTGAACGCCGGAAACAAGCTTGAAACTGGCGTTCAACGCCAGAAACAAGCATCACATGGGCGTTTAACGCCCAGAACATGCACCAATGGGCGTTTGAACGCCAGAATGGTGCATGAAGGCAATTTACACGCCTATAGGGTGAAGGAATGGTATTTCTTTTCACCTCAGGACCTGTGGACCCCACAGGATTCCCACCTCAGGATCTGTGGACCCCACAGGATCCCCACCTACCTTTTCTTTTAATCCTAATCACACTCTCCTAATCCAAATCTCATTTTCAATGTCACCCTTCCCAAAAACCTTCACCAATCACCTCAACCCCTCTTCCCAATTTCCCCATGCACCATTCACATCAACCTCCTCTTCCCCATAAACCCCACCTACCCTCATCAAATTCAAATTCAATTTCCCACCCTTTCCCACCCAAATTGGCCGAAACCTAACCCTCCCCCGTCCCTATAAATACCTCTCCTTTCTTCTTCATTTTCACACAACAACAACCCCTTCTTCTCTCATATAGCCGAACCCCCTCCTCTCCTTCTCTACCCAAATTCTCTTCTTCTTCTTCTACTCTTCTTTTCTTTTTTTGCTCAAGGACGAGCAAATTTTAAGTTTGGTGTGGTAAAAAGCCTAGCTTTTTATTTTTCATTCACCATCAATGGCACCCAAGACCGGAGTTTCCTCAAGAAAAGGAAAAGGGAAGGCAAAAGCTTCCACTTCCGAATCATGGGAAAAGGAGAGATTCATCTCCAAGAGCCACCAAGACCACTTCTATGATGTTGTGGCAAAGAAGAGGGTGATCCCTGAGGTCCCCTTCAAGCTCAAAAAGAATGAGTATCCGGAAATCCGACATGAGATCCAAAGAAGAGGGTGGGAAGTCATCACCAACCCCATGCAACAAGTCGGATTATTGATGGTTCAAGAGTTCTATGCTAATGCATGGATCACAAGGAATCATGATCAAAGTATGAACCCGAATCCAAAGAACTATCTCACAATGGTTCGGGGGAAATACTTAGATTTCAGTCCGGAAAATGTGAGATTGGCGTTTCATCTACCCATGATGCAAGGTGATGAACGCCCCTACACAAGGAGGGTCAACTTCAACCAAAGGTTGGACCAAGTCCTAATGGACATTTGTGTGGAAGGCGCCCAATGGAGAGTAGACTCCAAAGGCAAACCAGTCCAACTAAGAAGACTGGACCTCAAGCCTGTAGCTAGAGGATGGTTGGAGTTCATCCAAAGATCCATCATCCCTACAAGCAACCGATCTGAAGTTACTGTGGATCGGGCAATCATGATTCATAGCATCATGATTGGAGAGGAAGTAGAGGTTCATGAAGTCATAGCCAATGAACTCTACAAAATAGCTGACAAGCCTTCATACATGGCACGGCTAGCCTTCCCCCACCTCATATGCCATCTATGTTATTCAGCCGGAGTTATCATAGATGGAGATATCTCCATTGAAGAAGACAAACCCATCACCAAGAAAAGGATGGAGCAAACAAGAGAAGTTCCTCACGGCCCTCAAGAAGAACATGAGGAAGTTCATCATCAACAAATGCCTCAAGGAATGCACTTTCCTCCCAACAACTATTGGGAGCAACTTAGTACCTCTTTGGAAGACTTGAGTCATAATGTTGAACAACTAAGGGTGGAACACCATGAACACGCCCTCACTCTCCAAGAAATAAGAGAAGATCAAAGAGCAATGAGGGAGGAGCAACAAAGGCAAGGAAGGGACATAGAAGAGTTGAAGAACATCATTGGTCCTTCAAGAAGAAGACGCCACTAAAGGTGGATTCATTCCTTGTTCTTTATTTTCTTTCTGTTTTCGGTTTTTAATACTATGTTTATTTATGTTTTGTGTCTTTACTTCATGATCATTAGTATGTAACCATGCCTTAAAGATTATGAATAATTCCATGAATCCTTCACCTCTCTTAAAAGAAAAATGTTTTAATTCAAAAGAACAAGAAGTACATAATTTTCGAAATTATTAGTGAATTTAATTTAATTATATTGATGTGGTGGCAATAATTTTTGTTTTCTGAATGAATGCTTGAACAGTGCATATTTTTGATCTTGTTGTTTATGAGTGTTAAAATTGTTGGCTCTTGAAAGAATGATGAACAAAGAGAAATGTTATTGATGAACTGAAAAATTCATGAATTGATTCTTGAAGCAAGAAAAAGCAGTGAAAAAGCAAAAGCTTGTGCGAAAAAAAAATAGAAAGAAAAAGCAAGCAGAAAAAGCCAATAGCCCTTAAAACCAAAAGGCAAGGGTAGCAAGGATCCAAGGCTTTGAGCATCAATGGATAGGAGGGCCCAAGGAAATTAAATCCAGGCCTAAGCGGCTAAATCAAGCTGTCCCTATTCATGTGCTTGTGTCATGAAGGTCCAAGTGAAAAGCTTGAGACTGAGTGGTTAAAGTCGTGATCCAAAGCTAAAGAGTGTGCTTAAGAGCTCTGGACACCACTAACTGGGGACTTTAGCAAAGCTAAGTCACAATCTGAAAAGGTTCACCCAGTTATGTGTCTGTGGCATTTGTGTATCCGGTGGTAATACTGGAAGACAAAGTGCTTAGGGCCACAGCCAAGACTCATAAAGTAGCTGTGTTCAAGAATCAACATGCATAACTAGGAAAGTCAATAACACTATCTGAAATTCTAAGTTCCTAGAGAAGCCAATCACTCTAAACTACAAAGGAAAAAGTGAGATGCCAAAACTGTTCAGAAGCAAAAAGCTACAAGTCCCGCTCATCTAATTAAATTAATATTCATTGATATTTTGGAATTTATAGTATATTCTCTTCTTTTTATCCTATTTGATTTTCAGTTGCTTGGGGACAAGCAACAATTTAAGTTTGGTGTTGTGATGAGCGGATAATTTATAAGCTTTTTGGCATTGTTTTCATATAGTTTTTAGTGAGTTTGAGCTACTTTTAGGGATGTTTTCATTAGTTTTTATGTTAAATTCACATTTCTGGACTTTACTATGAGTTTGTGTGTTTTTCTGTGATTTCAGGTAAATTCTGACTGAAATTGAGGGATTTGAGCAAAACTCTGAAGAAGGCTAACAAAAGGACTGCTGATGCTGTTGGATTCTGACCTCCCTGCACTCGAAATGGATTTTCTGGAGCTACAGAACTCCAATTGGTGCGCTCTCAACGGCGTTGGAAAGTAGACATCCAGGGCTTTCCAGCAATATATAATAGTCCATACTTTATTCGAAGAATGACGACGTAACTTGGCGTTAAACGCCAAGTACATGCTGCTGTCTGGAGTTAAACGCCAGAAAAACGTCATGATTCGGAGTTAAACGCCCAAAACACGTCATAACTCAAAGTTTAACGCCAAGAAATGCCTTAGCTCGTGGAATGATCAAGCTCAGCCCAAGCATACACCAAGTGGGCCCCGGAAGTGGATTTATGCATCAATTACTTACTCATGTAAACCCTAGTAGCTAGTCTAGTATATATAGGACATTTATCCATTGTATTAGACATCTTTGGTCTCAGTTTTGTTTTATTCTTCATCTTAGGAGATCATTGATCACGTTAGAGAGGCTGGCCATTCGGCCATGCCTGAACTCTTTGCTTATGTATTTTTAACGGTGGAGTTTCTGCACACCATAGATTAAGGGTGTGGAGCTCTGCTGTACCTCAAGTATTAATGAAGTTCTACTTTCTTTTATTCAAATCTCTCTTATTCTTATTCCAAGATATTCATTCGTACCCAAGAACATGATGAATGTTATGAGTCAGATTACCCTCATTATCATTCTCACTTATGAATGCGCGTGATTGACAACCATGTCCGTTCTACATGCAACAGAGCTTGAATGTGTATCTCTTAGATTCCCAACAGAATCTTTGTGGTATAAGCTAGATAGATGGCGGCATTTATGAGGATCCGGAAAGTCTCACCTTGTCTGTGGTATTCCGAGTAGGATCCTGGGAATCCGGAAAGTCCAACCTTGTCTGTGGTGTTCCGAGTAGGATTCCGGTAATGAATGACTGTGACGTGCTTCAAACTTTAACCTGCTGGGCGTTAGTGACAGACGCAAAAGAGGGATTCTATTCCAGTAGGAGCGGGAACCAACCGGTGATTAGCCGTACTGTGACAGAGTGCGTGCATTAGTTTTCACTGCGAGGATGGGATGTAGCCATCAGCCATGGGTGATGCCTCCAGACTGGTTAGCTGTGCGAGTGACAGCCGCACAGGGTATTTCCCCGAGAGGAAGAAAGTAGCCACAGTTGATGGTGAACCCCTATACAAAGCTTGCCATGGAAAGGAGTAAGAAGGATTGAATAGGAGCAGTAGGAGAGCAGGCGTCCTCGAGCTCTACAGCATCTCCATCCGCTTATCTGAAATTCCTACCAATGAATCTGTATAAGTCTTCTATCCCTTTTATTATTCCTTTTTATTGTTAATTATTCCAAAAAATCATAAACCAATTTAATCTGCCTGACTGAGACTTACAAGATGACCATAGCTTGCTTCATACCAACAATCTCTGTGGATTCGACCCTTACTCACGTAAGGTTTATTACTTGGACGACCCAGTACACTTGCTGGTTAGTTGAATGGAGTTGTGAAAATAAACAGTGCCCTAAGAGTAAATATATGCTAAAGCTCAAAAAGATAGAATCACAATTTCGTCCACCACTTATACCACGAAGATTCTGATTAAGGAAGCTAAGAGATGCTCATTCAATCTGATGTAGAACGGAGGTGTTTGTCAGGCACACGTTCATGGATTGAGGAAGGTGATGAGTGTCACGGATCATCACCTCCTTCACAATTAAGCGCGAATGAACATCTTAGATAGGAACACACACACGTTTGAATGGAGAGATAGAAACAATTGCATTAATTCATTGAGACGCTGCAGAGCTCCTCACCCCCAACAATGGAGTTTAGAGACTCATGCCGTCAAAGTGTATAAAATTCAGATCTGAAAATGTCATGAGATATAAATTAAGTCTCTAAAAGTTGTTTAAATAGTAAACTAATAACCTAGGTTTACAGAAAATGAGTAAACTATGATAGATAGTGCAGAAATCCATTTCTGGGGCCCACTTGGTGTGTGCTGGGGTTGAGACTTAAGCTTCTCACGTGCCTGGGCTGTTTTGGGCGTTCAACGCTAGGATATAACCTGTTTCTGTCGTTGAACTCCAACTTGTAACTTGTTTCTGGCGCTGGACGCCAGACTGCAACATGGAACTGGCATTGAACGCCAGTTTACGTCATCTATCTTCGCGCAAAGTATGGACTATTATATATTGCTGGAAAGCCCTGGATGTCTACTTTCCAACCCAATTGAGAGCGCGTCAATTGGATTTCTGTAGCTCTAAAAATTTCATTCCGAGTGCAGGGAGGTCAGGATCCAACAACATCAGCAGTCCTTTTTCAGCCTAACTCAGATTTTTGCTCAGCTCCCTCAATTTCAGCCAGAAAATACCTGAAATCACAAAAAAAATACACAAACTCATAGTAAAGTCCAGAAATATGATTTTTGCCTAAAAACTAATAATATTCTACTAAAAACTAATTAAAACATGCTAAAATCTACATGAAATTACCCCCAAAAAGCGTATAAAATATCTGCTCATCAGGTGAGAACCAGAGGTTCTCAGCATGGTAACGGTGCCCACATAGCTAACATATAATGTCCTGGAAAAACCAGAGGTGATCCTAGAACTTTTGACAAAATATTACAAATTTAAACTATTCTTTACAACCATAAATACGCCATAAACAAGGTGGGGTAGCCAAGGGTTCAAAATTCTAACTTAAACCTAACTTGATCCTTTAGCTTCTCACCTTCTTTCGTTCCTCCAGAACTCTATATCACAAACAAACAAGATACAGACAATGCAAACACAAGTAGAATACAACTACAGTAGGTAGCAAGTTTAGCAAGTAGGTATAATAATCACATAGGCAAGCACAATTAATGCACAATGAAACAAAGCATACATATGCATATGATGTATGCCTGTCCTATGGCTGATGAGTCTCATCTGTTGGTTATATAGCCAACCCGACACGTCCTGGTAGCTAACTATGGCCAGAAACACCCATTGCAGAGCAAGTGAGTTTAAGCTACAACCCCCTTGCTACTACCCGCTTAACACAGAGCGAGTGGAAGAACCACTACTACCGCTACTATCTAGGCAGGTGTTTAAAAGCTCAACCTGGAGCAAGTGGAATAATCCACTACTGCTGCTACTACCCAGGCATCACAATCACTGACCTGGAGTAAGTGGGATGAACCACAATCCTTGCTACTGCCCAGGTATCGCAAACATGCATTCATTCATTTTAATTCAATCATCATTATTATCAAATCTCAATCATTGACCCGGAGCAAGTGGGATAAACCACAATCCTTGCTACTACCCAAGTATCACATTCAAAGTTCATTGTTGTTTTCGTTATCATTTCAATTCTTTCATATTCATTTAAAATTCTATAGTTAAACTCAGTTTTTATAATTGTTCTTTCTCATCTCATACCCGAAACAAATGGACAATGCCACTGCCTACTACCCAGTCACATATATCTCATTAAATTACTAATTCTCATTACTTTTATCATCCTCATAAAATCAAGCATTGCCTTCCTCAACTCCTTTTATACCAATTCTATCTTCTTCCACTCACTAACCCTTACTCCGTAATCCAAAACCTAACTTATAGACCTTAAACAGAGTTTCTGGTTTTACCTACAACTTCGAAAATTCAATTTTTACACATAACTTCCAACGTCCATAACTTCCTCTACGAAATTCTATTTTTCACGAAGCTTACACCATCTTAAAGCTTTTAAAACTATCTTTAATTTGAATAAAAATTCACTCAAATTCAATATCCGAGGCTTAGGATATGGGTTGCCAAAAAAAAATCTACTTTTACCAAAAGAGTCCAAAACCTTTATTTTTTAATTTCTCATTTTCAAACCAAGTTTCACAACCCAAAACAACATTAAATACAATCAAAATAATTCGATAAATATTTTCTTCTTTCCACAATACTTCAACATTCAATTTCATCAACTCTAATCCACACAATCATAACCAAAACGACAATACTCATAAATCATCAATATAACATCATCATCATTTACAATCAAACTCGAACCTCATCATTACTCAATAATTCAGTAACATATTCACATATTCAACTCTACAGTTTTACCAATTCACTAAAATTTAATAAGTCATCCTGGTTCAACCTAACCTACGACCAACTAGCCTAAGTTTTCACGACACATTATATTTTTGTTACGAGAAACCAAAACCGTACCTTGGCCGATTCCTCCCTAAACTCAGAATACCTCAAGTATCCACTGTTAACAAATATCTACAGCCCCAAATTTCAAGCACAAGTTCCCAACGTTGCCAATTTTCCTCCAATATCACCAAATTATTTCCAAATACATAATTCAATCTAAATTTTCATACAACAACACTAGAATTACCTTAGGATTTCACAAATTTAGTAATTTGATAAGGTTTAAGATTTACTTACCATTACTCATGAGTCAAATGGACAAAATTTGGTGATTATCTGTCGCTAAAGTTCACCTAAACCATCAAAACACTAAAACCCTCAATATCCAAAACCCAAAAATTACGAATTGAAGAGGAAAGAAGTGGGCATAAAATCAAAATCTCCTTACCAAATTGTTGGATGAATTTTATAGAGAATTCCGAGACGAACGCGTGGTTACTGACGGCTCGTCAATCGGAGCTCCGGATTGAAAATTACGAAGGATTGAAAATTGGATTGATTTTGGGATTTAGGTTTTCATAGCTCACCTTCTCTTATTAGCGTGAAATGAATGAAGAATGGGAAGAGAAGACTAAGTTTGGGGGCTTTATATGTTGGGCCTTGAACTACTTAGTTTGGGTTCGATCCAATCAGTTTGGTTTGTTGGTCTAAGTTTGGGGCACATTTTTTAAAATTAGTGTCAAAATTTATATTTTAATTATTTCTACTTCTTTAAACTATAAAATTTAAGTTTTTAATTTTTTTAAATAATAATTATTTTATTGGTTAATTATTTACTAATTACTCGAGATTTACACTGGACTTGACTTCTTGAAGCCTGGCGCCAGCCTTGTGTTTTCTTCCTTGAAAATGCACTTGTATTTTTTTATAAATTTTATTCTTATTTGCTTAATTATATTCTGAAATACAATTATTCTAATACAACTCCAATCATATGATTAATTATAAAAACTTCACTAAGAATATAAGAACTTTGATTTAAATTAAAAAAATTAATTAAAAAATCTAAAAACAACTAAAGATGCCTGGGCATCACTACTTGAAATTCGGAATAACCAAACTGGGTGAATTAAAATTGAGGAGTCACACTGAATTACATATAGAGATAAATTTTAGAGACTATTTTGAATCAATTAAAAGTTAAAAGACTTAATTGAATGATATATACAATTTGAGGAAACATATTAAAATATGTTTGCTGGGTTAATAGTCAAATTCATCTCTAAAAGATCACTCATTCTTTAAATTGGTCTTCAAAAGATTAAATTATTCATATTAATTCTTAAAAGATAAAACGTAAGTCAAATTAGTCCTTTTGTTAGTTAGATGATTATGTGTCACGTTAAATGCCACGTAACATAATGGCCTAATAAGTTAATGCCACGTGTCACAAAATAAATGGCTGACATGTTAGGTAAGTGACATGTGATATGTCATGTGTTATCTGACGTATCATAAATTTGTTTAGAGTCAAATTAGTCCATCGAGTACACACATAAGTCATTTTCATCCCTAAAATTTTAAAAATTAATCAGATTTTTAAATTAGTCCTTATATAAATCTCTCTTATTTTTTCATAATATTAAATTTTTAATATTTTTAATATTACTAATTTTAATATCATTTTTTAGATTTTAATAAACAAATACTCTTTACATAAAATAATATAAATAATTAACTTATTACAAAATTATTTTGTCATTTGTGTTTTAAAATTTTTTATTTTCAAATTTTAGTTTGTTTTAGTGAAATTTTTTATTTATATCATTTTATCAAAATATTATTAATTATATACTTAAAATTTTTATTTTTTGAATCTTATTAAATAAATATAAATATAGTAGTTATTTTAAAATTTAAAAATTTTAAATCTTTTTAAATTCATAGTTTTTGTAATTGTTTAACTTATGTGATAGAACTCAATAATTAAAAAAAGATCTGTGGGATCCTTCGTTGAATTTTAATATAATTTTTTTACTACTTAGTTATCCCCATTTTTCTATGTGTTCTCAATTGTCATTTTTTTAAATTTAATTTGTTAAAAAGAATTTTGAATTAAAAAATATAGAAAAATGAAAATGAACAATTAGGTATAGATTGAATTAAATTTTGGGTGAAATCTAAAAAATTAAAATTTTAAAATAACTATTATATAGATTTCGTGAGATCTAAAATATTAAAATTTTTAGTATATAATTAAAAATGATTTGATAAAATTTATACAAAAAAATTTCACTACAAAAGAACTAGAATTCAAAAATATAAAACTAATATACCAATGAAAAAAATTAATAATTTGATTATTTTTATTATTTTATTTGAAAAAAATTTGTTTATTAAGGTGTAAAAAAAAGATTAAAATTAGTTGGATTAAGAAATATTAAAAATTTAATATTATAAAAAAATAAAATAAATTTATATAAAGACTAATTTAATTAATATTTAAAATTTTAGGAATAAAAATTATTTATCTCTATATTTTTAAAAACTAATTTCACTCTAAATAAATTTATGATATGTCAAATAATACGAGACACACGTGACATGTTATGTGTCACTAACTTGACACATCAACTATTCATCTTATGTCATGTGATATTAACATACCACAACATCATGTCACATAGTACTTAACATGATACGTTGTCATTTGATAAAACGATCAATTTAACTTATGTTTTATTTTTTAGAGACTAATATGATTAATTTAATCTTTTAAAGATCAATTCAAAAATAAAATTATATTTTAGAAATGCATTTAATTATTAACCTTATATTTACCTGAGCAAACTCATAGATAGAGCATAAAACTAATTAATTTGGGTCTTATAAGTTATAACTCAATAATAGAGAAAAAGGAATTGATGTAAAAAAATACATATTATATATGCTTACACAAATTATTATTTTAAACCTAAATCAATTTATATTTTTGAAAAGTAAAAATATAATTATAAATTTAAAATTAATAAAAAAAAGTTCAATTCAACTTATCTTTTAGTTATAGCAATTTGATTATATTGTGACTTTTATTCATTTTAAATACAAATTATGATGACACTCCATAATTCATATTTTATTAATTATATTTGAATAAAATATATTTTTATTTCTAATATTTTAAAAATTATTTAAAAATACTTCTAACATTTAATTTAATTTATTTTTGTTCTTAATATTTTAAATAAATTTTAATTTTATTCTTAGAAATAATTTTTTAACAATCAACTTTTAATTAAATATCTTTTATTAAATTCAACTCTATTTATATCACCACCGTCAATATAAATTTATCATCACCATTATCCCGCCAATTCACCACATCTCCCATTATCAATTAGACAATTATCATCATCTTCATCAATATTACCCAATCACACTCACTACCAGTCTACCACCATAGCCCCATAATCATCCCCCAAAGCCAACCATTGCTACTACCACCACTCAAATCACTCCACGTCTCCACCCATACGCTAAACTCCTACCACCTAAATCCTCACAGACATCCTTTATATCCACCCAAATCCCTAACCTTTCACTACTACCTTAAAACTAACCCCCAATTGCTATTGTTTTTATGCTGAAAAAATGTTGATTTTGTTTTGAGTTTTGAGATAGAAAACACATTTTTTGAGTATGTCAGATTCACTTGAATATCTCAAAATCATCATCGATTCAAAATTAAATAATTTTTAAAATTACTTAAGAAATGCTCAGAAAATATATATATAAAAAATACATGATCTAAGTTTCACTTATGTTCATTAGAGCTCCACCAAACTCAAATTTATCCTCAAGAAGAGATTTTTGTAAAGATATCAGCTATTAAACGTCCAATTTTCATAATTTAAGTTCTATAATTTTCTTTTTAATTGACATAGTCTCCAATATAATAATACTTAACATTTATATGTTTTGTTCTAAAATGATGAACATAATTCTTAGCAATGTATGATACTAGTATTATCACAAAGAGGAAAAATTTTGTAATACCTCAATAGATAATCCCCCGACTAATTTCTGAATCAAAGCACCTGTTTTTAACAATTGATATGAATTATGTATTCTACTTCAATTGTTGATACTTGATAAAGGAACCACGTTCAGTTAGTTGTTTTTTCTCAAGTGTGAGAAGCTTTTTCTACTAGTATTTTTTTATTAAGCTCCAACGAAATTAGCGTTATTGTAACTAACAGGTTTTGAGTGTTTCTCATACAACATAGGAGAAGTGAAAAAAAATTATTATAGAATACATTTATTTAAAAATTTTTAATGAAAATGTTTTTGATAAAATATGTTTTGAGGTACAGATGTTTTAGTAAAAAATAAAAGGTTTGCTATACAAGTTTAAAATGAGAGAAATGACACACTACAATGGAGCAAAAAAAAAATGCATAACTAATTCTGCTATAAAATCTATACTAGCCAATATAATATATTGAAAAAGTCTAGAGTCAGCACTTTTATTAAAATTTGGCTAGTACTTAGCTAGTAAAAAAAAAGAAAGCAATTTTTTACCATTAGATGAAATCTCACACTATTAAAAATACTATTAATAACTAATCGATGACTACAAATTACAAAATCTGCTAGTCCCTAACATTCCTGTAATATATATATATATACCTGTCATACTAGTTACCTTCTCATTATTCTTTCTCTCTCTCACTAATAACCTGAAGCAATACCTACTAATGTCACGTACTATCCATTGTCACCTGCAGCCTTCAGATAATTCATGCATTAGTGGCCGCTATCTATCACCTGCATATATTATGCATTAGTAGTAATCAATTAATCATACATCAATATTTTTTCTTAAAATAAGAGTGTACAAATTATACATTCTTAGTTTATTATATATCTCTCTAAAAAAAATTGGTGGAAATACATTTGTAATGATATAAGCAAGTTATTCTCTTGATGGAGTTGGCTTGACTTTTAGGGAATTGTCTTAAACTTTTTCTAACTTTGTGACAATTAATCTTAATGTTTTTCTTTCTTTTATAAAACATCAAGTTGGTCACAATGTATCTAGCAAATTGATTGTCACAAAATAGTATCATAAGACCTAATAACTTAATTTTGAAGTCATTCAAGATGTACATAAATTAAATTCCTTCAAAGTTACAAGAGTCATTGTCCGATACTCTGCCTTTGAAAATAATCGAGCAGCTATTTACTGTTTTTTACTTTTTCATGACATCAAAGATCTTCCAAGAAAAAAACAATACCCGAACATTAAACTTTGGGTATTCGAGTATGTACCCCAATCAGAATTTAAGAAACTGTTTCGAGGGTTACCTGAAACTGTAGGTCAATCTCGAACGAGATCTTCTGTGCTGGTCGGAGCCGACGTGTTCGGCAGGTGTGTAGCAGCCGGAGCTGGTGTGTCCGACTTGTGGAACTGAGAATGCTGCTGATCCCTTGTCACCGAAGGGTGGGGGGTACCTGCAAGGGCCTCCGATGCTTAAGTTAGCAAGGGTATTAACAGGTATTGAGTAGAATTAGAGTATGAGTTATACCTGGGTGCTCCAGTGTATTTATAATGGTGAGATATGACCTTCTTTAGATAAGATAAGTTAGTTATCTTATCTTATCTTATCTTTTGTCGAGGTCAGCTTATCTTCCATGGAACCGCCCTTATCTCTATAGGCTTGGGCTGCCCTTAGATCGGGATCGTATTCCTTGAGTTGGGCCCTTCTTTGGGCTTTTCTGTCGATTTGGACCGAGTTCTTTACGAAGAAGTCGGTCCGCTTGACCTAAAGAGGTCGGTCGCTTTGTCTGTAGAACATCCCGGGTCAGACAGCTCGACCCAGGGTATGAACAGTGCCCCTTCTTGAGCTCGGTCTTTTTGTTGAGGTCGAGTCCTGGACTTCGGTCCTTCTTTAGTGAAGCCGAACTCAAGCATTTTGTCGATTCCTTTGTAGAAGCTTTTGAATGTAGAACGTTTTTCCTCTAAAAGCGTGCGCTTTTGTATCGGCGCTTTGGGAACGTGCAAGGGTTTAATGCCTTCATTAATTTTAACATTAATTTCTCCGTTTCTCTTAGGCTCTTTATTTTGATTTTGAAAACCCAGAAACGGTTTCTCTCCTTCGCTCTTTTCATAACTTCTTTTCTCCGCTCTCTTCGCTCTCTATTTTTCGTTTGCACTTCTGCTTTCTTGTGTTGCGGCTTTCGTTTGGCGATTTTCTGGGCAGCTTTCATTCCTGCGCCTCAATTTTTCTTTCTCGAGGCTTCTTTCGTCTCCAGGTTAGTCCCATTTCGTGCTTTCTCTTTGTTTTTGTTTTTGTGATGAGGTTTTGATTTTGATCCTCCTTTTAGAGAAAGTTTGGATCTTTCTGTTTCCATTGTGCCCTAGATTTGTTGAAATATGCGTTCTGGGAGTTTCTCCATCTTCTGCATAATCCTTTTTGCTTTTGCTTGATGCTTTTAGAGCTTTGCATGTTCTTTGTTGTTTCTGTTCTGATACCGCTGTCCGCATCTGTTCCTCGTTTTATTTGAAGGTTGCTTTTGTCTGATTCTGAAAAAGGTTGCATCTTTAATGGTCTCTGCTTGGCGTGTTTGATGTTTTAGGGATGGTTTTTGCTAGTTTAGACTGTAAGGCAATGTTTTTGATGACTTTTTGTGTTTTGCTTTGATGGAAAAATGCTTGCTGTTTAAAGCCTTCTTTTCTTGTTTTGAGAGGTGTTGGGATGCGAAAAGTAGATTTTTCCTAGAAACCTTGCTTTATTATTGCCTCCAAAGGATGCCCCAAGACTTTGGTTTGAGTCTTGGGGTTTTCCTTTCCTGTGTGTTCGCCTGTATCGTATTGAGTTGTTTTCTCCTTTGTCCGAGATGTTTTTAGTAACCCCATCTTCTTTTCTTACTTGTAGGATTAGTTGGCCTCATGTCTTCTCGCAATAACATTGTAGAGATGTCTTCCAGAGTTCCCGAGGGGATGTCCGATTGGCTGGACTCCCTTGTTTTGTTGTGTGTTTCTGTTGTGGATGCTGAATTTTGCACAGAGGTGAGGAAGCGCCATAGGATTTGTGGTAACCATGCTTGTGAAGAGGATTATGAGCTTGTTGCTCCTGATTCTGATGAGAGAGTTTTTTTTCTGACTTCCATTGAGAGGGAGCGTCCCTTCTTCTATGCCTATGAATACTTATTCAGTCAATTGAACGTTACTTTTCCTTTTACTTCTTTTGAGACCGACCTGTTATGGTCGTGTAATATTGCCCCATCCCAGCTTCACCCATATTCCTGAGGTTTTATTAAAATTTTTCAGCTTCTCTGCCGAGAATTAGATGTAACACCCTCTCAGACTCTTTTCCTTTATTTGTTTGTTTCTGCCAAGCCTGGCGGTTCTTCAAAAAAGAAAGCTTCCTGGGTTTCTTTCAGGTCCGCCCAGGGCCATCAAGTTTTTGCTATGTATGATGAGTCCTTTAAGGACTTCAAGAATTACTTCTTTAGGGTTCGTGCTGTCGAGGGGGCCCGCCCCTTTTTTCTTGATGAAAATGATGAGCCTTCTTTCCGTCTAGAGTGGCAGAGGGATGTGAGAGTGTCTCGCTATACCTGGGAGATGCTTGATGAAGTTAAGCGTGCTTTTGTTGTTGTTCTTGAGGATTTATGGGGGGAACCAACCCATCTTGATACAAAAAAGTTTTTGAATGACCCGTCCTTGGTTCGGACTGTTTTGGGTACTTGTCTGACTTGTTTCTGTACTTGTTTTCTTAGTTTTGCTTCCTCTTCTTGTGATTGTAACCCTTTACTATGGCTGATTCTGTATTTACAGAGATGGCAAAAAACAATGACTCCATGAAGGCCTTTAAAAAGGGAAAGAAGGCAACTGCTGCTCAAAATATCTCGGCCAAGGTGGCCGGAGAGGGATCTTCTCAGGTTCCAGTGAAAACCTCATGTGCCGAGTTCTCCCGGGCCGAGGAAAGCAATTCCTATTCCTCGGGTTTGTCTGGTCGATCCTCCACAGACTTCTGCCGCTGCTTCTGGTGCTCCTTCCTTAAAAAAGCAAAAAACATCCGAGCCCTTTAACCTGGATGCCCCGGATTTTGATGCTGTCGAGTTTGTTGAGCAGCAAATTGCCCCCTATGGTGGGCTCTCCATGGATGATGTGTCTCTTCTTAAGCATCTGGATTTTATCACCAAAAGTAGTGTGAAAATGGCACATATGGGTGCGGCTATTTTCCGAACTATTCAGGGGATCCCGATTCATGCCACAAAATCTTTCATGGAGGAGGCCAAATCAGAATTTGATCAGATCAAGGGTCTGAAGGATGAGTTGGAGGTGAAGTTGGCGAAGGTAGAGAAGGAACTGGAAGGTGAGAAGGCCAGCTCTATTACCTTGGCTGCTTCTTTAAAGTTGGCTGAGGACATGGCACTGAAGTACAAGGATAGCTATGTCTCAGCTTATAGGTAGTTGATGCGTCTCCGGGATGATTTGGAAGCTGCTCGGGTTGATTATGCCGAGCTTCAGGGTCACCTTGTGGGCAGCGTAACTGCCGCCTCTGAGAACCTGATGGAGCAGTTCCGGATTGTTGCTCCTGATGCTGACTTGACTCTCGTTAGTCTTGATAACGTAGTAAAGGATGGCAAGATTATCCCAGATGATCCCGATGATGATGTTGAACCTCCCCCACTGCCTTCTATCAAGGTGTCGACCTCCTCGGTTCCTCTAGTTACGGCTGATTTGGATTGTCAGATTCTGAACCGGGATGATGGAACTGTAGATGCTGTGCCTATTCAGACTCGACCTCCTTCTCCCCGTACTGATGCTGCCGGGAAGGCTCCCGATTTTTGCTGATCTTCTTTTTAAGTATAGCCCCGTTTGTGGGCTTTTGAACTGTTTTTTTTGTTTAACTGCTGACGCTTTTTAGTTGCCTGCCAGGAAAATTTTACTTTGTAAAACAAAAGTAGCTTTCTGAGGTAGATTTTGGTGGCCTCTTGAAGCTTTATTATACTATGCTTTTATTGCGCTTTAGCATGGTATCTCTTCTGATTTCTGAGAGTGTTGGAATCTTGCTGCTTGACCTCTTTGGATTGCTTTTGTACTTATTGTTTGTAACTTGGATCCTTTGAGGCGGTGACTGTATGGGTCCGACTTGTTTGTCGGTTTTCTCGCTTTTGCTTGTATTTTTAGCGCCCCCTAACCGGTTTCTTTGTGTTGGTCCCCTTCTGAGTTATTTTTGTAATCCTCTTTCTTGGACTTTTGTCAGGTCTCTTCCAGGGATTACTTTTATAACTTGTATTGTAGGGGACCGACTTCGTTAGGTCGATCTCTTCTAAGTTATTTTTGTAATCCTCTTTCTTGGACCTTTGTTAGGTCTCTTTCAGGGATTACTTTTATAACTTGTCTTGTAGGAGACCGACTTCGTTAGGTCGATCTCTTCTAAGTTATAGCAATTCCTCTTTAATAGGGTTGGCCAGACCTCTTTCCAGGGATTTGCTGATAACTTGGGTTGACTTGGTCCAATTTTTTAGTGTCGGCCAATCTTTTTAAGTTATTATATAGCAATCCATAAGACCTCGTCATGTTCTTTTTGGGATCACTTTTGATAACTTCTTGCATTATTCTGTGTTCATCTTTGCCGATTTATAGATGGTGGTTTCTGTCCTGGTTTGATCGTCCTTTAGGTGAATCGCGTTTTCACCTTTATCGGACGATCATTCCTATCGAGATCATACAGTGAATCTGTTCTTCACTTTCTGTCGATCTGTTGCTTTATAATCGGACGATGAATGCTTCAGATTAATGCATCTTGGGAATTTGTAGAATATCTGAAACGTATTTTATTCAAAGAAATTGCAAATATATATATGCGGGAGTTTTTCGTACCCTTAAGTCGGATTAAATCTCAGTCTTGATGCCTCATTAAAAAACCTTTTCAGGAAAAAGAGTGCATCTTGTGATGAGATCTTTTACCTTTCCTAGCTATAGTACCTTCTTAGGTTACAGGCATGCCATGATCTAGGGAGTTCTCGTCCCTCGAGTTCGGACAGTCTGTAGTAGCCCCTCCTAAGTACTTCTTTGACTCAGTAGGGTCCTTTCCAGTTGGCTGCCAGCTTTCCTTCTCCGGGTCGAGTTGTTCCATTCGCCGCTTTAGTGTTTCTTCTTTGATCCGAGCTCTTTCTTGGATTTCCGGAAGTAGGTCGAGCTCTTCTCTTTGAAGTTGAGAGTTGGTTTGTTCATTGTAGTGGACTACTCGGGGAGACCCTTCCTCGACTTCTATTGGAATCATTGCCTCCACTCCATATGCGAATCAAAATGGTGATTCGTTCGTAGTAGAATGGGGGGTTGTTCGATACGCCCATAGGACTTGTGGAAGTTCCTCGGTCCAAGCTCCTTTTGCTTCTTGCAGTCTCCGTTTCACCCCGGCCAATATGACTTTGTTGGCCGCTTCGGCTTGTCCATTGGCTTGGGGATGTTCGACGGAGGTGAACTGATATTTTATATTCAAGTCAGCCACTAGTTTTCTGAAGCCTGCATCTGTGAATTGGGTGCCATTATCTGTGGTGATGCAGTATGGGACCCCGAACCTTGTAATGATGTTCCTATATAGGAATTTCCGGCTTCTTTGAGTAGTGGCATTGGCTAGGGGCTCTGCCTCGATCCATTTGGTGAAATAGTCTTCCCCTACTATGAGGAATTTGACTTGTCCCGATTCCTGGGAAAAGAGTCCGAGAAGATCGAGTCCCCACTTTGCAAATGGCCAGGGTGAGGTGGTGCACGAAATTGCAATCACACTTTAGCAATCCCGCACAACTAACCAGCAAGTGCACTGGGTCATCCAAGTAATACCTTACGTGAGTAAGGGTCGATCCCACGAAGATTGTCGGCTTGAAGCAAGCTATGGTTATCTTGTAACTCTTAGTCAGGATATCAATAATTCTCAGGTTTAATTGTGAAAAGTGGAAGAACATGAAATAATTACTTGTTTTGCAGTAATGGAGAACAGGTTGAGGTTTTGGAGATGCTCTATCTTTTGAATCTCTGCTTTCCTACTGTCTTCTTCTTCAAGCACGCAAGACTCCTTCCATGGCAAGCTGTATGTAGGGTTTCACTGTTGTCAATGGTTACCTCCCATCCTCTCAGTGAAAATGTTCAACGCGCTCTGTCACAGCACGGCTAATCATCTGTCGGTTCTCAATCAGGTTGGAATAGAATCCAGTGATTCTTTTGCGTCTGTCACTAACACCCAGCCTTCAGGAGTTTGAAGCTCGTCACAGTCATTCAATCCCTGAATCCTACTCAGAATACCACAGACAAGGTTTAGACCTTCCGGATTCTCTTGAATGCCGCCATCAATTCTAGCTTATACCACGAAGATTCTGATTAAGGAATCCAAGAGATATCTACTCACTCTAAGGTAGAACGGAGGTGGTTGTCAGGCACATGTTCATAGGTAAGAATGATGATGAGTGTCACAGATCATCACATTCATCAAGTTTAGGAACAAGTGATATCTTAGAATAGAAGTAAGCGTGATTGAATGAAAAACTATAGTAATTGCATTAATTCATCAAGACACAGCAGAGCTCCTCACCTCCCAACCATGGGGTTTAGAGACTCATGCTGTAGAAGATACAATGAGAAACGTGTAAAGTGTCATGAGGTCGAGATACAATGTCAAAAGGTCCTATTAATAGTGAAATAGTAACCTAGGGTATACAGAAATGAGTAAATGACGTAAAAATCCACTTCTGGGGTCCACTTGGTGTGTGCTTGGGCTGAGCATTGAAGCTTTCATGTGTAGAGACTTCTTCTGGAGTTAAACGCCAGCTTTTATGCCAGTTTGGGCGTTTAACTCCAATTTTTGTGCCAGTTCCGGCGTTAAACGCCGGGAATTCTGAAGCTGATTTGCAATGCCAGTTTGGGCCATCAAATCTCGTGCAAAGTATGGACTATTATACATTGATAGAAAGCTCAGGATGTCTACTTTCCAATGCAATTGAGAGCGCGCCAATTGGGCTTCTGTAGCTCCAGAAGATCTACTTCGAGTGCAGGTAGGTCAGAATCCAACAGCATTTGCAGTCCTTTTTCAGCCTTTGAATCAGATTTTTGCTCAGGTCCCTCAATTTCAGCCAGAAAATACCTGAAATCACAGAAAAACACACAAACTCATAGTAAAGCCCAAAAAAGTGAATTTTAACTAAAAACTAATAAAAATGTAATAAAAACTAACTAAAATATACTAAAAACATACTGAAAACAATGCCAAAAAGCGTATAAATTATCCGCTCATCACAACACCAAACTTAAATTGTTGCTTGTCCCCAAGCAACTGAAAATCAAATAGGATAAAAGAAGAGAACATACTATAGACTCCAAAATATCAATGAAACTTAGCTCCAATTAGATGAGCGGGACTAGAAGCTTTTTGCTTCTGAACAGTTTTGGCATCTCACTTTATCCTTTGAAGTTTAGAATGATTGGCCTCTATAGGAACTCAGAATTCAGATAGTGTTATTGATTCTCCTAGTTAAGTATGATGATTCTTGAACATAGCTACTTTATGAGTCTTGGCTGTGGCCCAAAGCACTCTGTCTTCCAATATTACCACCGGATACATACATACCACAGACACATAACTGGGTGAACCTTTTTAGATTGTGACTCAGCTTTGCTAGAGCCCCCAATTAGAGGTGTCTAGGGTTTTTAAGCACGCTCTTTTTGCCTTGGATCACTTTTTATTTCTACCCTTGCCTTTTGGTTTAAAGGGTTATTGGCTTTTTCTGCTTGCTTTTTCTTTTTCTTTTTTTTTTGCTTTTTCTTGCTTCAAGAATCAATTTGATGATTTTTTAGATCCTCAATAACATTTCTCCTTTTCCATCATTCTTTCAAGAGCCAACAAATTTAACATTCTTTAAACAACAAATTCAAAAGACATATACACTGTTCAAGCATTCATTCAGAAAACAAAAAGTATTGTCACCACATCAAACTAATTCAACTAGTTTCAAAGATGAATTCGAAATCATGTACTTCTTGTTCTTTTGTGATTAAAGCATTTTTCATTTAAGAGAGGTGATGGATTCATAGGACATTCATAGGTTTAAGGCATAGACACTAAGATACTAATGATCATGTAGTGAAGACACAAACATAGATAGAACATCAAGCATAAAAATTTGAAAAACAGAAAATAAAGAACAAGGAGATTAAAGAACGGGTCCACCTTAGTGATGGCGGCTTGTTCTTCCTCTTGAAGATCTTATGGAGTTCTTGAGCTCCTCAATGTCTCTTCCTTGCCTTTTTTGCTCCTCTCTCATGATTCTTTGATCTTCTTTAATTTCATGGAGGAGGATGGAATGTTCTTGGTGCTCCACCCTTAGTTGTCCCATGTTGGAACTCAATTCTCCTAGGGAGGTGTTGATTTGCTCCCAATAGTTTTATGGAGGGAAGTGCATCCCTTGAGGCATCTCAGGATTTTCATGATGAGGAATTTGCTCAAGCTCTTGTTTGCTCCATCCTTTTCTTAGTGATGAGCTTTTGAGATGAATCTCTCTATCTCCCATGACTCGGAGGTGGAAGCTTTTGCCTTCCCTCTCCTCTTTCTAGAGGTTTCTTCGGCCTTAGATGCCATAAATGGTTATGGAAAAACAAAAAGCAATGCTTTTACCACACCAAACTTAGAAGGTTTGCTCGTCCTCGAGCAAAAGAAGAAAGAAAGGAGTAGAAGAAGAAGAAAATGGAGGAGATGGAGAAGTAGTGTGTATGATGTGTGAAAATGAGGGGGTGAAGATGGGTTTATATAGGGGTGGAGAGAGGGGTAGTGTAGGTGGGGTTTTATGAAGGATGGATGTAAGTGGTGAAGAGGAGAGAGAGTGGTGGGGTAGGTGGGGATCCTGTGGGGTCTACAGATCCTGAGGTGTCAAGGAAAATTCATCCCTGCACCAAGTGGCGAGCAAAAATGCTCTTTATGCCAATTCTGGCGTTAAACGCCGGGCTGGTGCCCGTTTCTGGCGTTTAACGCCAGCTGCTTGCCCTTTCCTGGCGTTTAACGCCAGTCTGGTGCCCCTTTCTGGCGTTAAACGCCCAGAATGGTGCCATACTGGGCGTTAAACGCCCATTTGCTGCCCTTACTGGCGTTTAAATGCCAGCAAGGTTTTCCTCCAGGGTGTGCTGTTTTTCTTTCTGTTTTTCATTCTGTTTTTGCTTTTTCAATTGATTTTGTGACTTTCTATGATCATCAACCTACAGAAAACATAAAATAACAAAGGAAAATAGATAAATATAACATTGGGTTGCCTCCCAACAAGCGCTTCTTTAATGTCAGTAGCTTGACAGTGGGCTCTTATGGAACCTCACAGATACTCAGAGCAATGTTGGAACCTCCCAACACCAAACTTAGAGTTGAATGTGGGGGTTCAACACCAAACTTAGAGGTTAGTTGTGGCCTCCCAACACCAAACTTAGAGTTTGACTGTGGGGGCTCTGTTTGACTCTGTTTTGAGAGAAGCTCTTCATGCTTCTTTTCCATGGTTACAGAAGGGGAACCTTGAGTCTTATAGTTTGCACTGTCTGTAAGCCACGGAGCTTCCTGAATAGCAAATAATTGCTCATCCGGAAAGGTTTCAGAGATCTCAGTAGGAGGGAGGGATGCTCCTGCTACTGGTTCTATCCGGGACAGGTGATCAGCTACTTGATTCTCTGTCCCTTTTCTGTCTCTTATTTCTATATCAAACTCTTGCAGAAGCAACACCCATCTTATGAGCCTGGGTTTTGAATCCTGTTTTATGAGTAGATATTTAAGAGCAGCATGGTCAGTGTACACAATCACTTTTGATCCTACTAAATAAGATCTGAACTTGTCAATGGCATAAACCACTGCAAGTAACTCCTTTTCTGTGGTTGTGTAGTTCTTCTGTGCATCATTTAGAATATGGCTGCCATAATAAATGACGTGCAGAAGCTTACCATGCCTTTGTCCCAATACTGCACCAATGGCATGGTCACTGGCATCACACATTAGTTCAAATGGTAATGTCCAGTCTGGTGCAGAGATGACTGGTGCTGTGACCAGCTTAGCTTTCAGAGTCTCAAACACCTGCAGACACTCATTATCAAAAATAAATGGAGTGTCAGCAGCTAGCAGATTACTCAGAGGTTTGGCAATTTTTGAAAAATCCTTTATAAACCTTCTGTAGAATCCTGCATGCCCCAGAAAGCTTCTGATTGCCTTAACATTGGTAGGTGGTGGTAATTTTTCAATTACTTCAACTTTAGCTTGATCCACCTCTATTCCTTTGTTTGAAATTTTATGCCCAAGGACAATCCCTTCAGTCACCATAAAGTGACATTTTTCCCAGTTTAAAACTAGGTTGGTCTCTTGGCATCTTTTCAAAACAAGTGCTAGATGGTTGAGGCAGGAGCTGAATGAGTTTCCAAATACTGAAAAGTCATCCATGAAGACTTCCAGAAATTTCCCTACCATATCTGAGAAGATAGAGAGCATGCACCTCTGAAAGGTTGCAGGTGCATTGCACAGACCAAAAGGCATCCTTCTGTAGGCAAATACTCCAGAAGGACATGTAAATGCTGTTTTCTCTTGGTCCTGAGGATCTACTACAATTTGGTTATAACCTGAGTAGCCGTCCAAAAAGCAGTAGTATTCATGACCTGCTAGTCTCTCTAGCATCTGGTCTATGAATGGTAAAGGAAAATGATCCTTTCTGGTGACTGTATTGAGCCTTCTATAGTCAATACACATGCGCCATCCTGTAACTGTTCTTGTAGGAACTAGTTCATTCTTTTCATTATGAACCACTGTCATGCCTCCCTTCTTAGGGACAACGTGGACAGGGCTCACCCAGGGGCTATAAGAAATAGGATAAATAATCCCAGCCTCTAGTAACTTAGTGACCTCTTTCTGCACCACCTCTTTCATGGCTGGATTTAGCCGCCTTTGTGGTTGAATCACTGGCTTAGCATCATCCTCCAATAGGATCTTGTGCATGCATCTTGCTGGGCTAATGCCCTTAAGATCACTTATGGACCACCTAAGAGCTGTCTTGTGTGTCCTTAGCACTTGAATTAGTGCTTCCTCTTCCTGTGGATTTAGAGCAGAGCTTATGATCACTGGAAAAGTGTCACCTTCTCCCAGAAATGCATATTTGAGGGATGGTGGTAGTGGCTTGAGCTCGGGTTTAGGAGGCTTATCTTCTTCCTGAGGAATTTTCAGAATTTCTTTTATTTCCTTTAATTCCTCCAGATCAGGCTGAACATCTTTAAAGATGTCATCTAGCTCTGATTCAAGACTTTCAGTCATATTGACCTCCTCCACCAAAGAGTCAATAATATCAGTGCACATGTAGTCATTTGATGTGTCTGGATGCTGCATAGCTTTGACAACATTCAACTTGAACTCATCCTCATTGACTCTCAAGGTTAATTCCCCTTTTTGGACGTCAATGAGGGTCCGTCCAGTTGCTAGGAAAGGTCTTCCTAGAATGAGAGTTGCACTCTTGTGCTCCTCCATTTCCAGCACTACAAAGTCAATGGGAAAGGCAAATGGCCCAACCTTGACAATCATGTCCTCAATTATGCCTGATGGGTATTTAATGGAGCCATCAGCAAGTTGGAGACATATCTTGGTTGGTTTGACTTCTTCAGTCAAGCCAAGCTTTCTGATAGTGGATGCAGGTATTAGGTTGATACTTGCCCCAAGATCACATAGAGCTTTCTTGGTACAAGTACCCTCTAATGTGCATGGTATCATAAAGCTTCCAGGATCTTTAAGCTTCTTTGGTAAGCTCTTTAATATGACTGCACTGCATTCTTCAGTGAGAAAAACTTTTTCAGTTTCTCTCCAATCCTTCTTATGACTTAAGATCTCTTTCATGAACTTAGCATAAGAAGGTATTTGCTCAAGTGCCTTTGCAAACAGAATCTTTATTTCAAGAGTCCTTAGATAGTCTGCAAAGCGGGCAAATTGCTTATCCTGTTCCGCTTGGCAGAGTTTCTGAGGATAAGGCATCTTGGCTTTATATTCCTCAACCTTAGTTGCTGCAGGTTTATTCCTTACAGAGGTGGTTGGAGAAGCCTTTTTAGAGGGGTTACTATCAGCACTCTCAGGTGTCTGATTCCCCATTGGAGTTTGAACGCCAGGATTGGGTGAAGAATGGGCGTTTAACACCAACTTTTCCCCCTTTTCTGGTGTTTGAATGCCAGAACTGGGCAGGGAATGGGCGTTTAACGCAAGCTTTTCCCCCCTTTCTGGCGTTTGGACGCCAAGAGTATTCCTCTTTGGGCTCTTACTGTCCTCAGAGGGATTTTGGACAGTGGTTTGGTTATCCTTTGTCAATTGTTCCTTTATTGGCTTTTTGCTACTTTGAGCAGTGTTATTCAATGTCTTCCCACTCCTCAGTTGAACTGCTTGGCATTCTTCTGTTATCTATTTAGATAACTGCTGTTTTGCCTGATTCAACTGTGATTCTATGTTCTTGTTAGCAATTTTAGTTTCTTAGAGCATCTCTTTAAATTCTGCTAACTATTTTGTCATCAGGTGTAATTGCTGATTAAGCTCAACCATCTGTTCTTGAGGATTAGGATCAGTGGCTACTGCCATAACTTCTTCTTTTGTAGAGAACTCATTGCTAGAGTACAAATGTTGATTTCTAGCAACAGTATCTATAAGCTCTTGAGCCTCTTCAATCGTCTTCCTCATATGTATAGATCCACCAGCTGAGTGGTCTAGAGACATCTGAGCTTTTTCTGTAAGCTCATAGTAGAAGATGTCTAACTGTACCCACTCTGAAAACATTTCAGAGGGGCATTTTCTTAGCATACCTCTATACCTCTCCCAGGCATTACAAAGGGATTCATTATCCTCTTGTTTAAAGCCTTGGATGTCCAGCCTTAGCTGTGTCATCCTTTTTGGAGGGTAAAATTGATTCAGGAATTTGTCTGATAACTGTTTCCATGTCTTTATGCTTGCTGTAGGTTGGTTATTCAACCACCTCTTAGCTTGATCTTTTACAGCAAATGGAAACAGTAATAGTCTGTAGACATCCTGATCCACCTCTTTATCACGTACTGTGTCAGCAATTTGTAAGAATTGTGCCAGAAACTCAGTAGGTTCTTCCTGTGGAAGACCGGAATACTGGCAATTTTGCTGCACCATGATAATGAGTTGAGGATTTAGCTCAAAGCTGCTTGCTTTAATGGGAGGTATACAGATGCTACTCCCATATGCAGCTGTAATGGGGTTAGCATATGATCCCAGAGTCCTTCTGGACTGTTCAATTCCACTTAGGTCCATGATGGAGAAAGGGAATATGATATGGATTCACAAGTAAAGTATTTTATTTTTTTTTTATTTGACCGAAAATAATAAAATAAAACAAATGGAAAATAAAATCAAATTTCGAAAACTAAAAGAAAATAAGATCAAAGCAAATTGAAAACTAAATCAATTAGTTAATTAAAAAGATTTTGGAATTAGCAATTGAAAATATATGATTGAAAATTATTTTGAAAAATATTTGATTTTTTTTTAAATGAGGAAAGAGAAAAACAATAAAATGATATCAAACTTAAAATTTTTAGAAAATCAAACACAAATTTTCGAAAATTTAAAGGAAGACACAAAGAAGACACCAAACTTAGAATTTTTAAAGAACAAGAAAGAACTAAGAACATGCAAATTCGAAAAATTAAAAGAAAACAAAAGCATGCAATTGACACCAAACTTAAAATATGAAACTAAACTCAAATAAAAGACTCTAAACCAACAAAAATAAAATATTCCTAATCTAAGCAACAAAATAAACCGTCAGTTGTCCAAACTCGAACAATCCCCGGCAACGGTGCCAAAAACTTGGTGCACGAAATTGCAATCACACTTTTGCAATCCTGCACAACTAACCAGCAAGTGCACTGGGTCGTCCAAGTAATACCTTACGTGAGTAAGGGTCGATCCCACGGAGATTGTCGGCTTGAAGCAAGCTATGGTTATCTTGTAACTCTTAGTCAGGATATCAATAATTCTCAGGTTTAATTGTGAAAAGTGGAAGAACATGAAATAATTACTTGTTTTGCAGTAATGAAGAATAGGTTGAGGTTTTGGAGATGCTCTATCTTCTGAATCTCTGCTTTCCTACTATCTTCTTCTTCAAGCACGCAAGACTCCTTCCATGCAAGCTGTATGTAGGGTTTCACCGTTGTCAATGGTTACCTCCCATCCTCTCAGTGAAAATGTTCAACGCGCTCTGTCACAGCACGGCTAATCATCTGTCGGTTCTCAATCAGGTTGGAATAGAATCCAGTGATTCTTTTGCGTCTGTCACTAACGCCCAGCCTTCAGGAGTTTGAAGCTCGTCACAGTCATTCAATTCCTGAATCCTACTCAGAATACCACAGACAAGGTTTAGACCTTCCGAATTCTCTTGAATGCCGCCATCAATTCTAGCTTATACCACAAAGATTCTGATTAAGGAATCCAAGAGATATCTACTCACTCTAAGGTAGAATGGAGGTGGTTGTCAGGCACACATTCATAGGTGAGAATGATGATGAGTGTCACAGATCATCACATTCATCAAGTGTAGGAACAAGTGATATCTTAGAATAGAAGCAAGCGTGATTGAATGAAAAACTGTAGTAATTGCATTAATTCATCAAGACACAGCAGAGCTCCTCACCCCCAACCATGGGGTTTAGAGACTCATGCTGTAGAAGATACAATGAGAAACGTGTAAAGTGTCATGAGGTCGAGATACAATGTCAAAAGGTCCTATTAATAGTGAACTAGTAACCTAGGGTATACAGAAATGAGTAAATGACGTAAAAATCCACTTCTGGGGTCCACTTGGTGTGTGCTTGGGCTGAGCATTGAAGCTTTCATGTGTAGAGACTTTTTCTGGAGTTAAACGCTAGCTTTTATGCCAGTTTGGGCGTTTAACTCCAATTTTTGTGCCAGTTCCGGTGTTAAACGCTGGGAATTCTGAAGCTAATTTGCAACGCCGGTTTGGGCCATCAAATCTCGGGTAAAGTATGGACTATTATACATTGCTGGAAAGCCCAGGATGTCTACTTTCCAACGCAATTGAGAGCGCGCCAATTGAGCTTCTGTAGCTCCAGAAAATTCACTTCGAGTGCAGGGAGGTCAGAATCCAACAGCATCTGCAGTCCTTTTTCAGCTTCTGAATCAGATTTTTGCTCAGGTCCCTCAATTTCAGCCAGAAAAGACCTGAAATCACAGAAAAACACACAAACTCATAGTAAAGCCCAGAAAAGTGAATTTTAACTAAAAACTAATAAAAATATAATAAAAACTAACTAAAATATACTAAAAATATACTGAAAACAATGCCAAAAAGCGTATAAATTATCCGCTCATCATGAGGTCACGCTGATGAGCTTTTTCGGCGGGGCGATGTGAAAGTTGGCATGCTTCTGACATGGTGGACATGTCTTTACAAATTCTGTAGCTTCCTTTCGTAGAGTTGGCCAATAGAATCCCGCCCGGAGTACCTTTTTGGTGAGAGCTTGCACTCCGAGATGATTGCCACAAATGCCGTTGTGTACTTCCTCCAAGACTCCCTTTGTATTGGAGGTTTGTACGCATTTTAACAATGGTACTGAGATCCCTCTTTTGTATAAGGTGTTGTTTATGATAGTGTAGTACTGTGCGTCCCTTTTTAACCTCTTTGCCTCCTTTTCATCTGTAGGGAGCGCTTCTGTTTTGAGGTAGTTAATTATAGGGGTCATCCATCCTTGATCCCGTCCTGTTATGGCTAGGACTTTTTCTTCTTCCGATATTGACGGATTCTGCAGTATTTTCTGGATGAGGCTTCTATTGTTGCCCCCTGGTTTGGTGCTGGCTAGTTTTGGAGTTGAAACTATTGCGCCGAGTTGGTTTAACATTGTCCGACCTATTGAGGCATTGTAGGCTGAGCTTACGTTGACCACGATATAGTCTATCTTGAGTGTTCTGGATTGGTTCCCCTTTTTGAAGGTTGTGTGTAGCGATATGTATCCCAGTGGTTGTACTGGGGTATCCCCAAGTCCGAACAGGCTGTTCAGGTAGGCTCTTAGCTCTTTTTCTTCTAAGCTGAGCTTATCGAAGGCAGTTTTGAATAAGATATCGGCGGAGCTTCCTTGGTCAATTAATGTACGGTGGAGGTTGGTGTTTGCCGGTATGTCGTGTCCTGAGATGATTCCGGATGCGTCTTCTTTGGTAAACATAATTGCTGGGATGTCTGGCGCCTCCTTCTTTCCTTCGACATGGTATATTTCTTTGAGGTGTCACTAGCGGGATGATTTGGAGATTCCTCCTCCCGTAAATCCGCCGTGTATCATGTGGACGTGTCTTTCCGGTGTGCGAGGTGATCGCTCAAACCGTCCGACATCTTCATCCCTTCTTCTTTTTCTTGGCTCTTCATCCCAGTTGGCCAAAAACCGATCTAGTTTTCCTTCTCTTACTAATTTCTCTATGACATTTTTCAAGTTGAAGCATTCGTTGGTGAAATGTCCTCGGACTCGATGATACTCACAATATTCGTTCTGATTTCCTCCTCCTCTTTTGCCTTTGAGTGGCCGAGCTGGGGGTATTTTTTCCGTATGACAGACTTCTTTGTAAACCTCTACCAAGGATACCCTAAGAGGGGTGTAGTTATGATATTTTTTTATTTTCTCCCGGAGCGATATTCCTTTTTCTTGGATTCTTTATCTTTGTCTCGGTGGGCGGAACCGAACCTCGAGGCTTCCCCAAGTCGTGAATTCTCCTCCACGTTGATGTACTTCTGCGCCCGTTCTTGTACTTCGTCCAGGGATGCAGGATATTTCTTAGATATAGATTGGCTGAAAGGTCCTTCTCGTAGGCCATTTATGAGGCCCATAATAGCAGCTTCTGTTGGTAGACTTTGTATGTCCATGCATGTTTTGTTGAATCTTTCCATGTAGTTACGGAGACTTTCCCGATCTCCTTGCTTGATCCCTAGTAGGCTGGGGGCGTGTTTAGCCTTATCTTTTTGTATGGAAAATCTGGCCAGAAATTTTTTGGCCAGGTCATCGAATCTCGAGATGGACTTTAGAGGTAGGCTGTCAAACCATCTAATGGCTGTCTTGGTAAGAGTTGTTGGAAAGGCTTTGCAGTGAACTGCATCTGAGGCGTCAGTAAGGTACATTCTACTTCTGAAATTACTGAGGTGATGGTTGGGGTCTGAAGTGCCGTCGTATAGAGTCATATTCGGAAGTTTGAAGTCCTTTGGGATTTTGGTATTCATGATTTCCCTGGTGAATGGATCTTGATCCTTGCGAGAGCTATCCTCTGGAGTGGATCGAGTAGTTTTGGTTTTGAGATCGGCTTCGAGTTTTAGAAGCTTATCTTCTAATTCCCAGTGTCGCCTTATCTCCTGATGTAGATCTTCTTCTTTTTCGCGTTGATGTTGGGGCTTCTTTCTCGAGTTGCTTTAATCGATCTTGAAGCGCCTCTATAGCTTTCGCGTTTGGAGAATCCTTTTTGTTGTTAAGTTGAGGAATATCCTTTGGTGTAGTGTCCATGTTTTTGTGCGGCATTCTATCCTCTAGATCTGAGTCGTGGTTGTTGTCATGGTCGTCCGCCATGGTGATGGGATGACTTCCAGGTTCCCCGGAAACGGCGCCAATGTTCCGAGGGTTACCTGAAACTGTAGGTCGATCTCGAACGAGATCTTCTGTGCTGGTCAGAGCCGACGTGTCCGGCAGGTGTGTAGCAGCCAGAGCTGGTGTGTCTGACTTGTGGAACTGAGAATGCTACTGATCCCTTGTCACCGAAGGGTGGGGGGTACCTGTAAGGGACTCCGATGCTTAAGTTAGCAAGGGTATTAACAGGTATTGAGTAGAATCAGAGTATGAGTTATACCTGGGTGCTCCAGTGTATTTATAATGGTGAGATGTGACCTTCTTTAGATAAGATAAGTTAGTTATCTTATCTTATCTTATCTTTTGTCGAGGTCAGCTTATCTTCCATGGAACCGCCCTTATCTCTAGGCTTGGGCTGCCCTTAGATCGGGATCGTATTCCTTGAGTTGGGCCCTTCTTTGGGCTTTCTTGTCGATTTAGACCGAGTTCTTTACGAAGAAGTCGGTCTGTTTGACCTAAAGAGGTCGATCGCTTTGTCTGTAGAATATCCCGGGTCGGATAGCTCGACCCAGGGTATGAACAGAAACCATGAAGGGACAAGTCACAAACAAACTCAAAAAAGTAATCCCTTTTTAGGAGTTCCTTTCAAGTAATACAACACATGTAAGGCTACTTTGAAGCGCTCATTCGTGGCACAATTCAAAAATTGACATAGCTTGCTAACAACAAAGCTGATGTCAGTTCTGGTATTAGTGAGGTATATCAACCTTCTAATGAGTATTTTATATGGCTTAGCATCATTCAGTAATGTTCTTGATTACTTTGAGAAATGAATTGAATAATTCATTAGTGTGTTGGCTGATTTTGAATCTAGTAAACCTACTCTTTTAGTAAATTAAAAGTATACTTCCTTTGATACAGAACTATTCGTCTTTTGCTTCTTGCAACTTCTATGTCAAAAAAAATTTTAGTTCTCCTAAATCTTTGATTTTGAACAAAATATCGAATTTTATCTTCACATGTTTGATCTGTCATCTGTCATCGACATAAAAAATAACTAAAGTGAAACATGTTAGAGAAGATTTGGTGAAAAGTGAATGATTTGTCTTTGGTTGTGAGTAATCAAAATTAATCAAGACGGAACATAACTTAGAGTTTCAGTGACGAATTGCTTGTTTAAGGCCATACAAGAATTGTTCTAACTTGCAAACCATTCCTGACTACGCATTTAAATCAGGATAGCTTTATATAGACTTATTCATATAGATCACCATGCAAAAAGATAGTGGTCACACCTAGCTGATGAATCAACCAATTCTTACTAGCTGTAATTACCAAGAGTACACAGAAAGTAGTCATTTTGATTACAGGATTGAAAGTATCAAAATAGTTATACTCTTGTGTTTGAGTGAAGTCCTTGGTCACAAGCCTTATTTTGTGTTTCTATGTAGTCCAATCAGACTTATACTTGGTTTTAAATATCCATTTACACCCTATTTCATACTTCTCTTTCGGTAGAGTAGTAAGTTTTTAGGTCTTACTTTTCTCCAATGCCTCAAGCTCAACTTTGCTTATTTTCTGCCAACAATTACTCAGGATAGCCTGCTCATAAATCTTTGATTTTCAATTTGTAGAAATTATAGTAAAAAGGACTTTGTGTGATTGTGATAAAAAATTGTAACTCAAATAATTAAAAATAGGATACCGTTTTGTGATTGGACCATGCTATCAAAGACAGTGGTTTACATACATTCATAATCATTAAGGTATTTTAGCTTGTATCTTTATTTAAGGGATCTTCTTAGTAGAGGAGACGGATTAATAACAATGAATTAGGGATTAGATTAATTTTCATCATATGATAGGATAGTATGTGATACTAGTGCTGTGGGTAAACTAAGAAAAATAGGTAAGGTTGGCTATGGTTAATCATCAATTGTGTCTGAAAGAATTTTGGTAATGTATGTTGAATGAGAAATAAGTCTAACGTATGAAAAGGTAATATGCTATTATAAAAAAAATTATAGGATCATGATTATGTAACGTAGTCTTAGTGTCTTGATTAGAATTGGAAGCATGTTCAAATTGATGAAAAACTTAATGATTCTTATATGAAAATGAATTTTTATAGAAAGTTATATTTTTAGATATAAAAATCTATTTGTTATTAATGTCTATAAAAAAATTATCATTTTGTTCCTGCTTTAAAACAAAAAAATGAATTTTTTATCTAATTTTTTTCTATTTGCAACTAAGGTTGAAGTAAATACAAGACATCCAAAAAATATGAAGTGTTGAATGTTTAGAATTTTTTAAAAAAATATAATAAAGACTTTTATTATTAGTAGATGAGTTAGACACTCTATTGAAAATATGTGCAGCATGTGCTGCACTATATTTCTAAAATATTTTAAAAAGATGAGTTTTAAAAATGAGTGCTCTAGTAATATTTAAAATATCTTAATATTTTTTTATAACATCCTAACTTTTAGATTCAGGTTTATTATTAATTAATTAATTAAAATTGATAACAATTTAAGATTTAAATTCAAAATAAAGAATTAGAAAATAATACATTTGAAAAAAATTAACATATCTAATTTAAAATTTAAATATATGAAAAGTCTAGTGGTAGTGAATCTCTAATCGACAATAAACAACCTTTTAAGATATAGTCATAATTAATTCTATATTTATTGGATTTGAATGATCTTTAATTACATGAAAAGATAAGAAAACTAGCTTTATTCTTTAAGTTCAGTAAAAAATCAAATTCAAATTAAATTAGGAAGATAAATTTGTTACAAGTCCATAGTAGAAAATCGTGCTTTTATCATCCAGCCTAACAGTATTTGGGAATTATCTCAAGTTGTGGTTATTTGATTGACTTTGTTTAAGATTCTTTTAAAGCTAACTCAATTATCTATAAATTAATTTGTGTCTAATAGCTATTTTCAAATTCCAAACGTAGAAAATGTTATAGGACTTGCAAAGTGACAATTCAGATTGGAGATTTCACCTAAATGCGAATTAGATTTTCCTAACACAATCTGTACATACCTAAGAGTTATTTGAGTCCTTCCTTTCTCACTCTATTTTCTTTTTTTATATACAAAAATTCTAGATAGCCTATCCTTTCTACCTTCTATTATCTCTATAAATCGTCATTCATATACTTTCTCCATTATAAAAAAATCATTATCTCTTCTCACTTCTTTACTCTCACTCTAAATCTTCTACCAAAGTATTCACAAAGTCCACTCATATATTGTTCAAGAAGATATCCTTTTTAAATTATGCAAACTATGAAATATGGAAATTCTTTCTATCCAGTCAAGGATTCATACTTACATCAAAACATACATAAATCTAGCCGTGAAACAAATCTCTCTACGCTAACAAATCACGTCTATTTGCATCGGAATACATATAGAAACTTCACTCGAGGTAGGAGTTTTATGCTAATTTTTATATGTCATGTCTTAAATATTTTTGAATATAGATGTTAGCATTGTATGTCATGATATAATGTCTCTTTCCTTCATACACATTATGCATTATAATAACAATCTTATGTGTATTAAAGAACTGAGAGAATGATCCTTCGGTAAAGGAAGGTGACTCCCAAAGATAAGATAATCGAGATGATCTTTCGATAAGGAAAGGTGATCGAATCGAGATGATCCTTCGGTAAGGGAAAGTGATCGGCAAACTTTTGGAATAAGAACTTTTGGGATAAGAACTTTTGGTAAGGGAAGGGGACTCCCATCAATATTATATAATAATATATATTTGTTGATATAACTCTCTTCTTGTGTATGTCTAAATAACCTTTATTGTAAATTGAACTGAGGAAATGATCCTTTGGTAAGGAAAGGTGACTTCCAAAGACAAGATATCGATATGATCCTTCGGTAAGGGAAGGTGATCGATCGAGATGATTCTTCGATAAAGGAATGTGATAGCCAAAACGTTTGGGATAAGAACCTTCATAAGGAAGGGAACTCCTACCTTTTATACCGATTTGAGCTCAATACCTTCTATAAAAGCTACAAAAAAGGTAATGAAAGGTACAATGGAAAGTGTAATAATGATTCTTCTTCTTTTATCCTTTTTGTTTGATTTATGATTATGTTTATTATTTCATTCAAAGATCCTTCTTTTATCTAAAGTTTCTTTTTGTTTGATTTATAATACAACAATGCTAGGGAACCAACTCTATATAAGCCAAGAATCAGCCAACTGTAGTGGAGCTTGGAACTGGAAGCCCAATTGGCTTCAGCATCCAGAAAATTAACGCAGGGTAAACCAGAATAACCCTCCCCAAAAACCCTACTTTCACCGTTTTACCAGAAGTTTGAAAAACATCTTCACATGAGCCACGCATCCGCGAACATCGCGGAACCCTCTTCCCTGTCTTCTCCGGGTGCCGCGATGCCGCGCTGAAGCCCCAACCCACCTCGCGCCTCCACGTCTCCAGGAACCCTGCTGCTGCATGCCGGTTTTCACCGGCGCATCTGATGCCTCCTATTGCAGCTGCGCCTTCTGCCGGTGTTGCTCCAGTTCTCCAGCCTAGAATCTTCCTTTCGTCTCACCCATTGTCAAGTAAGGTAGATGTTTCCTCTGATTTCTTATGCATGTTTTGAAAACAGAATTGGACGGGGTTTTAGTGTAGTGGTTCAGGTGAATTTTGATTGAATGGATGTTTCTTCTATGTTATATTGCTCAGATAATATAATCTTGGTGCACCACTGGTCCTAATAAAAAATATCAGCTGCATGCTTTCTTGTTATTCAGAGTTTTGATCACAGGTATTTTTTTATCTCTAATTGAATTTGGGTCTATTCTGATTAGATGAAATCCCATAGAAAAAAGTTTGATTTTCTGATTAGGATTTATAAGAGGGTTTAGACGAATTTGTTGGATTTTGTAAGTTACCAAGAACATAAAATTAGAACTTTGATGATAATCTAAAGAAGCTGATGAGGACCACGTGAATAGTACTTTTATTTTTGAAGTTGTTACTGTTTGACCCTTTTTAGGTGTATGTTGTTCGTTGCCCAGTGGAATAGTTATTTAAATACCATGCCTTTCTTTATACATGTTTTATTGTTGAAGGGTGTTTCTTCCTTGGTTATTTATTCTCTGGGTTTATTTGAACTATATATGTTTTCCCATACCCCGTATATTAAAATGTATCGTTATAGTTGAACACTATACATACAGAATTAAATTTTGTGTATGTTTCTATGCACCTACTCTAAATAGTGTTCTATTTTCCCCTTTTAACGCATGATATATACATAAATAATATTATACTTCTTATATATTGTATATATGTCTATCAGTTTAAAAAGCTGATAGATACCATTCAAATGCAAATTTTTCAAAAATACTAAATATTATGAAGCAAGAAAAGTAGTGTTCCTAAGTTGATATAATAAAGGCCTAAAGAAAAATAGAGGTAACAATTAATTAAAAAGATAATATAACAAAAAGGTAATGGTTATATTTGGAGCACAGCTATATATATATTACGCAGCACGACCATCTTAAAGAAACAATGCACATTGTTGCATGCATGTCTTTACTGTTATTTTAGCAGGGGTTATTTTTTTAATCTTTGGTTTGGTGTGAGCCTAATAAATCCTGTTTTACTGTAGATTTATGATTTCATGTTGCGGATTTTATCAAGTTGATGGTGACAATCAATACAAAACCTCTGCATGGATGGTACTCATGTTAGGCATTAGAATATTATTTTTTTTGTAAACTGGATGGTTCTGAATTTGTTTTTTGATCTATCATATTTTAGGCATTTGAACTTGTATATACTTCATTGAGAAGTGAGTGGCTCATATTTTGTTAGATACTCCTCAACAGGTTCCGATTCGTTTACGGTGGCTCCGGTGACTTTAACCTTGATTTTAATTGGATGTTGCTAGTGGTAGGCATTAGAATGTTTCTTTTCTTTATAAATTGGATGGTTCTGAATTTGTTTTTTGATCTATCATATTTTAGGCATTTGAACTTATATATACTTCATTGAGAAGTAAGTGGCTCGTGTTTTGTTAGATACTCCTCAGCAGGTTCTGGTTCGTTTACGGTGGCTCCGGTGACTTTAAACTTGATTTTAATTGGATGTTGCTAGTAGTAGGCACTAAGATGTTTCTTTTCCTTATGGTTCTGAATTTGTTTTTTGATCTATCATATTTTAGGCATTTGAACTTATATATACTTCATTGAGAAGTGAGTGGCTCGTGTTTTGTTAGATACTCCTCAGCAGGTTCCGATTTGTTTACGGTGGCTCCGGTGACTTTAACCTTGATTTTAATTGGATGTTGCTAGTGGTAGGCACTAGGATGTTTCTTTTCCTTGTAAATTGGATGGTTCTGAATCTGTTTTTTCCTCTATCATATCTTAGGCATTTGAATAAGAAGCCTTCACAACACACATTTTAATAAAAATTCTATTAGGAATCAATGAATCATTAACAACATGTAATTGATTGCATGAATTGTGACATAGACGCACAACACAGTGAGATTGATATGGATTTTGGACTATTCGCACATGTATGAGCAATATAAACTACCCATAATTTTGTGTTTGAGAACAAAGATCTTACATGTCTTCCACAAAACCCAGTATATTTCTAAATCCACTATTTATGTCTATCTCTATCGAAATTTCTTGTATCAATGACATTAGCTAAGCATAGCCTTCTCCACAATCCAATATATTTAATTACAATCATACCTTATTAACATGTCAACTAGCAAGGTCAGTGTACCATATTTTTCCAAAGAAATAAATTTAAAAAATATCTAAATACCATGGACAAGAAACATTCACATTTCACGTTCTCATAAAACCTCATGTAATTAAAGACTAACCTATACACCATACAACATACCTTGGAACCCTCTTGATTAACAACTTTATCGTCAGTCAATTCATCATTGCCTTCATTAGCATTGATCACTGTGCTATTCGGTTCGCCTCCTAGATTTGAAAGGTCCATGGAGAATTTTTTACCGGAAACTTTGCGCCACCACGGCCACTTCTATTTGTAGAGGAAAAGCGGCATGCACTGTGGAGAAGTGACTACGGATCGACGGTTTAGATCATTTGATGTGGACGTTCGGAAGCAAATGATTATGCTCAGCCTGACAAGTTGCAAGGCACCCGGAGACGTGTTGCACCAATGGCGGCTTCTTAGTGAATGAACAGCGACCCGCACGGTTGAGGATTGACGACGGTGACAAAGCTTGACTAGTTGGGTGAAGACGGTGGAGGAGGTAGGCGGCAATGCTTTTTGGGGGAGAGAAAATGATGACGGCGCTAGCATTGAGATATGAAGGAGGATAGTGAGATTGCATGCTGGTGCACAAAATTGCAATCACACTTTTGCAATCCGCACAACTAACCAGCAAGTGGACTAGGTCGTTCAAGTAATACCTTACATGAGTAAGGGTCGAATCCCACGGAGATTGTTGGTTTGAAGCAAGCTATGTTTATTTTATTATTCTTAGTCAGGAGATCAATTATAATTATCAGTTTGAATTACTAAAAAAATAAAAGAGCATGAAATAATTACTTGTTGTGCAATAATGGAGAATATGTTGGAGTTTTGGAGATGCTTTGTCTTCTGAATTCCTGTAACATAATATTCCTCTCATGCAAAAGTGCAAAGTTCCTTCCATGGCAAGCTCTATGTAGGGTGTCGCCATTGTCAATGGCTACTTCCCATCCTCTCAGTGAAAATAGTCCAAATGCTCTGTCACAGCACGGTTAATCAGCTGTTGGTTCTCGATCATGTTGGAATAGAATCCATTGATTCTTTTGTGTTTGTCATCACGCCCAACACTCGCGAGTTTGAAGCTCATCACAGTCATCCAATCCCAGAATCCTACTCGGAATACCACAGACAAGGTTTAGACTTTCCGGATTCTCATGAATACCGCCATCAATTCTAGCTTATACCACGAAGATTCTGATTAAGGAATCTAAGAGATACTCATTCAATCTGATGTAGAACGGAGGTGGTTGTCAGACACACATTCATGGATTGAGGAAGGTGATGAGTGTCACAGATCACCACCTTCTCCATAGTTAAGCGCGAATGAACATCTTAGATAGGAACACACATGTTTGAATGGAAAACAGAAATAATTGCATTAATTCATCGAGACGCTGCAGAGCTCCTCACCCCCAACAATGGGGTTTAGAGACTCATGCTGCCAAAAGGTACAAATTTCATATCTAAAAATGTCATGAGATACAAAATAAGTCTCTAAAAGTTGTTTAAATATAAACTAGTAACCTAGGTTTACAAAAAATGAGTAAACTAAGATAATTGGTGCAGAAATCTACTTCTGGGGCCCACTTGGTGTGTGCTGGGGCTGAGACTTAAGCTTCTCATGTGCCTGGGCTGTTTCTGGAGTTGAACGCCAGGTTGTAAGGTGTTTTTGGCGTTGAACTCCAACTTGTAACCTGTTTCTGGCGCTGGACGCCAGGCTGCAACATGAAACTGGCGTTGAACGCCAGTTTACGTCATCTATCTTCGTGCAAAGTATGGACTATTATATATTTCTGGAAAGCCCTGGATGTCTACTTTCCAACTCAAATGAGAACGCGCCAATTGGACTCTTGTAGCTCCAAAAAATCCATTCCGAGTGCAGGGAGGTCAGAATCCAACAACATCAGCAGTCCTTTTTCAGCCTAAATTAGATTTTTGCTCAACTCCCTCAATTTCAGCCAGAAAATACCTAAAATCACAGAAAAATACACAAACTTATAGTAAAGTCCAGAAATATAATTTTTGCTTAAAAACTAATAAAATTCAATTAAAAACTAATTAAAACATGCTAAAATCTACATGAAACTACCCCCAAAAAGCGTATAAAATATCTGCTCATCACAACACCAAACTTAAACTGTTGCTTGTCCCCAAGCAACTAGATAAATAAAATAGGATAAAAAGAAATTAAGAAGCAATAATATCTCAGAGTTTTAAGTGAAGCTCATATTCTAATTTAGATGAGCGGGGCTAGTAGCTTTTTGTTTCTAAACAGTTTTGGCATCTCACTTTATCCTTTGAAATTCAGAATGATTGGCATCCATAGGAACTCAGAATTCAGATAGTATTATTGATTCTCTTAGTTTAGTATGTTGATTCTTGAACACAGCTACTTTATGAGTCTTGGTCGTGGCCCTAAGCACTTTGTTTTCCAGTATTACCACCGGATACATAAATGCCACAGACACATAATTGGGTGAACCTTTTCAGATTGTGACTTAGCTTTGCTAAAGTCCCCAATTAGAGGTGTCCAGAGTTCTTAAGCACACTCTTTTGCCTTGGATCACGACTTTAACCACTCAGTCTCAAGCTTTTCACTTGGACTTTCATGCCACAAGCACATGGTTAGGGACATCTTGATTTAGCCGCTTAGGCTAGGATTTACTTCCTTGGGCCCTCCTATCCACTGATACTCAAAGTCTTGGATCCTTTTTACCCTTGCCTTTTGGTTTTAAGGGCTATTTGGCCTTTTTCTTTTTCTTGATCCAATGATTCCTTTTAAATTTTTTTCACTGCTTTTTCTTGCTTCAAGAATCAAATTCATGATTTTTCAGATCAGCAATAATATTTTTCGTGTTCCTCATTCTTTCAAGGGCCAATAATTTTAACATTCATAAAATTCAAGATAAAAAATATGCACGGTTCAAGCATTCATTCAGAAGGCAAAAAGTATTTCCACCACATATAATTAATTCTAATTTTTCTTATTAAGAACTCGAAAGATATAAATTACCTCTTTATTCTAAAAATCTACTATTTTATTCATGTTTGATAATGATGAGAAAAATAAATTATAACTTAATTGAAAATAAAGGCAAAATAGATATACTAATTACCACTACTCCTATATAACTTCTAAGGTAAATTCCTATAGTAACAACTATCACAGAGTTAAAGCTAAGATTAGAACTCAACAACTTGTATTTTGGGAAGTGGATGTTCCTCTAGTCTGTGGGGTGCTTGGTCCTTCAAGAATTAATTTCTGACGCTTCAGTTCCCTCAAGTCACGCCCTTGCTCCTCTTGTTTCCTAAGCAATTTGCAAAGCATGCTATTTTGATTATTCTGTTCTTCCTTTATTTGTTCCATAGCTTCTTGCAACTTGGAAACAGATGCCTCAAGATGCTCCCAGAATTCAAATTGAGGGATTTCTGGGAGGAATTCCTGTGCTCTCCTCTTGATGGGGTCATCCTGCAACTGTTGTTTTTCCATTGATATTTTAGTGATTGGCCGCTCAACTGAGATATACTCAGTTATTCCTATCCTCACTCCAGCATCTTTGCAGAGCATAGAAATTAAGCTTGGATAAGCCAATTTGGAATCTTTGGAGTTCTTGTTTGCTATTTTGTAAAGTTCACACGAGATTAGTTGATGAACTTCTACTTCTCTTCCCAACATGATGCAGTGAATCATCACAGCTCTTTTAACAGTGACTTCAGAATGGTTGCTAGTGGGCAATATAGAACGCCCAATGAAGTCCAGTGGTGGATGAAATTGTGATACAAGAGTTCCAGCCACTGTTAGAGAAGCTCACAACTCCGTTCAACTTAACCAGCAAGTGTACTGGGTCATCCAAGTAATACCTTACGTGAGTAAGGGTCGATCCCACAGAGATTGTTGGTATGAAGCAAGCTATGGTTACCTTGTAAATCTCAGTTAGGCAGATTAAATGGTTTTGGGTTTCGAAAATTAATAATAAATAGAAAATAAAAAGGGATAGAAATACTTATGTAAATCAATAGCGGGAATTTCAGATAGGCGTATGGAGATGCTGTGCTCCTCTCGAATCTCTACTTTCTTCTTACATTCATCCAATCCTTCTTATTCCTTTCCATGGCAAGCTGTATGTAGGGCATCACCATCATCAATGGCTACTTTTAATCCTCTCTGGAAAATGGTCCTATGCGCTGTCACTGCACGGCTAATCGTCTGGAGGCATCACCCTTGTTGATAGCTACATCCCATCCTCTCAGTGAAAATGGTCCAAATGCTCTGTCACAGCACGGCTAATCATCTGTCGGTTCTCAATCAGGTTAGAGTAGAATCCATTGATTCTTTTGCGTTTGTCATCACGCCCAGCCTTCAGGAGTTTGAAGCTCGTCACAGTCATTCAATACCGGAATCCTACTCGGAATACCACAGACAAGGTTAGACTTTCCGGATTCCCAGGATCCCACTCGAAATACCACAGACAAGGTTAGACTTTCCGGATCCTCATGAATGCCGCCATCTATCTAGCTTATACCACGAAGATTCTGTTGGGGAATCTAAGAGATATGCGCCCGGCCTAAGGTAGAACGGAAGTGGTTGTCAGTCACACACGTTCATAGGTGAGAATGATGATGAGTGTCACGTATCATCACATTCATCAAGTTGAAGTGCAACGTATATCTTGGAATAAGAATAAAAGAGAATTGAATAGAAAATAATAGTAATTATATTGAAACTTGAGGTGCAGCAGAGCTCCACACCCTTAATCTATGGTGTGTAGAAACTCCACCGTTGAAAATACATAAGTGAAAGGTTCAGGCATGGCCGAGTGGCCAGCCCCCTAAAACATGATCAATAGCCTCCTAAGATGAAGAATAAAACAAAACTGAGACCAAAGATGAAACGTGGTCAAAAAGACGACTAATACACTAGTAAAAAGTCTTATTTATACTAAACTAGCTACTAGGGTTTACATGAGTAAGTAATTGATGCATAAATCCACTTCTGGGGCCCACTTGGTGTATGCTTGGGCTGAGCTTGATCTATCCACGATCTGAGGCTTTTCTTGGAGTTGAACTCCAAGTTATAACGTGTTTTGGGCGTTCAACTCTCGATCATGACGTGTTTCTGGCGTTTAACTCCAGACAGCAGCATGTACTTGGCGTTCAACGCCAATTTACGTCGTCAATTTCCGAATAAAGTATGAACTATTATATATTTCTGGAAAGCTCTGGATGTCTACTTTCCAACACCATTGAGAGCGCGCCAATTGGAGTGCTGTAGCTCCAGAAAATCCATTTCGAGTGCAGGGAGGTCAGATTCCAACAGCGTCAGCAGTCCTTTTGTTAGCCTTTTTCAGAGTTTTGCTCAAGTCCCTCAATTTCAGCCAGAAATTACCTGAAATCACAGAAAAACACACAAAATCATAGTAAAGTCCAGAAATGTGAATTTAACATAAAAACTAATGAAAACATCCCTAAAAGTAGCTTGAACTTACTAAAAACTACCTAAAAACAATGCCAAAAAGCGTATAAATTATCCGCTCATCACAACACCAAACTTAAATTGTTGCTTGTCCCCAAGCAACTGAAAATCAATTAGGATAAAAAGAAGAGAATATACTATAAATTTCAAAATATCAATGAATATTAATTCTAATTAGATGAGCGGGACTTGTAGCTTTTTGCTTCTGAACAGTTTTGGCATCTCACTTTTTTCTTTGAAGTTTAGAATGATTGGCATCGCTAGGAACTTAGAATTTCGGATAGTGTTATTGACTTTCCTAGTTAAGCATGTTGATTCTTGAACACAGCTACTTATGAGTCTTGGCCGTGGCCCTAAGCATTTTGTTTTCCAGTATTACCACCAGATACACAAATGCCACAGACACATAACTGGGTGAACCTTTTCAAATTGTGACTCAGCTTTGCTAGAGTCCCCAGTTAGAGGTGTCCAGAGCTCTTAAGCACACTCTTTTGCTTTGGATCACGACTTTAACCACTCAGTCTCAAGCTTTTCACTTGGACCTTCATGACACAAGCACATGGTTAGGGACATCTTGGTTTAGCCGCTTAGGCCTGGATTTTATTTCCTTGGGCCTTCCTATCCATTGATGCTCAAAGCCTTGGATCCTTTTTACCCTTGCCTTTTGGTTTTAAGGGCTATTGGCTTTTTCTACTTGCTTTTTCTTTTTCTTTTTTTTTCGCCATTTTTTTCGCAAGCTTTTTGCTTTTTCACTGCTTTTTCTTGCTTCAAGAATCAATTTCATGAGTTTTCAGATCATCAATAACATTTGTCTTTGTTCATAATTCTTTCAAGAGCCAATAGTTTTAACATTCATAAACAACAAGATCAAAAAATATGCACTGTTCAAGCATTCATTCAGAAAACAAAAAGTATTGTCACCACATCAATATAATTAAATTAAATTCAAGGATAATTTCGAAATTCATGTACTTCTTGTTCTTTTGAATTAAAACATTTTTCATTTAAGAGAGGTGAAGGATTAATGGAATTTATTCATAGCTTTAAGACATGGTTACTACATACTAATGATCATGAAGTAGAGACACAAAACATAGATAAACACAACATTAAAAACCGAAAAATGGAAAGAAATAAGAACAAGGAATGAATCCACCTTAGTGGCGTCTTCTTCTTGAAGGACCAACAATGTCCTTAAGCTCTTCTATGTCCCTTCCTTGCCTTTGTTGCTCCTCCCTCATTGCTCTTTGATCTTCTCTTATTTCATGGAGAATGATGGAGTGCTCATGATGTTCCACCCTTAATTGTTCCACATTGTAGCTCAAATCTTCTAAGGAAGTGTTAAGTTGTTCCCAATAGTTGTTGGAAGGAAAGTGCATCCCTTGAGGCATCTCAGGGATTTCTTGACGATGAGCTTCCTCATGCATCTCTTGAGAACCATGAAGGGTCTCTCTTGCTTGCTCCATCCTCTTCTTGGTGATGGGCTTATCCTCTTCAATGGAGATGTCTCCTTCTATGATAACTCCAGCTGAGTAACATAGATGGCAAATAAGGTGAGGAAAAGCTAGCCTTGCCATGGTGGAGGGCTTTTCGGCTATTTTGTAGAATTCATTGGATATGATTTCATGAACTTCTACTTCCTCTCTAATCATGATGCTATGAATCATGATGGCCCGATCCACAGTAACTTCAGATCGGTTGCTAGTGGGAATGATGGAGCGTTGAATGAACTCCAATCATCCTTTAGCCACAGGCTTAAGGTCCAGTCTTCTTAGTTGAACTGGCTTGCCTTTGGAGTCTCTCTTCCATTGAGCTCCTTCCACACATATGTCCGTAAGGACTTGGTCCAACCTTTGATTAAAGTGGACCCTTCTAGTGTAGGGGCGTTCATATTCTTGCATCATGGGCAAGTGGAATGCCAACCTCACATTTTCCGGGCTAAAACCTAAGTATTTCCCCCAAACTATTGTGAGATAATTCTTTGGACTCGGGTTCATACTTTGATCATGGTTCCTAGTGATCCATGCATTGGCATAGAACTCTTGAACCATTAAGATTTCGACTTGTTGCATGGGGTTTGTTAGGACTTCCCAACCTTTTCTTTGGATTTCATGTCGGATCTCTGGGTACTCATTTTTCTTGAGCTTGAAAGGGACCTCAGGGATCACCTTCTTCTTTGCCACAACATCATAGAAGTGGTCTTGATGGCTTTTGGAGATGAATCTTTCCATCTCCCATGACTCGGAGGTGGAAGCTTTTGTCTTCCCTTTTCCTTTTCTAGAGGATTCTCCGGCCTTAAGTGCCATTGATGGTAGTGGAAAACAAAAAAGATTGTACTTTGACCACACCAAACTTAAAATATTGCTCGTCCTCGAGCAATAGAAGAAAGAAGAGAAGAAGAAGAAGAAGAGAATATGGAGGAGAAGGGGAAGTGTAGGTTCGGCCAAGGTGAAGAAGAGGGGGTTGTGTTGTGTGAAAATGAAGTAGAATGGAAGGGTATATATAGGGAGAGGGGAGAGGGTAGGTTCGGCCATATAGGGTGGGATTGGGTGGGAAATGTTTTTGAATTTTTGAAGGTAGATGGGGTTTATGGGGAAGAGTGGATGGATGTGAGTGGTGAAGGGTTTTTTGGGAAGAGAGATTGAGGTGATTGGTGAAGGGTTTTTGGGAAGTGTGACATGGGGAAGAGTAAAATAGGATTAGGAGGTAAGGTGGGAATATAGTAGGTGGGGATCCTGTGGGGTCCACAGATCCTGAGGTGTCAAGGAATTCTATCCCTGCACCAAATAGGCATGTAAAATGCCTTTGCACACCATTCTGGCGTTTAAACGCCGAGTGGTGCACATTCTGGGCGTTCAACGCCCACATGTAACATGTTTCTGGCATTGAACGCTAGTTTCATCCTTGTTACTGGCGTTCAGCGCCAGCTTGTCCTCTAGGCACATTCCTGGCGTTCAGCGCCAGAATGTTGCTTGTTTCTGGCGTTCAACGCCAGTTTCATGCTCTCTTCTGGCGTTGAACGCCAGCCAGATGCTCCTTACTGGCGTTGAACGCCAGTCTGTGCTTCCTCCAGGGTGTGATTTTTTTCTTCTGCTGTTTTTGATCCTGTTTTTAATTTTTATATTTTTTTCGTGACTCCTCATGATCATGTACCTAATAAAACACAAAATAACAATAAAATAAAATAAGATAAATAAAATTGGGTTGCCTCCCAACAAGCGCTTCTTTAATGTCAATAGCTTGACAGTGGCTCTCATGGAGCCACAAAGGTGATCAGGTCAATGTTGTATAGTCCCAACACCAAACTTAGAGTTTGGATATGGGGTCTTAACACCAAACTTAGAGTTTGGTTGTGGCCTCACAACACCAAACTTAGAGTTTGACTGTGGGGGCTCTTCTTGACTCTGAACTGAGAGAAGCTCTTCATGCTTACTCTCTTTTGTCACAGAGGGATGGCCATGTGCCTTAAACACAAGGTAGTCCCCATTCAATTGAAGGACTAGTTCACCTCTGTTGACATCTATCACAGCTCCTGCTGTGGCTAGGAAAGGTCTTCCAAGGATAATGCATTCATCCTCTTCCTTCCTAGTGTCTAAGACTATGAAATCAGTAGGGATGTAAAGGCCTTCAACCTTTACTAACACGTCCTCTACTATTCCATAAGCTTGTCTCAATGACTTGTCTGCCAATTGTAATGAGAACAAGGCAGGTTGTACCTCAATGATCCCCAGCTTCTCCATTACAGAGAGTGGCATAAGATTTATCCCTGACCCTAGATCACATAGAGTATTTTCAAAGGTCATGGTGCCTATGGTACAAGGTATTAAGAACTTGCCAGGATCTTGTTTCTTTTGAGGTAGAGTTTGCTGAATCCAGGTATCTAGTTCATTAATGAGCAAGGGAGGTTCACTTTCCCAAGTCTCATTACCAAACAACTTGGCATTCAGCTTTATGATAGCTCCTAAATATTGAGTAACTTGCTCTCCAATCACATCTTCATCCTCTTCAGAGGAAGAATAGTCTTCAGAGCTCATGAATGACAGAAGGAGATTTAATGGAATCTCTATGGTCTCTGTATGAGCCTCAAATTCCTTTGGATCCTTAATAGGAAACTCCTTCTTGCTTGAAGGACGTCCCAGGAGGTCTTCCTCACTAGGATTTTTGTCCTCCTCCTCCCTTGTGAATTTGGCCACATTGATCACATCAATGGCCTTGCACTCTCCTTTTGGATTCTCTTCTGTATTGCTTGGGAGAATACTGGGAGGAGTTTCAATGACTTTCTTACTCAGCTGGCCCACTTGTGCCTCCAGATTTCTAATGGAGGACCTTGTTTCACTCATGAAACTGAAAGTGGCCTTTGACAGATCAGAGACTAGATTGGCTAAATTAGAAGTGTTTTGTTCAGAATTCTCTGTCTGTTGCTAAGAAGATGATGGAAAAGGCTTGCTATTGCTCAGCCTATTACGTCCACTGATGAGCGGATATTTTATACGCTTTTTGGGGTAATTTCATGTAGATTTTAGCATGTTTTAATTAGTTTTTAGGAAAAAATCATATTTCTGGACTTTACTATGAGTTTGTGTGTTTTTCTGTGATTTCAGGTATTTTCTGGCTGAAATTGAGGGAGCTGAGCAAAAATCTGAGTTAGGCTGAAAAAGGACTGCTGATGCTGCTGGATTCTGACCTCTCTGCACTCGAAATGGATTTTCTGGAGCTACAGAAGTCTAATTGGCGCGCTCTCAACGGCGTTGGAAAGTAGACATCCAGGGCTTTCTAGCAATATATAATAATCCATACTTTGCGTGAAGATAGATGACGTAAACTGGCGTTCAACGCCAGTATCATGCTGCTGTCTGGCATCCAGCGCCAGAAACAGGTTACAAGCTGGAGTTCAACGCCAGAAACAGGTTACAACCTGGCGTTGAACGCCCAAAACAGCCCCAAGCACGTGAGAAGCTTAAGTCTCAGCCCCAGCACACATCAAGTGGGCCCCAGAAGTGGATTTCTGCACTATCTATCATAGTTTACTCATTTTCTGTAAACCTAGGTTACTAGTTTACTATTTAAACAACTTTTAGAGATTTACTTTGGACCTCATGACATTTTCATATCTGAATTTTATACACTTTGACGGCATGAGTCACTAAACTCCATTGTTGGGGTGAGGAGCTCTGCAGCGTCTCAATGAATTAATGCAACTATTTCTATTTCATTCAAACGTGTGTGAGTTCCTATCTAAGATGTTCATTCGCGCTTAATTGTGAAGGAGGTGATGATCTGTGACACTCATCACCTTCCTCAATCCAAGAACGTGTGCCTAACAAACACCTCCATTCTACATCAGATTGAATGAGCATCTCTTAGCTTCCTTAATCAGAATCTTCGTGGTATAAGCTAGAACTGATGGCGGCCATTCTTGAGGATCCGGAAAGTCTAAACCTTGTCTGTGGTATTCCGAGTAGGATTCAAGGAGTGAATCGCTGTGACGAGCTTCAAACTCGCGATTGCTGGGCATGATGACAAACGCAAAAGGATCAATGGATCCTATTCCAACATGATCGAGAACCAACAGCTGATTAGTCGTGCTATGACAGAGCATCTGGACCGTTTTCACTGAGAGGATGGGAAGTAGCCACTGACAATGGTGACACCCTACATACAGCTTGCCATGGATGGAACTTTATAAACAATTGAGTTGAATATTACATTGCAGAAATTCAGAGGACAAAGCATCTCCAAAACTCCAACATATTCTTCATTAATAAAGTAACAATTCCTTATTCCAAATACTTTTACTTCTTACAATTAAACCCAAATAACCTTATTTGCATCCTGACTAAGATCAATAAAATAAATATAGCTTGCTTCAAACCAATAATCTCCGTGGGATCGACCCTTACTCGCGTAAGGTATTACTTGGACGACCCAGTGCACTTGCTGGTTAGTTGTATGGATTGCAAATTTGTGCACCAAGTTTTTGGCGCCGTTGTCGGGGATTGTTCGAGTTTGAACAACTAAAGGTTTATTTTATTTCTTAGATTAGGAAGATTTTGGCAATTGGGTCAGAGTCTTTTATTTTCTTTTCAAAAATATTATTTTTCTTTATTAATTTTTTATTTTTCTTTGAGTCTAGTGTCTTGTTATAAGTTTGGTGTCAATTGCATATTTTATATTTTTCTTTAAAATTTTCGTATTAGTGTTCTTTGTTCTTCCTTGATCTTCAAGTTGTTCTTGTTTATTTTTCTTGTTTGATCTTTAATTCTTCTTGTTCTGTGTCTTTTCTTGTTTCAGTTGTGTTCTTTTTAAAGCATTAATCTTCCAAAAGGAATATACCTATTTAGAACAAGTGTTACATTTACTCCCAATTGGCTAGAGCATTGGTCTATGTTCTTGGCAATTGGGCATCTTCTTTTTAAAATCCTTTTTCAAAAATAATTTTTCTTGATTTAATCTTGTGCCAAACTTTAAGTTTGGTGTTTTCTTGTTAATTTTAATATAATTTTCAAAAATTTTATTAAAGTTTTCTAAAAATTTTAAGTTTGGTGTTCTTTCTTTTGTTCTTGGTGTTCTTGTGAATCTTCAAGGTGTTCTTGAGTCTTTCTTGTGTTTTGATCTTAAAATTTTTAAGTTTGGTGTTTCTTGGTGTTTTCCCTCCAAAATTTTCGAAAATAAGGAGCATTGGATCTAAAAATTTTAAGTCTTGTGTCTTTTGTGTGTTTTTCTCTTTCATCATAAAATTCAAAATTCAAAAAAAATATCTTTTCTAACTAATTTTGAACTACATTTTCGAAAATTTTATATAAAAATTCAGATTTCAATTTCAAAATATTTTCAATTTCTTTTATTTATTTTGTTTTTATTTTATTTTATAAAATAAATTTATATAAAATAAATAATATCAACATCCATACCATCTCCTTTATTCCATCATGGAACTAAGTGAAAATGAACAGTCCAGGAGGACTCTGGGGTCATATGCTAACCCCACTACTGCTTCATATGGGAGTAGTATCTGTATACCCTCCATTGGAGTTAGTAGCTTTGAGTTGAATCCTCAGCTCATTATCATGGTGCAGCAAAGCTGCCAGTATTCCGGTCTTCCACAGGAAGAACCTACAGAGTTTCTGGCACAATTTTTGCAAATTGCTGACACGGTACATGATAAGGAAATAGATCAGGATGTCTACAGATTACTACTGTTTTCATTTGCTGTAAAAGATCAAGCTAAGAGGTGGTTAAATAACTAACATAAGAACAGCATAAAAACATGGAAACAACTGTCAGAAAAATTCCTGAATCACTATTTCCCTCCAAAACGGATGACACAGCTAAGACTAAGCATCCAAGGCTTCAAACAAGAAGATAATGAATCCCCTTATGATGCCTGGGAGAGATACAGAGAAATGCTAAGAAAATGCCCCTCTGAGGTGTTTTCAGAGTGGGTGCAATTAGACATATTCTACTATGGGCTTACAGAAAAAGCTCAGATTTCTCTAGATCACTCAGCTGGTGGATCTATACATATGAGAAAAATAATTGAAGAAGCTCAAGAGCTTATTGATACAGTTGCCAGAAATCAGCATCTGTACCTAAGCAGTGAATCTTCTATGAAAGAAGAAGCTAAAACAGTAACTGCTGAACTCAGTCCTGTAGATCAGGCTAATGAATTCAATCAGCAATTAGACTTTCTAACTCAGCAGCTAGCCGAATTCAAGGAAATACTACAGGAAACAAGAATGGCTAACAGGAATATGGAAGTACAGTTAAAGCAAACAGAAAAGTAACTGTCAAAACAAATAACAGAAGAATGCCAAGCAGTTCAATTAAGAAGTGGAAAAACATTAAATACCTCACTTCAAAGCAGTAGGAAGCCAAGAAATGAACAAACAGCTACTTAAAATCCCTTTGAGGACAATCAGAGCCCAGAAAGGAATAAGGCTGGCACTGAACGCCCAGACCATGCTCATTCCTGGCGTTCAACGCTAGAAACAAGCATGAATCCGGCGTTGAACGCCCAAGGGAAGCACAGTTCTGGCGTTCAGACGCCAGTAACAGATAAGCAGTTGGCGTCTAACGCCACTCCAGCTTCCACCCCTGGCATTCAGACGCCAGTGGGGGATCAGTCACATGCAAGTACTGATAACAACCCTTCTAAAAAGGCTTCCCAACCCACTTCTACAGGTAATAAACCTGCAGCAACTAAGGTTGAGGAATACAAAGCCAAAATGCCTTATCCTCAAAAACTCCACCAAGCGGAACAGGATAAGCAATTTGCTCGCTTTGCAGACTATCTCGGGACTCTTGAAATAAAGATTTCGTTTGCAGAAGCACTTGAGCAAATACCCTCTTATGCTAAGTTCATGAAAGAGATCTTAAGTCATAAGAAGGATTGGAGGGAAACTGAAAAAGTTTACCTCACTGAAGAATGCAGTGCAGTCATTCTGAAAAGCTTACCTGAGAAGCTTAAAGATCCCGGGAGCTTTATGATACCATGCACATTAGAGGGTAATTGTACCAAGAAAGCTCTATGTGACCTCGGGGCAAGTATCAACCTAATACCTGCATCTATTATCACAAAGCTCGGTTTGATTGAAAAAGTCAAACCAACCCGGATATGTCTTCAACTTGCTGATAGCTCCATTAAATACCCATCAGGCGTGATTGAAGACATGATTGTCAAGGTTGGGCCATTTGCCTTTCCTACTGACTTTGTGGTGCTGGAAATGGAGGAGCACAAGAGTGCAACTCTCATTCTAGGAAGACTTTTCCTAGCAACTGGCCGAACCCTCATTGACGTCCAAAAAGGGGAAGTAACCTTGAGAGTCAATGAGGATGAGTTCAAGTTGAATGTCGTCAAAGTCATGCAACATCCAGACACCCCAAATGACTGCATGAGTGTTGATATTATTGACTCTTTGGTAAGAGAGGTCAATATGGCTAAGAGTCTCAAATCAGAGCTAGAGGACATCTTTAAAGATGTTCAGCCTGATCTGGAGGAATCAGAGAGAATAGTAGAACCTCTGAAAATCCCTCAGGAAGAGGAGAAACCTCCTAAACCCGAGCTCAAACCATTACCACCATCCCTAAAATATGCATTCCTGGGAGAAGGTGATACCTTTCCTGTAATCATAAGCTCTACCTTAGAGCCACAGGAAGAGGAAGCACTAATTCAAGTGCTAAGGACACACAAGACAGCTCTTGGGTGGTCCATCAGTGATCTCAAGGGCATTAGCCCAGCCAAATGCATGCACAAGATCTTACTGGAGGGTGACGCCAAGCCAGTGGTTCAACCACAAAGGCGGCTGAATCTAGCCATGAAGGAGGTGGTGTAGAAAGAGGTCACTAAGTTACTAGAGGCTGGGATTATTTATCCTATTTCTGATAGCCCCTGGGTAAGCCCTGTCCAAGTCGTCCCTAAGAAAGGTGGCATGACAGTGGTTCATAATGAAAAAAATGAACTGGTTTCTACGAGAACAGTTACTGGGTGGCGTATGTGTATTGATTATAGAAGGCTCAATACAGCTACCAGAAAGGATCATTTTCCTTTACCATTCATAGACCAGATGCTAGAAAGACTGGCAGGTCATTAATACTACTGCTTCCTGGATGGATATTCAAGTTATAATCAAATTGCAGTAGATCCAAAAGATCAAGAGAAAACAGCATTCACATGTCCATCTGGAGTATTTGCATACAGAAGGATGCCATTTGGCCTGTGCAATGCACCTGCAACCTTTCAGAGGTGCATGCTCTCAATTTTCTCTGATATGGTGGAAAAATTCCTGGAAGTCTTCATGGATGACTTTTCAGTATTTGGAGACTCATTTAGCTCCTGTCTTGACCATCTAGCACTTGTTCTAAAGAGATGCCAAGAGACTAACCTGGTTTTAAACTGGGAAAAATGTCACTTTATGGTGACTGAAGGAATTGTCCTTGGGCACAAAATCTCGAACAAGGGAATAGAGGTGGATCAAGCTAAGGTAGAGGTAATTGAAAAATTACCACCACCTGCCAATGTTAAGGCAATCAGAAGCTTTCTAGGGCATGCAGGATTCTATAGGAGGTTTATAAAGGATTTTTCAAAAATCGCCAAACCTCTGAGCAACCTGCTAGCTGCTGACATGCCATTTGTCTTTGATAAGGAGTGTCTGCAGGCATTTGAGACTCTGAAAGCTAAATTGGTCACAGCACCAATCATCTCTGCACCAAACTGGACACTGCCATTTGAACTAATGTGTGATGCCAGTGACCATGCCATTGGCGCAGTGTTGGGACAAAGGCATGACAAGCTTCTGCACGTCATTTACTATGCCAGCCGTGTTCTAAATGACGCACAGAAGAATTACACAACCACAGAAAAAGAGCTACTTGCAGTGGTTTACGCCATTGACAAATTCAGATCCTATTTAGTAGGATCAAAAGTGATTGTGTACACTGATCATGCTGCTCTTAAATATCTACTCACAAAGCAGGATTCAAAATCCAGACTTATAAGATGGGTGTTGCTTCTGCAAGAGTTTGATATAGAAATAAGAGACAGAAAAGGGACAGAGAATTAGGTAGCAGATCACCTGTCCCGAATAGAACCAGTAGAAGGGGCGTCCCTCCCTCTTACTGAGATCTCTGAAACCTTTCCGGATGAGCAACTCTTTGCCATCCAGGAAGTGCCATGGTTTGCAGATATTGCAAACTACAAGGCAGTGAGGTTCATACCCAAAGAGTACAGTAGGCAGCAATCAAAGAAATTGATCACAGAGGCAAAGTACTATCTTTGGGATGAACCATATCTCTTCAAGAGATGTGCAGACGGAGTAATCCGTAGATGTGTGCCTAAGGAAGAAGCACAGAAGATCCTATGGCACTGCCATGGATCAAAGTATGGAGGACATTTTGGAAGTAAGCGAACAGCCACAAGAGTCCTCCAATGTGGCTTCTACTGGCCTACTCTCTATAAAGATTCCCGAGTGTTTGTACTTAATTGTGACAGTTGCCAAAGATCTGGCAATCTGCCTCACAGTTATGCCATGCCTCAACAAGGGATCTTGGAGATTGAGTTATTTGATGTATGGGGTATTGACTTTATGGGACCTTTCCCACCATCATACTCAAACACTTATATTCTGGTGGCAGTGGATTATGTATCCAAATGGGTGGAGGCTATTGCTACACCCACTAATGACATTAAAACAGTGTTAAAATTCCTCCAGAAACACATCTTCAGCAGATTTGGTACCCCTAGAGTATTAATCAGTGATGGGGGCACTCATTTCTGCAATAAACAGCTTTACTCTGCTTTGGTTCGTTGATGAGCGGATAATTTGTACGCTTTTTGGCATTATTTTTAGTATGTTTTTAGTATGATCTAGTTAGTTTTTAGTATATTTTTATTAGTTTTTAGTTAAAATTCACTTTTCTGGACTTTACTATGAGTTTGTGTGTTTTTCTGTGATTTCAGGTATTTTCTGGCTGAAATTGAGGGACCTAAGCAAAAATCTGATTCAGAGACTAAAAAGGACTGCAGATGCTGTTGGATTCTGACCTTCCTGCACTCGAAGTGGATTTTCTGGAGTTACAGAAGCTCAATTGGCGCGCTCTCAACGGCGTTGGAAAGTAGACATTCTGGGCTTTCCAGCAATATATGATAGTCCATACTTTGCCCAAGATTTGATGGCCCAAACCGGCGTTCAAAGTCACCCTCAGGATTTCCAGCGTTAAACGCCGGAACTGGCACAAGGATGGGAGTTAAACGCCCAAACTGGCACCAAAGCTGGCGTTTAACTCCAAGAAGAGTCTCTACACGAAAATGCTTCAATGCTCAGCCCAAGCACACACCAAGTGGGCCCGGAAGTGGATTTTTATGTCATCTCTGTAAACCCTAGGCTACTAGTTCTCTATATATAGGACCTTTTACTATTGTATTTTAATCTTCTGATCTTTGGAATCTTTTGATCTTTAGATCTTTTGATCATTGGGAGGCTGGCCATTCGGCCATGCCTAGATCTTGTTCTTATGTATTTTCAACGGTGGAGTTTCTACACACCATAGATTAAGGTGTGGAGCTCTGCTGTACCTCGAGTATTAATGCAATTACTATTGTTCTTCTATTCAATTCCGCTTGTTCTTGTTCTAAGATATCACTTGTTCTTTAACTTGATGAATGTGATGACCCGTGACACTCATCATCATTCTCACCTATGAACGTGTGCCTGACAACCACCTCCGTTCTACCTTAGATTGGGTGGATATCTCTTGGATTCTTTAACCGGAATCTTCGTGGTATAAGCTAGAACTGATGGCGGCATTCAAGAGAATCCGGAAGGTCTAAACCTTGTCTGTGGTATTCTGAGTAGGATTCAATGATTGAATGACTGTGACGAGCTTCAAACTCCTGAGGGTGGGGTGTTAGTGACAGACGCAAAAGAATCACTGGATTCTATTCCGGCCTGATTGAGAACCGACAGATGGATAGCCGTGCCGTGACAGGGTGCGTTGAACATTTCCACTAAGAGGATGGGAGGTAGCCACTGACAACGGTGAAACCCTTGCATACAGCTTGCCATGGAACGGAGTAAGAAGGATTGGATGAAGACAGTAGGAAAGCAGAGAGACGGAAGGAACATAGCATCTTCATACGCTTATCTGAAATTCCCACCAATGAATTGCATAAGTATCTCTATCTTTATCTTTATGTTTCATTCGTATATCACCCATAAACAATTGAGTTTGCCTGACTAAGATTTACAAGGTGACCATAGCTTGCTTCATACCAACAATCTCTGTGGGATCGACCCTTACTCGCGTAAGGTTTATTACTTGGACGACCCAGTACACTTGCTGGTTAGTTGTGCGAAGTTGTAGTGATCACAATTTCGTCCACCATTCATTATGGAGTTAGCCACAGGGTAGCCACTCCATACCATCCACAGACTAATGGGCAAGCTGAAGTCTCAAATAGAGAACTCAAAAGAATCATGGAACGGACTGTAATTAACCGTAGAAGGGATTGGGCAAGAAGCTTGGATGATGCTCTGTGGGCATACAGAACAGCATTCAAGACCCCTATAGGGACTTCTCCATACCAGCTTATGTATGGAAAGGCATGTCACTTGCCAGTGGAACTGGAACATAAGGCCTACTGGGCAACCAGATTCCTGAACCTTGATGCCAAGTTAGCTGGAGAAAAACGATTGCTTCAGTTAAATGAGCTAGAGGAATTTAGACTCAATGCTTTCGAGAATGCAAAAATATACAAAGAGAAAGCGAAAAGATGGCATGATAAGAAATTGTCATCCAGAGTCTTTGAGCCGGGGCAGAAAGTTCTGCTATTTAATTCTAGGCTCAAATTATTCCCTGGGAAATTAAAATCCCGGTGGAGAGGTGCATATGTGATTACAAGTGTCTCACCATATGGATACGTAGAGCTTCAGGATAATGAATCTAACAAAAATTTCATTGTTAATGGGCAGAGAGTTAAACATTATCTTGAAAGCAATTTTGAGCAAGAATGCTCAAAACTGAAACTTGATTAAAAGCTCAGTAATAGTCCAGCTAATGACATTAAAGAAGCACTTGCTGGGAGGCAACCCAGCCATTCACAAAATTTAATTTTATTTGTTTTTGCTAATTAATTGATTTTTACAGGTATATGTCAAAGTATCTCCAAAAGGTAAAATAGCAATTGATTGAATTCACAGAGTTACAGGGAAATTTGGAAGCTCACTGGCATGAAAAAGCCAGTAAGAAACATTTTGGGCGTTGAACGCCCAAAAGAAGCACCCACTGGGCGTTCAACGCCAGTAAGGGTAGCCATCTGGGTGTTAAACGCCAGAAAGGAGCATCTTCTGGGCGTTGAACGCCAGAAAGAAGCACCTTCTGGGCGTTTAACGCCAGATTGATAGCGTCCTGGGCGTTCAGAAAAACGCCCAGTGACAAAGGACTTCCTGGCGTTCAACGCCAAAAAGAAGCAACAGCTGGGCGTTGAATGCCCAGGAGAAGCAACAATTGGGCGTTAAACGCCCAAAACATGCAGCAGTTGGGCGTTTAATGCCAGGATGGTGGGGAGGAGGTAAAATTCGTTTTTCTTCAAAAAATTTTCTAATTTTTATGTTTCAATTCATGATTTCTTGCATAAACATGTTTCCAAATATCATCCTTCAATTTCAAAAATTTTAATCCTAATTTCTAAATCTCTAATTTCTGAAATCCCTATTTCAAAGATTTTACATGCATCTTAATCCATAAAGACAGATGATTTTCAATCCAATCCAACTCTTTTTCCAATCTCTTTCCCAACTTAATTATCTTTTAAAATCTTTTTCAAATTAAAAATTCAGATTTATTTCAATTTTTTTTTAAATTATATCCTTTTCTTATCATATTTATCTTTTATAAATCATATCTCTTATCTTATATCTTTTTCTTATTTTCGAATACCCACCCCCTCCCTTTATATTCACTTTCGGCGCCCCTCTCATCATCCACCATTCCATACTTGCTCTCCTCCTATCCCTCTTCTCTCTCTTCTTTTGCTTGAGGACAAGCAAACCTCTAAGTTTGGTGTGCTTATCCGTGATCACAAAAACATACTCACTTTGATCATGGCCCCTAAAGGAAAACAACCCAACCCAAGAGGCAAGAAAGAGAATATTCCAAAGCCACTTTGGAATCAAGGGAAGTTCTTAACTAAAGAACATTCAGACCATTACCACAAAATAATAAGTCTAAGATCAGTGATCCCGGAAGTCAAGTTCGATCTGAAAGAAGATGAATATCCAGAGATCCAAGAACAAATTCAAAACAGGAACTGGGAAATCCTAGCTAATCCTGAAACGAAAGTGGGAAGGAACATGGTTTAGGAGTTCTATGCTAATCTATGGCAGACAGACAGGCAAAGAATAATTGGAGCTGTCCTCTATGACCATTGGACCTTAGTCAGAGGAAAGATTGTTCATACCCATCCTGACAAAATCAGGGAGATCTTTAAGCTTTCTCAACTGAAAGATGACCCAGATTCCTTTAATAGGAGAATGATGAGGGTAAATAAAGGCTTGGACAATATTCTAGAGGATATATGCATCCCTGAAGCCAGGTGGACCACCAGCACGACTGGCATCCCAAATCAACTCAAAAGAGAAGATCTCAAACCAGTAGCCAGAGGCTGGCTGGATTTCATTGGGTGTTCTATATTACCCACCAGCAATCGTTCTGAAGTTACTATTAAAAGAGCAGTGATGATTCACTGCATCATGTTGGGAAAAGAAGTAGAAGTCCATCAACTAATCTCGTGTGAACTATACAAAATAGCAAACAGGAATTCCAAGGATGCCAGATTGGCCTATCCAAGCTTAATTTCTATGCTCTGCAGAGATGCCAGAGTGAAGATGGGAATAACAGAGTATATCTCAGTTGAGAGGCCAATCACTAAAATATCAATGGACAGACAACAGCTGCAGGATGATCCAATCAAGAGGAGAGCACAGGAAGTCCTCCCAAAACTTCCTCAATTCGAATATTGGGAACATCTTGAGGCATCTATCTCCAAATTACAAGAAGCTATGAACCAAATAAAGGAAGAACAGAACAATCAAAGTAGCATGCTTTGCAAACTGCTTAAGGAACAAGAAGAGCAAGGGCGTGATTTAAGGGAGCTGAAGCGCCAGAAATTAATCCTTGAAGGACCAAGCACCCCACAGATCAGAGGAACATCTACTTCTTAGAACACAGGTTGTTGAGTTCTAAATTTTAGCTTTAATTCTATGATAGTGTTATTATAGAAATTTACCTTAGGAGATATATATAGTAGTAGTAGTAGTACTTAGTATATCTATTCTGATTTTATTCCCAATTAAGTTATAATTTATTTTTCTCATCATCATCAGACATGAATAAAATAGTAGATAATTAGAATAAAGAAGTAATTTATTTTTTTTTCGAGTTCTTAATAATATAAATTATAATTAACTATATGTGGTGGCAATACTTTTTGTTCTCTGAATGAATGCTTGAACAGTGCATAATTTTTATCTTGAATTTTATGAATATTGGCTCCTGAAAGAATGAGGAACACGAAAAATATTATTGATGATCTGAAAAATCATGAATTTGATTCTTGAAGCAAGAAAAAGCAGTGAAAAAAAAATTTACAAGAAATCATTGGATCAAGAGAAGGAATAAAAGCCAACAGCCCTTAAAACCAAAAGGCAAGGGTGAAAAGGATCCAAGGCTTTGAGCATCAGTGGTTAGGAGGGCCCAAGGAAATAGTTACAGGCCTAAGCGGCTAAATCAAGCTGCCCCTAACCATATGCTTGTGGCATGCAGGTCCAAGTGAAAAACTTGAGACTGAGTGGTTAAAGTCGTGATCCAAAGCAAAAAAAAGAGTGTGCTTAAGAGCTCTGGACACCTCTAACTGGGGACTTTAGCAAAGCTGAGTCAAAATCTGAAAAAGGTTCACCCAGTCATGTGTCTGTGGCATTTATGTATCCGGTGGTAATACTGGAAAACAAAGTGCTTAGGGCCACGGCCAAGACTCATAAAGTAACTGTGTTCAAGAATCAACATACTACACTAGGAGAATCAATAATACTATATGAATTCTGAGTTTCTATGGATGCCAATCATTCTGAATTTCAAAGGATAAAGGGAGATGCCAAAACTGTTTAGAAACAAAAAGCTACAAGCCCCGCTCATCTAATAAGAATCTGAGGTCCACTTAAAAACTCTGAAATATTATTACTTCTTAATTTCTTTTAATCCTATTTTATTTATCTAGTTGCTTGAGGACAAACAACAGTTTAAGTTTGGTGTTGTGATGAGTGGATATTTTATACGCTTTTTGGGGGTAATTTCATGTAGATTTTAGCATGTTTTAATTAGTTTTTAGTAGAATATTATTAGTTTTTAGAAAAAAATCATATTTCTAGACCTTACTATGAGTTTGTGTGTTTTTCTATGATTTCAGGTATTTTCTGGCTGAAATTGAGGGAGCTGAGCAAAAATCTGAGTTAGGCTAAAAAAGGACTGCTGATGTTGCTGGATTCTGACCTCCCTGCACTCGAAATGGATTTTCTGGAGCTACAGGAGTCCAATTGGCGCGTTCTTAACCGCTTTGGAAAGTAGACATCCAGGGCTTTCCAGCAATATATAATAATCCATACTTTTCGCGAAGATAGACGACGTAAACTGGCGTTCAACGTCAGTATCATGCTGCTGTCTGGCGTCCAGCGCCAGAAACAGGTTACAACCTGGCGTTGAACGCCCAAAACAGCCCCAGGCACGTGAGAAGCTTAAGTCTCAGCCCTAGCACACACCAAGTGGGCCCTAGAAGTGGATTTCTGCACTATCTATCATAGTTTACTCATTTTCTGTAAACCTAGGTTACTAGTTTACTATTTAAACAACTTTTAGAGATTTACTTTGGACCTCATGACATTTTCAGATCTGAATTTTATACACTTTGACGGCATGAGTCTCTAAACTCCATTGTTGGGGGTGAGGAGCTCTGCAGCGTCTCAATGAATTAATGCAACTATTTCTATTTCATTCAAACGTGTGTGAGTTCCTATCTAAGATGTTCATTCGCGCTTAATTGTGAAGGAGGTGATGATCCGTGACACTCATCACCTTCCTCAATCCAAGAACGTGTGCCTAACAAACACCTCAGTTCTACATCAGATTGAATGAGCATCTCTTAGCTTCCTTAATCAGAATCTTTGTGGTATAAGCTAGAACTGATGGCGGCCATTCTTGAGGGTCCGGAAAGTCTAAACCTTGTCTGTGGTATTCCAAGTAGGATTCAAGGAGTGAATGGCTGTGACGAGCTTCAAACTCGCGATTGCTGGGCGTGATGACAAACGCAAAAGGATCAATGGATCCTATTCCAATATGATCGAGAACCAACAGCTGATTAGCCGTGCTATGACAGAGCATCTGGACCGTTTTCACTGAGAGGATGGGAAGTAGCCACTGACAATGGTGACACCCTACATACAGCTTGCCATGGATGGAACTTTACAAACAATTGAGTTGAATATTACATTGCAGAAATTCAGAGGACAAAGCATCTCCAAAACTCCAACATATTCTTCATTAATAAAGTAACAATTCCTTATTCCAAATACTTTTACTTCTTACAATTAAACCCAAATAACCTTATTTGCATCTTGACTAAGATTAATAAAATAAATATAGCTTGCTTCAAACCAATAATCTTCGTGGGATCGACCCTTACTCGCGTAAGGTATTACTTGGACGACCCAGTGCACTTGCTGGTTAGTTGTACGGATTGCAAATTCGTGCACCATCCACCATTGTTAAAGCCTTGTTGAGGCTTTTGTTGATCCTTCCATGAGAAATTTGGATGATTTCTCCATGATGAATTATAGGTGTTTCCATAAGGTTCACCCATGTAATTGACATCTGCCATTGCAGGGTTCTCAGGATCATAAGCTTCTTCAGAAGCTGCCTCTTTAGTACTGTTGGATGCATTTTGCCATCCATTCAGACTTTGAGAAATCATGTTGACTTGCTGAGTCAACACTTTGTTCTGAGCCAATATGGCATTCAGAGCATCAATTTCAAGAACTCCTTTCTTCTGAGGTATCCCATTATTCACAGAATTCCTCTCAGAAGTGTACATGAATTGGTAGTTTGCAACCATGTCAATGAGTTCTTGAGCCTCTTCAGGCATTTTCTTTAGGTGAATAGATCCACCTGCAGAATGGTCCAATGACATTTTCAAAAATTCAGACAGGCCATAATAGAATATATCTAATATGGTCCATTCTGAAAACATGTCAGATGGACATCTTTTGGTCAGCTGCTTGTATCTTTCCCAAGCTTCATAGAGGGATTCACTATCTTTTTGTTTGAAGGTTTGAACATCCACTCTCAGCTTGCTCAGCTTTTGAGGAGGAAAGAATTTATCCAAGAAGGCGGTGACCAGCTTATCCAAGGAGTCCAGGCTATCCTTGGGTTGTGAATCCAACCATATTCTAGCTCTGTCTCTTACAGCAAAAGGGAAAAGCATGAGTCTGTAGACTTCAGGATCAACTCCATTCGTCTTTACAGTCTCACAGATCTGCAAGAACTCAGTTAAAAACTGATAAGGATCTTCAGATGGAAGTCCATAAAACTTGCAGTTTTGTTGCATTAAGGCAACTAGCTGAGGTTTCAGCTCAAAGTTGTTGGCTCCAATGGCAGGAATGGAGATGCTTCTTCCATCAAATTTGGATGTTGGCTTTGTGAAGTCACCAAGCATTCTCCTTGCATTATTATTGTTTTCGGCTGCCATCTCCTTCTCTTATTCGAAAATTTCTGAAAGGTTGTTTCTGGATTGTTATAATTTAGTTTCTCTTAGTTTCCTTTTCAGAGTCCTTTCAGGTTCAGGATCAATTTCAACAAGAGTGCCTTTTTCCCTGTTCCTACTCATATGAAAGAGAAGAAAACAAGAAAAGAAGAGGAATCATCTATGTCACAGTATAGAGATTCCTTTGTGTTAGTAGAAAAAGAGAGGGGAGAAGAATGAAGAAGAATGAATAGTCTGTATAAAGAGTAAGGATAGGGGAGGTGAAGATAAGTGTTAGTAAATAAATAATTAAATAGAATAAGAGAGAAGAGATAGAAAATTCGAAAATACTTTTGAAAAAGGGATTAGTAATTTTTGAATATTAAAGATAAGATGTAATTAAAATTAAAACATGAAACAATTAGTTAATTAAAAAGAATTTTTGAAAAAGGGGTGAGATATTTTCGAAAATTAGAGAGGAAAGAGTAGTTAGGTGGTTTTGAAAAAGATAAGAAACAAACAAAAAGTTAATTAGTTAGTTGAAAAAGATTTTAAAATCAAATTTTAAAAAGATAAGAAGATAAGAAGTTAGATAAGATATTTTAAAATCAAATTTTGAAAAAGATATGTTTGAAAAAGATTTAATTTTAAAATTAAAATTAATTACTAACAAGAAACTAAAAGATAAGATTCTAGAACTTAAAGATTGAACCTTTCTTAACAAGCAAGTAACAAACTTCAAATTTTTGAATCAATCACATTAATTGTTAGCTAATTTTTGAAAATATGATATAAAGATAAGAAAAAGATTTTGAAAAAGATTTTTGAAATTTTCGAAAAAGAGGAAAAATTGGAAAAGATATGATTTTTGAAAAAGATTTTGAAAAGATAAGATTTTTAAAATTGAAAAATTGACTTGACTTGTAAGAAACAACTAATTTTGAAAATTTTTGACTAAGTCAACTCAAATTTTCAAAAATTTGGAGAGAAATAAGGAAAAGATATTTTTTTATTTTTGAATTTTTAATGATGAGAGAGAAAACCACAAACATGACCCAAAACATGCAAATTTTGGATCAAAACACAAGATGCATGCAAGAATACTATGAATGTCAAGATGAACACCAAGAACACTTTGAAGATCATGATGAACATCAAGAACATATTTTTGAAAAATTTTTAATGCAAAGAAAACATGCAAGACACCAAACTTAGAAATCTTTAATGCATGGACTCTAACAAACGAAAAATGCACATGAAAAACAACAAACAACACAAAACAAGAAAACATCAAGATCAAACAAGAAGACTTACCAAGAACAACTTGAAGATCATGAAGAACACTATGAATGCATGGAATTTTCGAAAAATGCAAGAAAAATTTTTAAAGCATGCAATTGACACCAAACTTAAAAATTAACTCAAAACTCAAACAAGAAACACAAAATATTTTTTATTTTTATGATTTTATTAATTTTTTTTAAAATATTTTTGGAAAAAAACGAAAAAGGAAAGGAAATTTTGAAAAAGATTTTTGAAAAGAAAATTACCTAATCTGAGCAACAAGATGAACCGTCAGTTGTCCATACTCGAACAATCCCCGGCAACGGCGCCAAAAACTTGGTGGACGAAATTGTGATACAAGAGTTCCAGGCACTGTTAGAGAAGCTCATAACTCCGTTCAACTTAACCAGCAAGTGTATTGGGTCATTCAAGTAATACCTTACGTGAGTAAGGGTCGATCCCACAGAGATTGTTGGTATGAAACAAGCTATGGTTACCTTGTAAATCTCAGTTAGGCAGATTAAATGGTTTTGGGTTTCAAAAATTAATAATAAATAGAAAATAAAAAGGGATAGAAATACTTATATAAATCAATAGTGGGAATTTCAGATAGGCGTATGGAGATGTTGTGCTCCTCTCGAATCTCTACTTTCTTCTTACATTCATCCAATCCTTCTTATTTCTTTCCATGGCAAGCTGTATGTAGGGCATCACCATCATCAATGGCTACTTTTAATCCTCTCGGGAAAATGGTCCTATGCGCTGTCACTGCACGGCTAATCGTCTGGAGGCATCACCCTTGTTGATAGCTACATCCCATCCTCTCAGTGAAAATGGTCCAAATGCTCTGTCACAGCACGGCTAATCATCTGTCGGTTCTCAATCAGGTTGGAGTAGAATCCATTGATTCTTTTGCGTTTGTCATCACGCCCAGCCTTCAGGAGTTCGAAGCTCGTCACAGTCATTCAATACCGAAATCTTACTCGGAATACCACAGACAAGGTTAGACTTTCCGGATCCTCATGAATTCCGCCATCTATCTAGCTTATACCACGAAGATTCTGTTGGGAAATCTAAGAGATATGTGCCCGGCCTAAGGTAGAACGGAAGTGGTTGTCAGTCACGCGCGTTCATAGGTGAGAATGATGATGAGTGTCACGTATCATCACATTCATCAAGTTGAAGTGCAACGTATATCTTGGAATAAGAATAAAAGAGAATTGAATAGAAAATAATAGTAATTGTATTGAAACTTGAGGTACAGCAGAGCTCCACACCCCTAATCTATGGTGTGTAGAAACTCCACCATTGAAAATACATAAGTGAAAGGTTCAGGCATGGCCGAGTGGCCAGCCCCCTAAAACATGATCAATAGCCTCCTAAGATGAAGAATAAAACAAAACTGAGACCAAAGATGAAACGTGGTCAAAAAGGCGACTAATACACTAGTAAAAAGTCTTATTTATACTAAACTAGGTACTAGGGTTTACATGAGTAAGTAATTGATGCATAAATCCACTTCCGGGGCCCACTTGGTGTATGCTTGGGCTGAGATTGATCTATCCACGAGCTGAGGCTTTTCTTGGAGTTGAACTCCAAGTTATAACGTGTTTTGGGCGTTCAACTCCGGATCATGACGTGTTTCTGGCGTTTAACTCCAGATAGCAGCATGTACTTGGCGTTCAACACCAAGTTACATCATCAATTTCCGAATAAAGTATAGACTATTATATATTGCTGGAAAGCTCTGGATGTCTACTTTCTAACGCCGTTGAGAACGCGCCAATTGGAGTTTTGTAGCTCCAGAAAATCCATTTATAGTGCAAGGAGGTCAGATTCCAACAGCATCAGCAGTCCTTTTGTCAGCCTTTTTCAGAGTTTTGCTCAAGTCCCTCAATTTCAGCCAGAAATTACCTGAAATCACAGAAAAACACACAAACTCATAGTAAAGTCCAGAAATGTGAATTTAACATAAAAACTAATGAAAACATCCCTAAAAGTAGCTTGAACTTACTAAAAACTACCTAAAAACAATGCCAAAAAGCGTATAAATTATTCGCTCATCATCCAGCCAGCCTCTGGCGACTGGTTTGAGATCTTCTCTCTTGAGTTGAATTGGGATGCCAGTGGTGCTGGTGGTCCACCTGGCTCCAGGGTTGCATATATCCTCTAGAATCTTGTCCAGTCCCTTGTTTGTTCTCATCATTCTCCTATTAAAGGAGTCTGGGTCATCTTTCAGCTGAGGCAGCTTAAAGATCTCCCTGATTTTGTCAGGGTGGATGTGAACAATCTTTTCTCTAACCAAGGTCCGATAGTCATAGAGGGCAGTTCCAGATATTCTCTACCTGTCTGTTTGCCACAAATTAGCATAGAACTCCTGAACCATATTCCTTCCTACTTTTGTTTCAGGATTAGCTAGGATTTCCTAGTTTCTGTTTCGAATTTGCTCTTGGATCTCTGGATATTCATCTTCTTTCAGATCAAACTTGACTTCCGGGATCACTGATCTTAGACCCATTATTTTGTAGTAATGGTCTGAATGTTCTTTGGTTAAGAACTTCCCTTGATTCCAAAGTGGTTTTGGAATACTCTCTTTCTTGCCTCTTGGAGTGGATTGTTTTCCTTTAGGAGCCATGATCTAAGTGAGTATGTTTTTGTGATCACGGATGAACACACCAAACTTAGAGTTTTGCTTGTCCTCAAGCAAAAGAAAAGAAAGGAGAGGGATCGAAGGAGAGCTAATGTCGAATGGTGGATGAGAGGAGGGAGGCCGAATGTGGATTTTAAAGGGAGGGGGTGGGTTTTCAAAAATATTAAAAAGATAAGATAGAAGATATGATTTATAAAAGATAAATAAGAAAAAGATATAATTTAAAATTAAAAAGTTGTGATTGATATTTGAAAAAGATAAATCTGAATATTTGAAAAAGATTTTAAAATATAATTGTGTTTTGAAAAGAGTTGGATTGGATTGGAAAAAGATTTGTGTTTATGCATTAAGATACATTTGATATTTTTGAAAAAGAGATTTTAGAAATTAGGGTTTTTAGAAATTAGGATTAAAATTTTTGGAATTTAAGGATGAGAATTTGTAACATGTTTATGTAAGAAATCATGAATTGGAACATAAAAATTAAAAAAATTGAAGAAAAACGAATTTACCTCCTCCCCACCATCCTGGCGTTAAACGCCCAAATGCTGCACGTTTTGGGCGTTTAACGCCCATGTGCAACTTCTCCTGGGCGTTCAACGCCCAGCTGTTGCTTTTTTCTGGCGTTGAACGCCAGGGAGTCCTTTGTCACTGGGCGTTTTTCTGAACGCCTAAGACGCTATAAATCTGGCGTTGAATGCCCAGAAGGTGCATCTTTCTGGCGCTCAACGCCCAGAAGATGCTCCTTTCTGGCGTTTAACGCCCAGATGGCAATCCTTACTGGCGTTGAACGCCCAGTAGGTGCTTCTTTTGGGCGTTCAATGCCCAAAACAGCTTTTACTGCCTTTTTCGCACCAGTGAGCTTCCTTTTTTACTGCTTTATCCTCTGAATCCTTCTGTAACTCTGTGGACTTAAGCAGTTGCTATTTTACCTTGAAGATACTTGACATATACCTGTAAAAATCAATTAATTAACAAATAAACTTTGTAAATGGCTGGGTTGCCTTCCAGCAAGCGCTTCTTTATTGTCTTTAGCTGGACTATTACTGAGCTTTAGTTAAGTCTCAGTTTTGAGCATTCTTGCTCAAAATTGCTGTCAAGATAATGTTTGACTCTTTGTCCATTAACAATGAACTTTTTGTTAGAATCATTATCCTGGAGCTCTACGTATCCATATGGTGACACACTTGTAGTCACATATGGTCCTCTCCACTGGGACTTCAATTTTCCGGGGAATAATTTGAGCCTAGAATTAAATAGCAGAATTTTCTGCCTTGGCTCAAAGACTCTGGATGACAATTTCTTATCATGCCATCTTTTTGCTTTCTCTTTGTAAATTTTTGCATTCTCGAAAGCATTGAGTCTAAATTCCTCTAGCTCATTTAATTGGAGCAATCGTTTTTCTCTAGCTAACTTGGCATCAAGTTTCAGGAATCTGGTTGCCCAGTAGGCCTTATGTTCCAGTTCCACTGGCAAGTGACATGCCTTTCCATACGCAAGCTGGTATGGAGAGGTCCCTATAGGGGTCTTGAATGCTGTTCTGTATTAGAGACTTCAGCTTGCCCATTTGTCTGTGGATGATATGGAGTGGCCACCCTGTGGCTAACTCTATATCGAACCAAAGCAGAGTAAAGCTGTTTATTGCAGAATTGAGTGTCCCCATCACTGATTAATACTCTAGACGTACCAAATCTGTTGAAGATGTGTTTCTGGAGGAATTTTAGCACTGTCTTAGTGTCATTAGTGGGTGTTGCAATAGCTTCCACCCATTTGGATACATAATCCACTGCCACCAGAATATAAGTGTTTGAGTGTGATGGTGGAAAAGGCCCCATGAAGTCAATACCCCATACATCAAACAACTCAATCTCCAAGATCCCTTGTTGAGGCATGGCATAACTGTGAGGCAGATTGCCAGATCTTTGGCAACTGTCACAGTTAAGTACAAACACTCGGGAGTCTTTATAGAGAGTAGGCCAGTAGAAGCCGCATTGGAGGACTCTTGTGGCTGTTCGCTCACTTCCAAAATGTCCTCCATACTGTGATCTATGGCAGTGCCAGAGGATCTTCTGTGCTTCTTCTTTAGGCATACATCTACGGATTACTTCGTCTGCATATCTCTTGAAGAGATATGGTTCATCCCAAAGATAGTACTTTGCATCTGTGATCAATTTCTTTGATTGCTGCCTACTGTACTCTTTGGGTATGAACCTCACTGCCTTATAGTTTGCAATATCTGCAAAGCATGGCACTTCTTGGATGGCAAAAAGTTGCTTATCCAGAAAGTTTTCAGAGATCTCAGTAAGAGGGAGGGACGCCCTTTCTACTGGTTCGATTCGGAACAGGTGATCTGCTACTTGGTTCTCTATCCCTTTTCTGTCTCTTATTTCTATATCAAACTCTTGCAGAAGCAACACCCATCTGATGAGTCTGGGATTTAAATCCTGCTTTGTGAGTAGATATTTAAGAGCAGCATGCTCAGTGTACACAATCACTTTTGATCCTACTAAATAGGATCTGAACTTGTCAATGGCGTAAACCACTGCAAGTAACTCTTTTTCTGTGGTTGTGTAGTTCTTCTGTGCGTCATTTAGAACACGACTGGCATACTAAATGACGTGCAGAAGCTTGTCATGCCTTTGTCCCAACACTGCACCAATGGCATGGTCACTGGCATCACACATTAATTCAAATGGTAATGTCTAGTCTGGTGCAAAGATGACTGGTGCTGTGACCAGCTTAGCTTTCAGAGTTTCAAATGCCTGCAGACACTCTTTATCAAAGATAAATGGCGTGTCGGCAGCTAGCAGATTACTCAGAGGTTTGGCGATTTTTGAAAAATCCTTTATAAACCTCCTATAAAATCCTGCATGCCCCAGAAAGCTTCTGATTGCCTTAACATTGGCAGGTGGTGGTAATTTTTCAATTACCTCTATCTTAGCTTGATCCACTTCTATTCCCTTGTTCGAAATTTTGTGCCCAAGGACAATTCCTTAAGTCACCATAAAGTGACATTTCTCCCAGTTTAAAACTAGGTTAGTCTCTTGGCACCTCTTTAGAACAAGTGCTAGATGGTCAAGACAGGAGCTGAATGAGTCTCCAAGTACTGAAAAGTCATCCATGAAGACTTCCAGAAAATTTTCCACTATATTAGAGAAAATTGAGAGCATGCACCTTTGAAAGGTTGCAGGTGCATTGCACAAGCCAAATGGCATTCTTCTGTATGCAAATACTCCAGATGGACATGTGAATGTTGTTTTCTCTTGATCCTATGGATCTACTGCAATTTGATTATAACCTGAATATCCATCCAGGAAGCAGTAGTATTCATGACCTGCTAGTCTTTCTAGCATCTGGTCTATGAATGGTAAAGGAAAATGATCCTTTCTGGTAGCTGTATTGAGCATTCTATAATCAATACACATACGCCACCCTGTAACTGTTCTTGTAAGAACCAGTTCATTTTTTTCATTATGAACCACTGTCATGCCACCCTTCTTAGGGACGACTTGTACAGGGCTTACCAAGGGGCTATCAGAAATAGGATAAATAATCCCAGCCTCTAGTAATTTAGTGACCTCCTTCTGCACTACCTCCTTCATGGCTGGATTCAGCCGCCTCTGTGGTTGAACCACTGGCTTAGCGTCACCCTCCAATAGGATCTTGTGCATGCATCTGGCTGGGCTAATGCCCTTAAGATCACTGATGGACCACCCAAGAGCTGTCTTGTGTGTCCTTAGCACTTGAATTAGTGCTTCCTCTTCCTGTGGCTCTAAGGTAAAGGTTATGATTACAGGAAAGGTATCACCTTCTCCCAGAAATGCATATTTCAGGGATGGTGGTAATGGTTTGAGCTCGGGTTTGGGAGGTTTCTCTTCTTCTTGAGGGATTTTCAGAGGTTCTATTATTCTCTCTGATTCCCCCAGATCAGGCTGAACATCTTTAAAGATATCCTCTAGCTCTGATTCGAGACTCTCAGCCATATTGACTTCTTTTACCAGAGAGTCAATAATATCAACGCTCATGCAGTCATTTTGGGTGTCTGGATGCTGCATGGCTTTGACAACATTCAACTTGAACTCATCCTCATTGACTCTCAGGGTTACTTCCCCTTTTTGAACATCAATAAGGGTTTGGCCAGTTGCTAGGAAAGGTCTTCCCAGAATGAGAGTTGCACTTTTATGCTCCTCCATTTCCAGCACCACAAAGTTAGTGGGTGGTGGACGAAATTGTGATCACTACAACTTCGCACAACTAACCAGCAAGTGTACTGGGTCGTCCAAGTAATAAACCTTACGCGAGTAAGGGTCGATCCCACAGAGATTGTTGGTATGAAGCAAGCTATGGTCACCTTGTAAATCTTAGTCAGGCAAACTCAAATGGATATGAATGATGATATACGAAAACATAAAGGTAAAGATAGAGATACTTATATAATTCATTGGTAGGAATTTCAGATAAGCGTATGAAGATGCCTTCCCTTCCGTCTCTCTGCTTTCCTACTGTCTTCATCCAATCCTTCTTACTCCTTTCCATGGCAAGCTCAAGCAAGGGTTTCACCTTTGTCAATGGCTACCTCCCATCCTCTCAGTGGAAATGTTCAATGCACCCTGTCACGGCACGGCTATCCATCTGTCGGTTCTCGATCAGGCCGGAATAGAATCCAGTGATTCTTTTGCGTCTGTCACTAACGCCCCGCCCTGAGGAGTTTGAAGCACGTCACAGTCATTCAATCATTGAATCCTACTCAGAATACCACAGACAAGGTTAGACCTTCCGGATTCACTTGAATGCCGCCATCAGTTCTAGCCTATACCACGAAGACTCTGATCTCACGGAATGGATGGCTTGGTTGTCAGGCAAGCGCTCGTTTGTCAGGCGATCAACCATGCATCGTGTATCAGGAATCCAAGAGATATTCACCCAATCAAAGGTAGAACGGAGGTGGTTGTCAGTCACACGTTCATAGGTGAGAATGATGATGAGTGTCACGGATCATCACATTCATCAAGTTGAAGAACAAGTGATATCTTGGAACAAGAACAAGCGGAATTGAATAGAAGAACAATAGTAATTGCATTAATACTCGAGGTACAGCAGAGCTCCACACCTTAATCTATGGTGTGTAGAAACTCCACCGTTGAAAATACATAAGTGATAGTGTGATCATTGGTTTCGGCCCCAGAGAGGGAACCAGAAGAACCAAGATGAAAATACAATAGTAAAAGGTCCTATATATAGAAAACTAGTAGCCTAGGATGTACAGATATGAGTAAATGACATAAAAATCCACTTCCGGGCCCACTTGGTGTGTGCTTGGGCTGAGCAATGTAGCATTTTCGTGTAGAGACTCTTCTTGGAGTTAAACGCCAGCTTTTATGCCAGTTTGGGCGTTTAACTCCCACTTTGGTGCCAGTTCCGGCGTTTAACGCTGGGAATTCTGAGGGTGACTTTGAACGCCGGTTTGGGCCATCAAATCTTGGGCAAAGTATGAACTATCATATATTGCTGGAAAGCCCAGGATGTCTACTTTCCAACGCCGTTGAGAGCGCGCCAATTGGGCTTCTGTAGCTCTAGAAAATCCACTTCGAGTGTAGGGAGGTCAGAATCCAACAGCATCTGCAGTCCTTTTTAGTCTCTGAATCAGATTTTTGCTCAGGTCCCTCAATTTTAGCCAGAAAATACCTGAAATCACAGAAAAACACACAAACTCATAGTAAAGTCCAGAAAAGTGAATTTTAACTAAAAACTAATAAAAATATACTAAAAACTAACTAGATCATACTAAAAACATACTAAAAACAATGCCAAAAAGCGTACAAATTATCCGCTCATCACAACACCAAACTTAAATTGTTGCTTGTCCTCAAGCAACTGAAAATCAAATAAGATAAAAAGAAGAGAATATGCAATGAATTCCAAAAACATCTATGAAGATCAGTATTAATTAGATGAGCGGGGCTTTTAGCTTTTTGCCTCTGAACAGTTTTGGCATCTCACTCTATCCTTTGAAATTCAGAATGATTGGCTTCTTTAGGAACTCAGAATCCAGATAGTGTTATTGATTCTCCTAGTAAAGTATGATGATTCTTGAACATAGCTACTTATCGAGTCTTGGCCGTGGCCCAAAGCACTCTGTCTTCCAGTATTACCACCGGATACATACATGCCACAGACACATAATTGGGTGAACCTTTTCAGATTGTGACTCAGCTTTGCTAGAGTCCCCAATTAGAGGTGTCCAGGGTTCTTAAGCACACTCTTTTTGCCTTGGATCACAACTTTATTTCTTTCTTTTTCTCTCTTTTTTTTCGTTTTCTTTTCTTTTTTTTGTATTCACTGCTTTTTCTTGCTTCAAGAATCATTTTTATGATTTTTTAGATCCTCAGTAACATGTCTCCTTTTTCATCATTCTTTCAAGAGCCAACATTCATGAACCACAAATTCAAAAGACATATGCACTGTTTAAGCATACGTTCAGAAAACAAAAGTATTGCCACCACATCAAAATAATCAAACTGTTATAAAATTCAAAATTCATGCAATTCTTCTCTTTTTCAATTAAGAACATTTTTCATTCAAGAAAGGTGATGGATTCATAGGACATTCATAACTTTAAGGCATAGACACTAAGACACTAATGATCACAAGACACAAACATAGATAAACATAAGCATAATTTTCGAAAAACAGAAAATAAAGAACAAGGAGATTAAAGAACGGGTCCACCTTAGTGATGGCGGCTTGTTCTTCTTCTTGAAGATCCTATGGAGTGCTTGAGCTCCTCAATGTCTCTTCCTTGTCTTTGTTGCTCCTCTCTCATGATTCTTTGATCTTCTCTAATTTCATGGAGGATGATGGAGTGTTCTTGGTGCTCCACCCTTAGTTGTCCCATGTTGGAACTCAATTCTCCTAGGGAGGTGTTTAGTTGCTCCCAATAGTTTTGTGGAGGAGAGTGCATCCCTTGAGGCATCTCAGGGATTATATGATTAGAGGAGTTTCTTGTTTGCTCCATCCTCTTCTTAGTAATGGGCTTGAGGTCATGCCTTCTCAGTTGAACCGGCTTCCCTCTTGAATCTCTCTTCCATTAAGCGCCCTCTTTCACAAATGTTTGTGAGGACTTGGTCCAACCTTTGATCAAAGTTGACCCTTTCTGAGTTTGGAAGGGACCGCGGGGATCACCTTCTTCAAGGCCACAACTTCATAGAAGTGGTCTTGATGCACCCTTGAGATGAATCTTTCCATCTCCCATGACTCGGAGGTGGAAGCTTTTGCCTTCCCTTTCCTCTTTCTAGAGGTTTCTCCGGCCTTGGATACCATAAATGATTATGGAAAAACAAAAAGCAATGCTTTTACCACACCAAACTTAAAATGTTTGCTCGTCCTCGAGCAAAAGAAGAGAGAAGAGAGTAGGAGAAGAAGAAATGAGGAAGAAGGGAACGGCTTTGTGTTCGGCCAAAGGGGGGAAAAGTGTTGTTTAGGTTGTGTGAAAATGAAGGAGTGAATGAGGGTTTATATAGGAGTGGGGAAAGGGTAGGTTTCGGTTAATTGAGGGTGGGTTTGGGTGGGAAAGTGGTTTGAATTTGAATGGTGAGGTAGGTGGGGTTTTGTGAAGGATGGATATGAGTGGTGAAGAGAAAGATGGGATTTGATAGGTGAAGGGTTTTTGGGGAAGAGGTGTTGAGGTGATTGGTGAATGGGTGAAGAAGAGAGAGAGTGGTGGGGTAAGTAGGGATCCTGTGGGGTCCACAGATCCTGAGGTGTCAAGGAAAAGTCATCCCTGCACCAAATGGCATGCAAAAATGCGTTTTTAGCCATTTATGGCGTTAAACGCCGGGCTGGTGCCCATTTCTGGCATTTAACGCCAGCTTCTTGCCCTTTTCTGGCGTTTAACGCCAGTCTGGTGCCCCTTTCTGGCGCTAAACGCCCAGAATGGTGCCAGACTGGGCGTTAAACGCCCAACAGCTAGCCTTACTGGTGTTTAAACGCCAGTAAGTTCTTCCTCTAGGGTGTGCTATTTTTCTTCCTGTTTTTCATTCTGTTTTTGCTTTTTTCATTGATTTTGTGACTTCTCATGATCATCATCCTACAAAAACATAAAATAACAAAGGAAAATAGTCAAAATATAACATTGGGTTGCCTCCCAACAAGCGCTTCTTTAATGTCAGTAGCTTGACAGTGGGCTCTCATGGAGCCTCAGAAATGCTCAGAGCCATGTTGGAACCTCCCAACACCAAACTTAGAGTTTGAATGTGGGGGTTCAACACCAAACTTAGAGTTTGGTTGTAGCCTCCCAACACCAAACTTAGAGTTTGACTGTGGGGGCTCTGTTTGGCTCTGTTTTGAGAGAAGCTCTTCATGCTTCCTCTCCATGGTGACAGAGGGATATCCTTGAGCCTCAAACACAAGGGATTCTTCATTCACTTGAATGATCAACTCTCCTATATCAACATCAATCACAGCCCTTGCTGTGGCTAGGAAGGGTCTGCCAAGGATGATGGATTCATCCATGCACTTCCAGTCTCTAGGACTATGAAATCAGTAGGGATGTAATGGTCTTCAAATTTTACCAGAACATCCTCTACAAGTCCATAAGCCTGTTTTCTTGAGTTGTCTGCCATCTCTAGTGAGATTTTTGCAGCTTGTACCTCAAAGATCCCTAGCTTCTCCATTACAGAGAGAGGCATGAGGTTTACACTTGACCCTAAGTCACACAAGGCCTTCTTGAAGGTCATGGTGCCTATGGTACAAGGTATTGAAAACTTCCCAGGATCTTGTCTCTTTTGAGGCAGTTTCTGCCTAGACAAGTCATCCAGTTCTTTGGTGAGCAAAGGGGGTTCATCCTCCCAAGTCTCATTTCCAAATAGCTTGTCATTTAGCTTCATGATTGCTCCAAGGTATTTAGCAACTTGCTCTTCAGTGACATACTCATCCTCTTCAGAGGAAGAATACTCATCAGAGCTCATGAATGGCAGAAGGAAGTCCAATGGAATCTTTATGGTCTCATTTTGAGCCTCAGATTCCCATGGTTCCTCATTGGGGAACTCATTGGAGGCCAGTGGACGTCCATTGAGGTCTTCCTCAGTGGCGTTCACTGCCTCTCCTCCCTCCCAAAATTCGGCCATGTTGATGGCCTTGCATTCTCCTTTTGGATTTTCTTCTGTATTGCTTGGGAGAGTACTAGGAGGGAGTTCAGTAATTTTCTTTCTCAGCTGACCCACTTGTGCCTCCAAATTTCTAATGGAGGACCTTGTTTCAGTCATGAAAGTTTGAGTGGTTTTGATTAGATCAGAGACCATGGTTGCTAAGTCAGAGGTATTCTGCTTAGAACTCTCTGTCTGTTGCTGAGAAGATGATGGAAAAGGCTTGCTATTGCTAAACCTGTTTCTTCCACCATTATTGTTGTTGAAACCTTGTTGAGGTCTCTGTTGATCCTTCCATGAGAGATTTGGATGATTTCTCCATGAAGGATTATAGGTGTTTCCATAGGATTCTCCCATGTAATTCACCTCTTCCATTGAAGGGTTCTCAGGATCATAAGCTTCTTCCTCAGATGAAGCCTCCTTAGTACTGCTTGGTGTATTTTGCATTCCAGACAGACTTTGAGAAATCATATTGACTTGTTGAGTCAATATTTTGTTCTGAGCCAATATGGCATTCAGAGTGTCAATTTCAAGAACTCCTTTCTTCTGACTAGTCCCATTGTTCACAGGATTTCTTTCAGAAGTGTACATGAATTGGTTATTTGCAACCATTTCAATCAGCTCTTGAGCTTCTGTAGGCGTCTTCTTCAGATGAAGAGATCCTCCAGCAGAGCTATCCAAAGACATTTTGGATAGTTCAGAGAGACCATCATAGAAAATACCTATGATGCTCCATTCAGAAAGCATATCAGAAGGACACTTTCTGATTAATTGTTTGTATCTTTCTCAAGCTTCATAGAGGGATTCTCCTTCCTTCTATCTGAAGGTTTGGACTTCCACTCTAAGCTTACTCAATTTTTGAGGTGGAAAGAACTTTGCCAAGAAGGCATTGACTAGCTTTTCCCAAGAGTCCAGGCTTTCTTTAGGTTGTGAGTCCAACCATGTCCTAGCTCTGTCTCTTACAGCAAAAGGGAATAGCATAAAGACCTCAGGATCAACCCCATTAGTCTTGATAGTGTCACAGATTTGCAAGAATTTAGCTAAAAACTGATGAGGATCTTCTAATGGAAGTCCATGGAACTTGCAATTCTGTTGCATTAGAGAAACTAATTGAGGCTTAAGCTCAAAGTTGTTTGCTCCTTGCATTGTTGGCATTGTTGTTGTTTTCGGCTGCCATAGGTTCTTCTTCTTTGAAGATTTCTGTTAGGTCCTCTACAGAGAGTTGTGCTTTGGCTTCTCTTAGCTTTCTCTTCAAGGTCCTTTCAGGTTCAGGATCAGCCTCAACAAGAATGCTTTTGTCCTTGCTCCTGCTCATAAGAAAGAGAAGGGAACAAGAAAATGTGGAATCCTCTATGTCACAGTATAGAGATTCCTTTAGGTGTCAGAGGAAAAGAAAAGTAGAAGACAGAAGTAGAAAATTCGAACTTATCAAAGAAGATGGAGTTCGAATTTTGCATTAAGGAATAGTGTTAGTCCATAAATAGAAGGATGTGAGAAGAAGGGAAGTAATTTTTGAAAATTAAGTAAAAGATTTTGAAAACATTTTTGAAAAACACTAATTGATTTTCGAAAATGAAAGTGGAAGAGAAATCAAGTGATTTTTGAAAAAGATTTTGAAATTAGAAATCAAAAAGATTTGATTGAAAACTATTTTGAAAAAGATGTGGTTAAGAAGATATGATTAGTTTAAAAAGATGTGATTGAGAAGATATGATTTGAAAGACATTTTAAAAAGATTTGATTTTGAAAATTAAAAACTTGGCTAACAAGAAAAGATATGATTCAAACATTAAACCTTTCTCAACAGAAAAGGCAACATACTTGAAATGTTGAATCAAATCATTAATTGATAGCAAGTATTTTTAAAAATAGAAATAAATTGATTTTGAAAACATATGATTGAAAAGATATGATTTGAAAAAGATTTGATTTTGAAAAAGTTTGAAAACTGAAAAAAAATCTGCATTAAAAACAAAATCTTCCCTCTTGTGCCATCCTGGCGTTAAACGCCCAGAATGGTGCACATTCTGGCGTTTAACGCCCAAAACTATACCCTTTTGGGCGTTAAACACCCAACCAGGTACCCTGGCTAGCGTTTAAACGCCAGTCTGTCCTTCTTCACTAGGCGTTTTGAACGCCCAGTTTTTTTCTGTGTAATTCCTCTGCTGTATGTTCTGAATCTTCAATTCTCTATATTATTGACTTGAGAAGACACAAATTAAAAATATTTTTGGATTTTTAATAATAAGAAAAAATCAAAATGCAACAAGAATCAAATAACAATGCATGCAAGACACCAAACTTAGCAGTTTGTATACTACTGACACTAATGAGAATGCATATGAGACACACAAAACACTCAAGTCAAGAGAATTTAAAGATTAGAGTAAGAAATCATCAAGAACATCTTGAAGATCACTAAGACACATGAATGAATGCATGCAATTGACACCAAACTTAACATGAGACACTAGACTCAAACAAGAAATATTTTTGGATTTTATGACTTTGTAAAATTTTTTTTGTGATTTTCGAAAATTAAGTGGAAAAAGAAGATAAAGGTATCAAAATTCTTAATGAGAACTCCAGGAATCATGCAATGTTTAGTCTAAGACTCTGGTCCAGGAATTAGACATGGCTTCACAGCCAGCCAAGCTTTCAAGGAAAGCTTCGGTCCAAAACACTAGACATGGCCAATGGCCAGCCAAGCCTTAGCAGATCACTGCTCCAACAGCAAGATTGATAAAAATCAACAAGCTCTTGTGATGATAAGTTGAAACCTCGGTCCAATGAAATTAGACATGGCTTCACAGCCAGCCAGACTTCAACAAATCATCATGAAACTCTAGAATTCATCTTCAAGAATTCCGAAAAAAATACCTAATCTAAGCAACAAGATGAACCGCCAGTTGTCCAAACTCAACAATCCCCGGCAACGGCGCCAAAAACTTGGTGGACGAAATTGTGATCACTACAACTTCGCACAACTAACCAGCAAGTGTACTGGGTCGTCCAAGTAATAAACCTTATGCGAGTAAGGGTCGATCCCACAGAGATTGTTGGTATGAAGCAAGCTATGGTCACCTTGTAAATCTTAGTCAGGCAAACTCAAATGGATATGAATGATGATATACGAAAACATAAAGGTAAAGATAGAGATACTTATGTAATTCATTGGTAGGAATTTCAGATAAGCGTATGAAGATGCCTTCCCTTCCGTCTCTCTGCTTTCCTACTGTCTTCATCCAATCCTTCTTACTCCTTTCCATGGCAAGCTCAAGCAAGGGTTTCACCGTTGTCAATGGCTACCTCCCATCCTCTCAGTGAAAATGTTCAACGCACCCTGTCACGGCACGGCTATCCATCTGTCGGTTCTCGATCAGGCCGGAATAGAATCCAGTGATTCTTTTGCGTCTGTCACTAACGCCCCGCCCTCAGGAGTTTGAAGCACGTCATAGTAATTCAATCATTGAATCCTACTCAGAATACCACAGACAAGGTTAGACCTTCCGGATTCTCTTGAATGCCGCCATCAGTTCTAGCCTATACCACGAAGACTCTGATCTCACGGAATGGATGGCTCGGTTGTCAGGCGAGCGCTCATTTGTCAGGCGATCAACCAAGCATCGTGTATCAGGAATCCAAGAGATATTCACCCAATCGAAGGTAGAACGGAGGTGGTTGTCAGTCACACGTTCATAGGTGAGAATGATGATGAGTGTCATGGATCATCACATTCATCAAGTTGAAGAACAAGTGATATCTTGGAACAAGAACAAGGGGAATTGAATAGAAGAACAATAGTAATTGCATTAATACTCGAGGTACAGCAGAGCTCCACACCTTAATCTATGGTGTGTAGAAACTCCACCGTTGAAAATACATAAGTGATAGTGTGATCATTGGTTTCGGCCCCAGAGAGGGAACCAGAAGAACAAAGATGAAAATACAATAGTAAAAGGTCCTATATATAGAAAACTAGTAGCCTAGGGTGTACAGATATGAGTAAATGACATAAAAATCCACTTCCGGGCCCACTTGGTGTGTGCTTGGGCTGAGCAATGAAGCATTTTCGTGTAGAGACTCTTCTTGGAGTTAAACGCCAGCTTTTATGCCAGTTTGGGCGTTTAACTCCCACTTTGGTGCCAGTTCCGGCGTTTAACGCTGGGAATTCTGAGGGTGACTTTGAACGCCGGTTTGGGCCATCAAATCTTGGGCAAAGTATGGACTATCATATATTGCTGGAAAGCGCAGAATGTCTACTTTCCAACGCCGTTGAGAGCGTGCCAATTGGGCTTCTGTAGCTCCAGAAAATCCACTTTGAGTGCAGGGAGGTCAGAATCCAACAGCATCTGCAGTCCTTTTTAGTCTCTGAATCAGATTTTTGCTCAGGTCCCTCAATTTCAGCCAGAAAATACCTGAAATCATAGAAAAACACACAAAATCATAGTAAAGTCCAGAAAAGTGAATTTTAACTAAAAACTAATAAAAATATACTAAAAACTAACTAGATCATACTAAAAACATACTAAAAACAATGCCAAAAAGCGTACAAATTATCCGCTCATCAGTGGGAAAGGCAAATGGCCCAACCTTGACAATCATGTCTTCAATCACGCCTGATGGGTATTTAATAGAGCCATCAGCAAGTTGGAGACATATCCGGGTTAGTTTAACTTCATCAGTCAACCCAAGCTTTTTGACAGTGGCTGCAGGTATTAGGTTAATACTTGTCCCAAGATCACATAGAGCTTGCTTGGTACAAGTACCTTCTAATGTGCATGGTATCATAAAGCTTCCCAGATCTTTAAGCTTCTCAGGTAAGCTTTTCAAAATGACTGCACTGCATTCTTCAGTGAGGTAAACTTTTTCAGTTTCCCTCCAATCCTTCTTATGACTTAAGATCTCTTTCATGAACTTAGCATAAGAGGGTATTTGCTCAAGTGCCTCTGCAAACGGAATCTTTATTTCAAGAGTCCTGAGATAGTCTGCAAAGCGGGCAAATTTCTTATCCGGTTCCGCTTGGCGGAGTTTCTGAGGATAAGGTATTTTGGCTTTGTATTCCTCAACCTTAGTTGCTGCAGGTTTATTGCCTACAGATGTGGGTTGGGAAGTCTTTTTAGAAGGGTTATTATCAGCACTAGTATGTGTCTGATCCCCCACTGGCATTTGAATGCCAGGGGTGGAAGCTGGAGTGGCGTTAGATGCCAGCTCCTTACCTGCTTCTGGCGTCTGAACGCGAGAACTGTGCTCCCTTTGGGCATTCAACGCCAACTCCTTGCTTGTTTCTGGCGTTGAACGCCAGGACTGAGCATGGTTTGGGAGTTCAACGCCAGCTTTCCACCCATTTTTCGGCGTTTGAGCGCCAGAATTTTTCCTCTTTGGGATCTTACTGTCCGCAGATGGATTTTGGGTAGTTTGCTCATTCCTTGGCTTTTTGCTACCTTGAAGTGAGGTATTTAATGTTTTCCCACTTCTTAATTGAACTGCTTGGCATTCTTCTATTATTTGTTTTGATAACTGCTGTTCTGTTTGCTTCAACTGTACTTCCATATTCATATTAGCCATTCTTGTTTCTTGTAATATCTCCTTGAATTTGGCTAACTGTTTTGTTAGAAAGTCTAATTGCTGATTGAATTCAGTAGCTTGATCTGTAGGACTGAGTTCAGCATTTACTGTTTTAGCCTCTTAGTTGATGGAAGATTAACTGTTTAGGTACAAATGTTGATTTCTGGCAACTGTATCAATAAGCTCTTGAGCTTCTTCTATTGTCTTTCTCATGTGTATAGATCCACTAGCTGAGTGGTCTAGAGAAATCTGAGTTCTTTTTGTAAGCCCATAGTAGAAGATGTCTAACTGCACCCACTCTGAAAACATTTCAGAGGGGCATTTTCTTAGCATCTCTCTGTATCTCTCCCAAGCATCATAAAGAGATTCATCATCTCCTTATTTGAAGCCTTGGATACTCAGACTTAGCTGTGTCATCCGTTTTGGAGGAAAATAGTGATTCAGGAATTTTTCTGACAGCTGTTTCCATGTTTTTATACTGTCCTTAGGTTGGTTATTTAACTACCTCTTAGCTTGGTCTTTTACAGCAAATGGAAACAGTAACAATCTGTAGACATCCTGATCTACCTCCTTATCATGTACTATGTCAGCAATTTGTAAAAACTGTGCCAGAAACTCTGTAGGTTCTTCCTGTGGAAGACCAGAATACTAGCAACTTTGCTGCACCATGATAATGAGCTGAGGGTTCAACTCAAAACTACTAACTCCAATGGAGGGTATACATATACTACTCCCATATGAAGCAGTAGTGGGGTTAGCATATGACCCCAGAGTCCTTCTGGACTGTTCATTTCCACTTATGTCCATGTTGGAGTAAAGGGGGTAATGTGGATTTAAATTTTTATTTTATAAATTAATAAAAAATGATTTTCGAAATAAAATAAAATAAAATAAAAATCAAAATTAAAATAAGATAAAATAAGAAAATTAAAATTAAAAAAATAATAAGAATTTGAAAATATTTTATGACGATTTTCAAAAAAAAAGTGAGGAGAGAGAAAATAGTTAGGATATTTTCGAAAAAGATATAATAATAAATTTTTTTAATCTTAAAAGGATAAGATTTGAAAAATTTTGAAATTGAAATATGAATTTTTATAAAAAAAATTCGAAAATATAGCTTGAAAATAGTTAGAAAAGATAAATTTTTTTGAAGTTTAAATTTTATGATGAAAGAGAAAAACACACAAAAGACACAAGACTTAAAATTTTTAGATCTAATGCTCCTTGTTTTAAAAAATTTTGGAGGAAAAACACCAAGGAACACCAAACTTAAAAATTTTAAGATCAAAACACAAGAAAGACTCAAGAACACTTGAAAATTCACAAGAACAGTAAGAACAAAAGAAAGAACACCAAACTTAAAATTTTTAGAAAACTTCAATAAAATTTTTGAAAATTATAAAAAGATTAACAAGAAAACACCAAACTTAAAGTTTAGCACAAGATTCAATCAAAGAAAAATTATTTTTGAAAAAGATTTTAAAAAGGAGATACCCAATTACCAAGAGCATAGACCAACGCTTTAGCCAATTGGGCAGTAAAGGTAATACTTGTTTTGAAGAGGTATATTCCTTTTGGAAGACTAATGCTTTGGAATAGCACAAGAAAAACAAGAAAAGACACAGAGCAAGAAAAACTAAAGATCAAACAAGAAAAATAAACAAGAACAACTTGAAGATCAAAGAACACAACTTCGAAAATTTAAAAGAAAAATATAAAATATGAAATTGACACCAAACTTAGAACAAGACACTAAACTCACGAAAAAAATTAAAAATTGATAAAGAAAAATAATATTTTTGAAAAATTTTTGAAAAGGAAATAAAGGACTCAGAATTTAATGACTCTATAGTAACAAAAATAAATTATTCCTAATCTAAGCAACAAAATAAACCTTTAGTTGTTCAAACTCGAACAATCCCCAGCAACGGCGCCAAAAACTTGGTGCACGAAATTGCAATCACACTTTTGCAATCCGCACAACTAACCAGCAAGTGCACTGGGTTGTCCAAGTAATACCTTACGTGAGTAAGGGTCGAATCCCACGGAGATTGTTGGTTTGAAGCAAGCTATGTTTATTTTATTATTCTTAGTCATGAGATCAATTATAATTATCAGTTTGAATTATTAAAAAAATAAAAGAGCGTGAAATAATTACTTGTTGTGCAATAATGGATAATATGTTGGAGTTTTGGAGATGCTTTGTCTTCTGAATTCCTGTAACATAATATTCCTCTCATGAAAAAGTGCAAAGTTCCTTCCATGGCAAGCTCTATGTAGGGTGTCGCCGTTGTCAATGGCTACTTCCCATCCTCTCAGTGAAAATGGTCCAAATGCTCTGTCACAGCACGGCTAATCAGCTGTTGGTTCTCAATCATGTTGGAATAGAATCCATTGATTCTTTTGCGTTTGTCATCACGCCCAACACTTGCGAGTTTGAAGCTCATCACAGTCATCCAATCCCAGAATCGTACTCGGAATACCACAGACAAGGTTTAGACTTTTCGGATTCTCATGAATACCGCCATCAATTCTAGCTTATACCACGAAGATTCTGATTAAGGAATCTAAGAGATACTCATTCAATCTGATGTAGAACGGAGGTGGTTGTCAGACACACGTTCATGGATTGAGGAAGGTGATGAGTGTCACGGATCACCACCTTCTCCATAGTTAAGCGCGAATGAACATCTTAGATAGGAACACGCATGTTTGAATGGAAAAATAGAAATAATTGCATTAATTTATCGAGACACTGCAGAGCTCCTCACCCCCAACAATGGGGTTTAGAGACTCATGCTGCCAAAAAGTACAAATTTCAGATCTAAAAATGTCATGAGATATTTAATAAGTCTCTAAAAGTTGTTTAAATACTAAACTAGTAACCAAGGTTTATAGAAAATGAGTAAACTAAGATCATTGGTGTAGAAATCCACTTTTGGGGCTCACTTGGTGTGTGCTGGAGCTGAGACTTAAGCTTTTCACGTTCCTGGGCTGTTTCTGGAGTTGAATGCCAGGTTGCAACGTGTTTTTGGGGTTGAACTCCAACTTGTAACCTGTTTCTGGCGCTGGACGCCAGGCTGCAACATGGAACTGGCGTTGAATACCAGTTTACGTTGTCTATCTTCACGCAAAGTATGGACTATTATATATTGCTGGAAAGCCCTGGATGTCTACTTTCCAACCCAATTGAGAGCGCGCCAATTGGACTCTTGTAGCTCCAAAAAATCTATTCCGAGTTCAGGGAGGTCAGAATCCAACAGCTTCAGCAGTCCTTTTTCAGCCTAAATTAGATTTTTGCTCAGCTCCCTCAATTTCAGCCAGAAAATACCTAAAATCACAGAAAAACACACAAACTCATAGTAAAGTCTAGAAATATGATTTTTGCTTAAAAAATAATGAAATTCTATTAAAAACTAATTAAAACATGCTAAAATCTACATGAAATTACCCCTAAAAAGCGTATAAAATATCCGCTCATCACATGCTCAGCGCATCTATTCCGTGATTTTCTCCTTCAGTAGTGTATCTCCCATTCATGTTTTGAATGTGGTTAGCAATAATTTAAAAAATATTTTAAATTATAAATTAATAAATCTAATTATAATTAAATTAATTATATTTAATTAAGTTGTTTCATTCTTGGCTGATTAGGAGTTGGTTCATATACTTTCCCTTTATAATATTGTTTAAGATCTTTATTTTATTTAAATCTATTCTCTTTGACTTATCTATGCCAATGTTACTATTCTTCTCTTAATTAATATTTATTTTGCCTTACTTTATGGCCTATGAGAACATTAAACCAAGGTTTATGAGTTTGCATTTTATATGTTTTAACGCTATAGGTATTTATATGTGTCACACATGTCATAACATAAATAAATGAGAAGCATCTAAAAGTCACACCACTCTGACTAACAAAGACTTTTAGAAATAATAATTGAATAACATTGCATCATTGGTGCACGAAATTGTGATCATCAATGGCGCCATCAACATGGTACGCACAATTGTAATCCCAACTCTTTATCACAACTTCGCACAACTAACCAGCAAGTGTACTGGGTCGTCCAAGTAATAAACCTTACGCGAGTAAGGGTCGATCCCACAGAGATTGTTGGTATGAAGCAAGCTATGGTCATCTTGTAAATCTCAGTCAGGTAGATTCAAATGGTTATAGATGATTTATGAATAAAACATAAAGATAAAGATAGAGATACTTATGTAATTTATTGGTGAGAATTTTAGATAAGCGTATGGAGATGCTTTGTCCCTTCCATCTCTCTGCTTTCCTACTGTCTTCATCCAATCCTTCTTACTCCTTTCCATGGCAAGCTGTATGTAGGGTTTCACCGTTGTCAGTGGCTACCTCCCATCCTCTCAGTGAAAATGTTCAACGCATCCTGTCACGGTACGGCTAATCATCTGTCGGTTCTCAATCAGGTTGGAATAGAATCCAGTGATTCTTTTGCGTCTGTCACTAACGCCCAGCCTTCAGGAGTTTGAAGCTCGTCACAGTCATTCAATCATTGAATCCTACTCAGAATACCACAGACAAGGTTTAGACCTTCCAGATTCTCTTGAATGCCGCCATCAATTCTAGCTTATACCACGAAGATTCCGATTAAGGGATCCAAGAGATAAACATTCAAGCCTTGTTTGCTTGTAGAACAGAAGTAGTTGTCAGGCACTTGTTCATAAGTGAGAATGATGATGAGTGTCACATAATCATCACATTCATCATGTTCTTGGGTGCAAATGAATATCTTAGAACAAGAATAAGCTTAATTGAATAGAAGAACAATAGTAATTGCATTAATACTCGAGGTACAGCAGAGCTCCACACCTTAATCTATGGTGTGTAGAAACTCCACCGTTGAAAATACATAAGAACAAGGTCTAGGCATGGCTGTGAGGCCAGCCTCCCAATGATCTAAGAACTAGGCGTCCAAAGATGATCAAAAGATCTAAAATGATCCAAATACAATAGTAACAGGTCCTATTTGTAGAGAACTAGTAGCCTAGGGTTTACAAGGATGAGTAAATGACATAAAAATCCACTTCCGGGCCCACTTGGTGTGTTCTTGGGCTGAGCATTAAATCATTTTCGTGTAGAGACTTTTCTTGGAGTTAAATGCCAGCTTTTGTGCCAGTTTGGGCGTTTAACTCCCATTCTTGTGCCAGTTCCGGCGTTTAACGCCAGGCAGTTTTGAGCTGATTTGGAACGCCGGTTTGGGCCATCAAATCTTGGACAAAATATGGACTATTATACATTGCTGGAAAGCCCAGGATGTCTACTTTCCAACGCCGTTGAGAGCGCGCCAATTGAGCTTCTGTAACTCTAGAAAATCCACTTCGAGTGCAGGGAGGTCAGAATCCAACAGCATCTGCAGTGCTTTTTAGTCTCTGAATCAGATTTTTGCTCAAGTCCCTCAATTTCAGCTAGAAAATACCTGAAATCACAGAAAAACACACAAACTCACAGTAAAGTCCAGAAAAGTGAATTTTAACTAAAAACTAATAAAAATATACTAAAAACTAACTAAAACATACTAAAAATATACTAAAAACAATGCCAAAAAGCGTATAAATTATCCGCTCATCACAACACCAAACTAAAATTGTTGCTTGTCCTCAAGCAACTGAAAATCAAATAAGATAAAAAAGAAGAGAGTATACAATGAATTCCAAAAACATCTATAAAGATCAGTATTAATTAGATGAGCGGGGCTTTTAGCTTTTTGCCTCTGAACAGTTTTGGCATCTCACTCTATCCTTTGAAATTCAGAATGATTGGCTTCTATAGGAACTCAGAATCCAGATAGTGTTATTGATTTTCCTAGTTAAGTATGATGATTCTTGAACACAGCTACTTTATGAGTCTTGGCCGTAGCCCAAAGCACTCTGTCTTCCAGTATTACTACCAGATACATACATGCCACAGACACATAATTGGGTGAACCTTTTCAGATTGTGACTCAGCTTTGCTAGAGTCCCCAATTAGAGGTGTCCAAGGTTCTTAAGCACACTCTTTTTGCCTTGGATCACAACTTTATTCTTTCTTTTTTTTCTCTTTCTTTTCTTTTCTCTTTTTTTTCGTTTTTCTCTCTTTTTTCTCTCTTTTTTTGTATTCACTGCTTTTTCTTGCTTCAAGAATCATTTTTATGATTTTTCAGATCCTCAGTAACATGTCTCCTTTTTCATCATTCTTTCAAGAGCCAACATTGATGAACAACAAATTCAAAAGACATATGCACTGTTTAAGCATACATTCAGAAAACAAAAGTATTGCCACCACATCAAAATAATTAATCTGTTATAAAATTTAAAATTCATGCAATTCTTCTCTTTTTCAATTAAGAACATTTTTCATTTAAGAAAGGTGATGGATTCATAGGACATTCATAACTTTAAGGCATAGACACTAAGACACTAATGATCATAAGACACAAACATAGATAAACATAAGCATAAAATTCGAAAAACAGGAAAATAAAGAACAAGGAAATTAAAGAACGGGTCCACCTTAGTGATGGCAGCTTGTTCTTCCTCTTGAAGATCTTATGGAGTGCTTGAGCTCCTCAATGTCTCTTCCTTGCCTTTGTTGCTCCTTTCTCATGATTCTTTGATCTTCTCTAATTTCATGGAGGAGAATGGAATGTTCTTGGTGCTCCACCCTTAGTTGTCCCATGTTGGAACTCAATTCTCCTAGGGAGGTGTTCAAGTGCTCCCAATAGTTTTGTGGAGGAAAGTGCATCCCTTGAGGCATCTCAGGGATTTCATGATGAGTGAGATCTCTTGTTTGCTCCATCCTTTTCCTAGTGATGGGCTTGTCCTCATCAATGGGGATGCCTCCCTCAATGTCAATTCCAACTGAATAATAGAGGTGACAAATGAGATGAGGAAAGGCTAACCTTGCCAAGGTAGAGGACTTGTCTGCCACCTTATAAAGTTCTTGGGCTATAACCTCATGAACTTCTATTTCTTCTCCAATCATGATGCTATGAATCATGATAGCCCGGTCTATAGTAACTTCAGACCGGTTGCTAGTGGGAATGATTGAGCGTTGGATAAACTCCAATCATCCTCTAGCCACAGGCTTGAGGTCATGCCTTCTCAGTTGAACCGGCTTCCCTCTTGAATCTCTCTTCCATTGAGCGCCCTCTTCACAGATGTCTATGAGGACTTGGTCCAACCTTTGATCAAAGTTGACCCTTCTAGTGTAGGGGTGTTCATCTCCTTGCATCATGGGCAAGTTGAATGCCAACCTTACATTTTTCGGACTAAAATCCAAGTATTTCCCCCGAACCATTGTAAGCCAATTCTTTGGGTCCGGATTCACACTTTGATCATGGTTCTTGGTGATCCATGCATTGGCATAGAACTCTTGAACCATTAAGATTCTGACTTGTTGAATGGGGTTGGTAAGAACTTCCCAACCTCTTCTTCGAATCTCATGTCGGATCTTCGGATATTCACTCTTTTTGAGTTTAAAAGGGACCTCGGGGATCACCTTCTTTATGGCCACAACTTCATAGAAGTGGTCTTGATGCACCCTTGAGATGAATCTTTTCATCTCCCATGACTCGGAGGTGAAAGCTTTTGCCTTCCATTTCCTCTTTCTAGAGGTTTCTCCGGCCTTGGATGCCATAAATGGTTATGGAAAAACAAAAAGAAATGCTTTTACCACACCAAACTTAAAAGGTTTGCTCGTCCTCGAGCAAAAGAAGAAAGAAGAGAGTAGAAGAAGAAGAAATAGAGGAGATGGAGATGGCTTTGTGGTTCGGCCAAAGGGGGAGAAGTAGTGTTTAGGTTGTGTGAAAATGAAGGGGTGAAGATGGGTTTATATAGGGTTGAAGAGAGGGGTAGGGTTCGGCTATGGGAGGCTGGGTTTGGGTGGGAAAGTGGTTTGAATTTGAATGGTGAGGTAGTTGGGGTTTTATGAAGGATGGATGTGAGTGGTGAAGAGAAAGATGGGATTTGATAAGTGAAGGGTTTTTTGGGGAAGAGGTGTTGAGGTGATTGGTGAATGGGTGAAGAAGAGAGAGAGTGGTGGGGTAGGTGGGGATCCTGTGGGGTCCACAGATCCTGAGGTGTCAAGGAAAAGTCATCCCTGCACCAAGTGGCGAGCAAAATTGCTCTCTGTGCCAATTCTGGCGTTAAACGCCGGGCTGATGCCCATTTCTGGCGTTTAACGCCAACTTCTAGCCCTTTCCTGGCGTTTAACGCCAGTCTGGTGCCACTTTCTGGCGTTAAACGCCCAGAATGGAGCCAGACTGGGCGTTAAACGCCCATTTGCTAGCTTCACTGGCGTTTAAACGCCAGCAAGGTCTTCCTCCAGGGTGTGCTATTTTTCTTTCTGTTTTTCATTCTGTTTTTGCTTTTTCAATTAATTTTGTGACTTCCCATGATCATCATCCTACAGAAAACATAAAATAACAAAAGAAAATAGATAAATATAATAAGATTGGGTTGCCTCCCAACAAGCGCTTCTTTAATGTCATTAGCTTGACAGTGGGCTCTCATGGAGCCTCAAAGATACTCAGAGCAATGTTGGAACCTCCCAACACCAAACATAGAGTTTGAATGTGGGGGTTCAACACCAAACTTAGAAGTTGGTTGTGGCCTCCCAACACCAAACTTAGAGTTTAACTGTGGGGGCTCTGTTTGGCTTTGTTTTGAGAGAAGCTCTTCATGCTTCCTCTCCATGGTTACAGAGGGATATCCTTGAGCCTTAAACACAAGGGATTCTTCATTCACTTGAATGATCAATTCTCCTCTGTCCACATCAATCACAGCCTTTGTTGTGGCTAGGAAGGGTCTGCCAAGGATGATGGATTCATCCATGCACTTCCCAGTCTCTAGGACTATGAAATCAGCAGGGATGTAATGGTCTTCAACTTTTACCAGAACATCCTCTACAAGTCCATAAGCTTGTTTTCTTGAATTGTCTGCCATCTCTAGTGAGATTTTTGCATCTTGTACCTCAAAGATCCCTAGCTTCTCCATTACAGAGAGAGGCATGAGGTTTATACTTGACCCTAAGTCACACAAGGCCTTCTTGAAGGTCGGGGTGCCTATGGCACAAGGTATTGAGAACTTCCCAGGATCTTGTCTCTTTTGAGGTAATCTCTGCCTAGACAAGTCATCCACTTCTTTGGTGAGCAAAGGGGGTTCATCCTCCCAAGTCTCATTACCAAATAACTTGTCATTTAGCTTCATGATTGCTCCAAGGTATTTAGCAACTTGCTCTTCAGTGACATACTCATCCTCTTCAGAGGAAGAATACTCATCAGAGCTCATGAATGGCAGAAGTAAATCCATTGGAATCTCTATGGTCTCAGTGGGAGCCTCAGATTCCCATGGTTCCTCATTAGGGAACTCATTGGAGGCCAGTGGATGTCCATTGAGGTCTTCCTCAGTGGCGTTCACTGCCTCTCCCTCCTCTCCAAATATGGCCATGTTGATGGCCTTGCACTCTCCTTTTGGATTTTCTTCTGTATTGCTTGGAAGAGTACTAGGAGGGAGTTCAGTAATTTTCTTGCTCAGCTGACCCACTTGTGCCTCCAAATTTCTAATGGAGGACCTTGTTTCAGTCATGAAACTTTGAGTGGTTTTGATTAGATCAGAGACCATGGTTGCTAAGTCAGAGTGGTTCTGCTTAGAATTCTCTGTCTGTTGCTGAGAAGATGATGGAAAAGGCTTGCCATTTCTAAACCTGTTTCTTGCACCATTATTATTGTTGAAACCTTGTTGAGGTCTCTGTTGATCCTTTCATGAAAGATTTGGATGATTTCTCCATGAAGGATTATAAGTGTTTCCATAGGGTTCTCCTATGTAATTCACCTCTTCCATTGAAGGGTTCTCAGGATCATAAGCTTCTTCTTCAGATGAAGCGTCCTTAGTACTACCTGGTGCATTTTGCATTTCAGACAGACTTTGAGAAATCAAATTGACTTGCTGAGTCAATATTTTGTTCTGAGCCAGTATGGCATTCAGAGTATTAATCTCAAGAACTCTTTTCTTCTGATTTGTCCCATTGTTCACAGGATTCCTTTTAGAAGTGTACATGAATTGGTTATTTGCAACCATTTCAATTAGTTCTTGAGCTTCTGTAGGTGTCTTCTTCAGATGAAGAGATCCTCCAGCAGAGCTATCCAAAGACATCTTGGACAGTTCAGACAGACCATCATAGAAAATACCTATGATGCTCCATTCAGAAAGCATATCAGAGGGACACTTTCTGATTAATTGTTTGTCTCTTTCCCAAGCTTCATAGAGGGACTCTCCTTCCTTCTGTCTGAAGGTTTGGACTTCCACTCTAAGCTTACTCAATTTTTGAGGTGGAAAGAACTTTGCCAAGAAGGCATTGACTAGCTTTTCCCAAGAGTTCAGGCTTTCTTTAGGTTGTGAGTCCAACCATATCCTAGCTCTGTCTCTTACAGCAAAAGGGAATAGCATAAGTCTGTAGACCTCAGGGTCAACCCCATTAGTCTTGACAGTGTCACAGATTTGCAAGAACTCAGCTAAAAACTAATGAGGATCTTCCAATGGAAGTCCATGGAACTTGCAATTCTGTTGCATTAGAGAAACTAATTGAGGCTTAAGCTCAAAGTTGTTTGCTCCAATGGCAGGGATAGAGATGCTTCTCCCATAGAAGTCGAGAGTAGGTGCAGTAAAGTCACCCAGCACCTTCCTTGCATTGTTGGCATTGTTGTTGTTTTCGGCTGCCATGTCTTCTTTTTTGAGGATTTCTGTTAGGTCCTCTACAGAAAATTGTGCTTTAGCTTCTCTTAGCTTTTGCTTCAAGGTCATTTCAGGTTCAGGGTCAGCCTCAACAAGAATGCTTTTGTCTTTGCTCCTGCTCATATGAAAGAGAAAAGAACAAGAAAATGTGGAATCCTCTATGTCACAATATAGAGATTCCTTAAGGTGTCAGAGGAAAAGAAAAATAGAAGGAAGAGGTAGAAAATTCGAACTTATCAAAGAAGATGGAGTTCGAATTGTGCATTAAGAAAGAGTGTTAGTCCATAAATAGAAGGATGTGAGAAGAGGGGAAGAAATTTTCGAAAATTAAGTAAAAGATTTTGAAAACATTTTGAAAAACACTAATTGATTTTCGAAAACCAAGGGTGGAAAAGAAATCAAATAATTTTTGAAAAAGATTTTGAAGTTAGAAATTAAAAAGATATGATTTGAAAGCTATTTTGAAAAAGATGTGATTAAAAAAATATGATTGAAAACTTATGGTTTTAAAAAGATGTGATTGAGAAGATATGAATTGAAAAACAATTTAAAATTAATGACTTGGCAAACAAGAAAAGATATGATTCAGACATTAAACCTTTCTCAACAGAAAAGGCAACATACTTGAAATGTTGAATCAAATCATTAATTGATAGCAAGTATTTTTGAAAAAGGAAAGGAATTGATTTTGAAAAAGATTTGATTGAAAAGATTTGTTTTGAAAAAGATTTGATTTTGAAAACTTGAAAAAAAATTTGAATTGAAAACAGAATCTTCCCTCTTGTGCCATCCTGGCGTTAAACGCCCAGAATGGTGCACATTCTGGCGTTTAACGCCCAAAACTCACCCCTTTTGGGCGTTAAACGCCCAGCCAGGCACCCTGGCTGGCGTTTAAACGCCAGTTTTCCTTCTTCACTGGGCATTTTGAACGCCCAGCTTTTTCTGTGTAATTCCTCTGCAGTATGTTCTGAATCTTCAATTCTCTGTATTATTGACTTGAAAAGACACAAATTAAAAATTTTTTGGATTTTTAATAATGAGGAATAATCAAAAATGCAACTGAAATCAAATAAACAAATGCATGCAAGACACCAAACTTAAAAGTTTGTATATTATTGACACTAACAAAATGAGAATACATATGAAAAACAGCAAAACACTCAAGACAAGAGAATTTAAAGATCATAATAAGGAAATCATCAAGAACATCTTGAAGATCACTTAAGACACATTAATGAATGCAAGAAGAACAGAAACATGCAATTGACACCAAACTTAACATGAAACACTAGACTCAAACAAGAAATATTTTTGGATTTTATGATTTTGTAATTTTTTTGTATTTTTCGAAAATTAAGTGGAAAAAGAAAATAAAGATATCAAAATTCTTAATGAGAATTCCAGGAATCATGCAATGTTAGTCTAAAGCTTTAGTCTAAAGAAATTAGACATGGCTAGCTAAGCTTCAGCAGGACATTGCATTCAAGAGCTAAACTGATGAAGATCAATCAGCTTTGGTGATGATAAGAAAATCACCTTGAAACACTAGAATTCATCCTTAAAAATTCTGAAAAATACCTAATCTAAGCAACAAGATGAACCTTCAGTTGTCCAAACTCAAACAATCCCCGGCAACGGCGCCAAAAACTTGGTGCTGTTGCCGGATCAAAATTTGGCACTGATGTCACCGAACCAAAAGCTTGCCGAAAACTCGAACAATTCCCCGGCAACGGTGCCAAAAACTTGGTGCACGAAATTGTGATCATCAATGGCACCATCAACATGGTACGCACAATTGTAATCCCAACTCTTTATCACAACTTCGCACAACTAACCAGCAAGTGTACTGGGTCGTCCAAGTAATAAACCTTACGCAAGTAAAGGTCGATCCCACAGAGATTGTTGGTATGAAGCAAGCTATGGTCATCTTGTAAATCTCAGTCAGGTAGATTCAAATGGTTATAGATGATTTATGAATAAAACATAAAGATAAAGATAGAGATACTTATGTAATTCATTGGTGAGAATTCCAGATAAGCGTATGGAGATGCTTTGTCCCTTCCGTCTCTCTGCTTTCCTACTGTCTTCATCCAATCCTTTTTACTCCTTTCCATGGCAAGCTGTATGTAGGGTTTCACCGTTGTCAGTGGCTACCTCCCATCCTCTCAGTGAAAATGTTCAGCGCACCCTGTCACGGCACGGCTAATCATCTGTCGGTTCTCAATCAGGTTGGAATAGAATCCAGTGATTCTTTTGCATCTGTCACTAACGCCCAGCCTTCAGGAGTTTGAAGCTCGTCACAGTCATTCAATCATTGAATCCTACTCAGAATACCACCGACAAGGTTTAGACCTTCCGGATTCTCTTGAATGCCGCCATCAATTCTAGCTTATACCACGAAGATTCCGATTAAGGGATCCAAGAGATAAACATTCAAGCCTTGTTTGCTTGTAGAACAGAAGTGGTTGTCAGGCACTTGTTCATAAGTGAGAATGATGATGAGTGTCACATAATCATCACATTCATCATGTTCTTGGGTGCAAATGAATATCTTAGAACAAGAATAAGCTGAATTGAATAGAAGAACAATAGTAATTGCATCAATACTCGAGGTACAGCAGAGCTCCACACCTTAATCTATGGTGTGTAGAAACTCCACCGCTGAAAATACATAAGAACAAGGTCTAGGCATGGCCGTGAGGCCAGCCTCCCAATGATCTAAGAACTAGGCATCCAAAGATGATCAAAAGATCTAAAATGATCCAAAGATCCAAATACAATAGTAACAGGTCCTATTTGTAGAGAACTAGTAGCCTAGAGTTTACAAGGATGAGTAAATGACATAAAAATCCACTTCCGGGCCCACTTAGTGTGTTCTTGGGCTGAGCATTGAAACATTTTCGTGTAGAGACTTTTCTTGGAGTTAAACGTCAGCTTTTGTGCCAGTTTGGGCGTTTAACTCCCATTCTTGTGCCACTTCCGGCGTTTAACGCCAGGCAGTTTTGAGCTGATTTGGAACGCCGGTTTGGGCCATCAAATCTTGGGCAAAGTATGGACTATTATACATTTCTGGAAAGCCCAGGATGTCTACTTTCCAACGCCATTGAGAGCGCGCCAATTGGGCTTCTGTAACTCCAGAAAATCTACTTCGAGTGCAGGGAGGTCAGAATCCAACAACATCTGCAGTCCTTTTTAGTCTCTAAATCAGATTTTTGCTCAAGTCCCTCAATTTCAGCCAGAAAATACCTGAAATCATAGAAAAACACACAAACTCACAGTAAAGTCCAGAAAAGTGAATTTTAACTAAAAACTAATAAAAATATACTAAAAACTAACTAAAACATACTAAAAACATACTAAAAACAATGCCAAAAAGCGTATAAATTATCCGCTCATCAATCATCACTGTTTTTTTTTTAAAAATCAGAGTGGTTAGAAATGGATATGATGACACCATATAGATAAACTACTGAAAAACTTTTGTTTCTCACCCCTCTCTCCGTACCATCTTCAGGAACGACATAGTACAAAGTAATACACTGCTCGATTGAGGTAAATAGACAAGTGCAGTATTAGGAGTAAGATATCAAGAATGTAGATACGAAATGTTAAGCGCTTACCCAAATTCTTATTAAGGAGGAAGAATAGGCGATGGTTTTAGTTATAGTTATACAAATTAAGAAAATTAGTATTTTCTGTGTATCTTGTTAAATCTTTAGAGAGTGATTGTAATTGTAATTATGATGTTTTTTTATGATTATTTAGTATGAGTAAAACTTGTCATTGTTTGTGCCTTGGCCAAGGGGATTAAATGAATGAAGAAATGAGTTTCTTAGGTCATTCACAGTTCATTATAATAATGGTAACAAGTTAGAGTTTGACAATTAAACCATACTCTAAAGGTTAACCAAGAGCTGGAAAGATGGAAGGAATTATACTTTGTTCTTCTAAGGTTCTTAGTAAAAATATATTACTTCATACTATCGAGTCGTTGAGGGGTGTTGCTAGACGCCAACCTTGATTAGTAAATTTAGTATGACTAATTTACTATCCGCTTAGTATTGAACCTATGGGGTCACACACTAACGAGTGTTCTAATCTTTGCTATAGAATTATTTAATTATTATTTTGATTTGATCAAAAAAATAATTATATTAATTCAAACAGAATATTATTATATTTTTTGCTAGCACAAAAAATATAATAATAGTATGATAATTGAGAATATTAAATGAGATTTGAGAATAATTAGTTATTCTATTTATAAATTTGGATGAGATCCTAACTGATTCCGTTTTCAAATTGAGTTATGATATGATTCATAAAATTTGAAGGATTCATATTTGGAATTTCAAGATATGATTTAAATTTGAATTGAGAATCAAATTTAAAATCAGTAACAAATCTCATACTATATATATGTATGCCAAGAGTAGAGGTATATAACAGAGAGAATAACAAGAGTTTTATTCCTTTACCTCTACGCACATAAATGTATGTGAGCCTAATTCTTGGAGAAGAATTTTATGGCGTACAAAAAGTTGCAAGAGATTTCTCAATTTTAGATCAGATTTTCATTGGTCAATGAGTTGATAGCAAAGGTTGGTCTCGGTGTGGATACGCATAGCGCCTTCGTACCATCGAAGGAGAAATTGATTTTTACTACCGTACTAGTGCACGAAATTGTGATCATTAATGGCGCCATCAACATGGTACGCTCAATTGCAATCTCAACTCTTTATCACAACTTCGCACAACTAACCAGCAAGTGCACTGGGTCGTCCATGTAATAAACCTTACGCGAGTAAGGGTCGATCCCACGGAGATTGTTGGTATGAAGCAAGCTATGGTCATCTTGTAAATCTCAGTCAGGCAGATTCAAATGGTTATGGATGATTTATGAATAAAGCATAAAATAAAGATAGAGATACTTATGTAATTCATTGGTGAGAATTTCAGATAAGAGTATGGAGATGCTCTGTCCCTTCCGTCTCTTTGCTTTCCTACTGTCTTCATCCAATCCTTCTTACTCCTTTCCATGGCAAGCTGTATGTTGGGCATCACCGTTGTCAGTGGCTACAATCCCATCCTCTCAGTGAAAATGTTCAACGCGCTCTGTCACAGCACGGCTAATCATCTGTCGGTTCTCAATCAGGTTGGAATAGAATCCAGTGATTCTTCTGCGTCTGTCACTAACGCCCAGCCTTTAGGAGTTTGAAGCTCGTCACAGTCATTCAATCCTTGAATCCTATTCAGAATACCACAGACAAGGTTTAAACCTTCCGGATTCTCTTGAATGCCACCATCAATTCTAGCTTATACCACGAAGATTCTGATTAAGGAATCCAAGAGATAAACATTCAAGCCTTGTTTGCTTGTAGAACGGAAGTGGTTGTCAGGCACGCGTTCATAAGTGAGAATGATGATGAGCATCACATAATCATCACATTCATCATGTTCTTGGGTGCGAATGAATATCTTAGAACAAGAATAAGCTGAATTGAATAGAAGAACAATAGTAATTGCATTAATACTCGAGGTACAGCAGAGCTCCACACCTTAATCTATGGTGTGTAGAAACTCCACCGTTGAAAATACATAAGAACAAGGTCTAGGCATGGCCGAGAGGCCAGCCCCCATAATCTAAGAACTAGACGTCCAAAGATGATCTAAAGATCTAAAGTGATCAAAAAATGTAAATACAATAGCAAAAGGTCCTATTTATAGAGAACTAGTAGCTTAGGGTTTACAAATATGACGTAAAAATCCACTTCCGGGCCCACTTGGTGTGTGCTTGGGCTGAGCATTGAAGCTTTCATGTGTAGAGACTTTTCTTGGAGTTAAACGCCAGCTTTTGTGCCAGTTTAGGCATTTAACTCCCATTCTTGTGCCAGTTCCGGTGTTTTGCGCCAAAATTCTTGAGCTGACTTGGAATGCCTGTTTGGGCCATCAAATCTCGAGCAAAGTATGGACTACTATACATTGCTGAAAAGCCCAGGATGTCTAATTTCCAACGCAATTGAGAACGCGCCAATTGAGCTTCTGTAACTCCAGAAAATCTACTTCAAATGCAGGGAGGTCAGAATCCAACAGCATCTGTAGTCCTTTTCAGCCTCTGAATCAGATTTTTGCTCAGGTCCCTCAATTTCAGCCAGAAAATACCTGAAATCACAGAAAAACACACAAACTCATAGTAAAGTCCAGAAAAGTGAATTTTAACTAAAAATAATAAAAATATAATAAAAACTAACTAAAACATACTAAAAACATACTAAAAGCAATGCCAAAAAGCGTATAAATTATCCGCTCATCACAACACCAAACTTAAATTGTTGCTTGTCCCCAAGCAACTGAAAATCAAATAAGATAAAAAGAAGAGAATATGCAATGAATTCCAAAAACATCTATGAAGATCAGTATTAATTCGATGAGCGGGGCTTTAGCTTTTTGCCTCTGAACAGTTTTGGCATCTCACTTTATCCTTTGAAATTCAGAATGATTGGCTTCTATAGGAACTCAGAATCTAGATAGTGTTATTGATTCTCCTAGTTAAGTATGATGATTCTTGAACATAGCTATTTTATGAGTCTTGGCCGTGGCCCAAAGCATTCTGTCTTCCAGTATTACCACTGGATACATACATGCCACATATAACTGGGTGAACCTTTTCAGATTGTGACTCAGCTTTGCTAGAGTCCGCAATTAGAGGTGTCCAGGGTTCTTAAGCACACTCTTTTTGCCTTGGATCATGACTTTATCTTTTTTCTTTTTCTTTTTCCTCTCTTTCTCTTTTTTTTTTGTATTCACTGCTTTTTCTTGCTTCAAGAATCATTTTTATGATTTTTCAGATCCTCAGTAACATGTCTCCTTTTTTCATCATTCTTTCAAGAGCCAACATTCATGAACAACAAGTTCAAAAGACACATGCACTGTTCAAGCATACATTCAGAAATCAAAAGTATTGCCACCACATCAAAATAATTAATCTATTATAAAATTCAAAATTCATGCAATTCTTCTCTTTTTCAATTAAGAACATTTTTCATTTAAGAAAGGTGATGGATTCATAGGACATTCATAACTTTAAGGCATAGACACTAAGACACTAATGATCATAATACACAAACATAAATAAAACATAAAGCATAATTTTCGAAAAACAGAAAAATAAGGAACAAGGAGATTAAAGAACGGGTCCACCTTAGTGATGGCGGCTTGTTCTTCCTCTTGAAGATCTTATGGAGTGCTTGAGCTCCTCAATGTCTCTTCCTTGCCTTTGTTGCTCCTCTCTCATGATTCTTTGATCTTCTCTAATTTCATGGAGGAGAATGGAATGTTCTTGGTGCTCTACCCTTAGTTGTCCCATGTTGGAACTCAATTCTCCTAGGGAGGTGTTGATTTGCTCCCAATAGTTTTGTGGAGGAAAGTGCATTCCTTGAGGCATCTCAGGGATTTCATGATGAGGAATCTCCTCATGTCCATGAGTGGGATCTCTTGTTTGCACCATCCTCTTCTTAGTGATGGGCTTGTCTTCATCAATGAGGATGTCTCCCTCTATGTCAATTCCGACTGAATAACAGAGGTAACAAATGAGATGAGGGAAGGCTAACCTTGCCAAGGTAGAGGACTTGTCCGCCACCTTATAAAGTTCTTGGGATATAACCTCATGAACTTCTACTTCCTCTCCAATCATGATGCTATAAATCATGATAGCCCAGTCTATAGTAACTTCAGACCGGTTGCTAGTGGGAATGATTGAGCGTTGGATAAACTCCAACCATCCCCTAGCCACGGGCTTGAGGTCATGCCTTCTCAGTTGAACCGGCTTTCCTCTTGAATCTCTCTTCCATTGAGCGCCCTCTTCAGAAATGTCTATGAGGACTTGGCCCAACCTTTGATCAAAGTTGACCCTTCTAGTGTAAGGGTGTTCATCTCCTTACATCATGGGCAAGTTGAATGCCAACCTTACTTTTTTCGGACTAAAATCTAAGCATTTCCCCCGAACCATTGTAAGCCAATTTTTTGGGTCCGGGTTCACACTTTGATCATGGTTCTTGGTGATCCATGCATTGGCATAGAACTCTTGTACTATTAAGATTCCGACTTGTTGAATGGGGTTGGTAAGAACTTTCGAACCTCTTCTTTGGATCTCATGTCAGATCTCTGGATATTCACTCTTTTTGAGTTTGAAAGGGACCTCGGGATCACCTTCTTCTTGGCCACAACTTCATAGAAGTGGTCTTGATGCACCCTTGAGATGAATCTCTCCATCTCCCATGACTCAGAGGTGGAAGCTTTTGCCTTCCCTTTCCTCTTTCTAGAGGTTTCTCCGGCCTTAGATGCCATAAATGGTTATGGAAAAACAAAAAGCAATGCTTTTACCACACCAAAATTAGAAGGTTTGCTCGTCCTCGAGCAAAAGAAGAAAGAAGAGAGTAGAAGAAGAAGAAATAGAGGAGATGGCGGTGGCTTTTGTGTTTCGGCCAAAGGGGAGAAGTAGTGTGTAGGTTGTGTGAAAATAAAGGAGTGAAGATGGGTTTATATAGGAGTGGAGAGGGGTTGTATGGTTCGGCCATTATGGGTGAGTTTGGGAGGGAAAGTGGTTTGAATTTGAATGGTGAGGTAGGTGGGGTTTTATGAAGGATGGATGTGAGTGGTGAAGAGAATAGTGGGTTTTGATAGGTGAAGGGTTTTTTGGGGAAGAGGTATTGAGGTGATTGGTGAATGGGTGAAGAAGAGAGAGAGTGGTGGGGTAGGTGGGGATCCTGTGGGGTTCACAGATCCTGAGGTGTCAAGGAAAATTCATCCCTGCACCAAGTGGCGAGCAAAAATGCTCATTCTGCCAATTCTGGCGTTAAACACCGGGCTGGTGCCCATTTCTGGCGTTTAACGCCAGCTTCTTGCCCATTCCTGGTGTTAAACGCCAGTCTGGTGCCCCTTTCTGGCGTTAAACACCCAGAATGGTGCCAGACTGGGCGTTAAACGCCCATTTGCTAGCTTCACTGGCGTTTAAACGCCAGCAAGGTCTTCCTCCAGGGTGTGCTATTTTTCTTTCTGTTTTTCATTCTGTTTTTGCTTTTTCAATTAATTTTGTGACTTCCCATGATCATCATCCTACAGAAAACATAAAATAACAAAAGAAAATAGATAAATATAATAAGATTGGGTTGCCTCCCAACAAGCGCTTCCTTAATGTCATTAGCTTGACAGTGGGCTCTCATGGAGCCTCAAAGATACTTAGAGCAATGTTGGAACCTCCCAACACCAAACTTAAAGTTTGAATGTGGGGGTTCAACACCAAACTTAGAAGTTGGTTGTGGCCTCCCAACACCAAACTTAGAGTTTGACTGTGGGGCTCTGTTTGACTCTGTTTTGAGAGAAGCTCTTCATGCTTCCTCTCCATGGTTACAGAGGGATATCCTTGAGCCTTAAACGCAAGGGATTCTTCATTCACTTGAATGATCAATTCTCCTCTGTCAACATCAATCACAGCCTTTGCTGTGGCTAGGAAAGGTCTGCCAAGGATGATGGATTCATCCATGCACTTCCCAGTCTCTAGGACTATGAAATCAGCAGGGATGTAATGGTCTTCAACCTTTACCAGAACATCCTCTACAAGTCCATAACCTTGTTTTCTTGAATTGTTTGTCATCTCTAGTGAGATTCTTACAGCTTGCACCTCAAAGATCCCTAGCTTCTCTATTACAGAGAGAGGCATGAGGTTTATGCTTGACCCTAGGTCACACAGAGCCTTCTCAAAGGTCAAGGTGCCTATAATACAAGGTATTGAGAACTTCCCAGGGTCCTGTCTCTTTTGAGGTAATTTCTGCCTAGTCAATTTATCCAATTCTTTGGTGAGCAAAGGAGGTTCATCCTCCCAAGTCTCATTCCAAATAACTTGTCATTTAGCTTCATGATTGCTCCAAGATATTTAGCAACTTGCTCTTTAGTCACATCTTCGTCCTCTTCAGAGGAAGAATACTCATCAGAGCTCATGAATGGCAGAACTAAATCCAATGGAATCTCTATGGTCTCAGTGTGAGCCTCAGATTCCCATGGTTCCTCATTAGGGAACTCATTGGAGGCCAGTGGACGTCCATTGAGGTCTTCCTCAGTGGCGATCACTCCCTCTTCCTCCTCTCCAAATTCGGCCATGTTAATGGCCTTGCACTATCCTTTTGGATTCTCTTCTGTATTGCTTGGAAGAGTACTAGAAGGGAGTTCAGTAACTTTCTTACTCAGCTGACCCACTTGTACCTCCAAGTTTCTAATGGAGGACCTTGTTTCAGTCATGAAACTTTGAGTGGTTTTGATTAGATCAGAGACCATGGTTGCTAAGTCAGAGTGGCTCTGCTTAGAATTCTCTGTCTGTTGCTGAGAAGATGATGGAAAAGGCTTGCCACTGCTAAACCTGTTTCTTCCACCATTATTATTGTTGAAACCTTGTTGAGGTCTCTATTGATCCTTCCATGAGAGATTTGGATGATTTCTCCATGAAGGATTATAGGTGTTTCCATAGGGTTCTCCCATGTAATTCACCTCTTCCATTGAAGGGTTCTCAGGATGGTAAGCTTCTTCTTCAGATGAAGCATCCTTAGTACTGCCTAGTGCAGCTTGGATTCCAGACAGACTTTGAGAAATCATATTGACTTGCTGAGTCAATATTTTGTTCTTAGCCAGTATGGCATTCAGAGTATCAATCTCAATAACTCCTTTCTTCTTATTCGTCCCATTGTTCACAGGATTCCTTTCAGAAGTGTACATGAATTGGTTATTTGCAACCATTTCAATGAGTTCTTGAGCTTCTGCAGGTGTCTTCTTCAGATGAAGAGATCCTCCAGCAGATCTGTCCAATGACATCTTGGACAGTTCAGACAGACCATCATAGAAGATACCTATGATGCTCCATTCAGAAAGCATGTCAGAAGGACACTTTCTGATCAATTATTTGTATCTTTCCCAAGCTTCATAGAGGGATTCACCTTCCTTCTGTCTGAAGGTTTAGACTTCCACTCTAAGCTTACTCAATTTTTGAGGTGGAAAGAACTTTTCCAAGAAGGCATTGACTAGCTTTTCCCAAGAGTTCAGGCTTTCTTTAGGTTGTGAGTCCAACCATATTCTAGCTCTGTCTCTTACAGCAAAAGGGAATAGCATAAGTCTGTAGACCTCAGGGTCAACCCCATTAGTCTTGACAGTGTCACAGATTTGTAAGAACTCAGCTAAAAACTGATGAGGATCTTCCAATGGAAGTCCATGGAACTTGCAATTCTGTTGCATTAGAGAAACTAATTGAGGCTTAAGCTCAAAGTTGTTTGCTCCAATGGCAGGGATAGAGATGCTTCTCCCATAGAAGTCAGGAGTAGGTGCAGTAAAGTCACCCAGCACCTTCCGTGCAATGTTGGCATTGTTGTTGTTTTCGGCTGCCATGTCTTCTTCTTTGAAGATTTCTGTTAGGTCCTCTACAGAGAGTTGTGCTTTAGCTTCTCTTAGTTTTCGCTTCAAGGTCCTTTCAAGTTCAGGGTCAGCCTCAACAAAAATGCTTTTGTCTTTGCTCCTGCTCATATGAAAGAGAAGAGAACAAGAAAGTATGGAATCCTCTATGTCACAGTATAGAGATTCCTTGAGGTGTCAGAGGAAAAGAAAAATAGAAGGAAGAGGTAGAAGAATTCGAACTTATCAAGAAAGATAGAGTTCGAATTGTGCATTGAGGAGTAGTGTTAGTCCATAAATAGAACGATGTGAGAAGAGGGGAAGAAATTTTCAAAAATAAATTAAGAAGATTTTAAAAACATTTTGAAAAATTGAAGAATGATTTTCGAAAAATATGATTGGGAGGGAAATAAAGTGATTTTTGAAAAAGACTTTGAAATTAGAAATAAAAAAGATATGATTGAAAACTATTTTGAAAAAGATGTGATTAAAAAAATATGATTGAGAAGTTATGGTTTTAAAAAGATATGATTGAAAAATAATTTAAAAAAGATTTGATTTTGAAAATTAATGAGTTGGCTAACAAGAAATTTGAAAGATATGATTCAGACATTAAACCTTTCTCAACAGAAAAGGTAACATACTTGAAATGTTGAATCAAATCATTAATTGTTAGCAAGTATTTTTAAAAATGGAAAGAAATTGATTTTGAAAATATATGATTGAAAAGATGTGATTTGAAAAAGATTTGATTTTGAAAAATTATGGAAACTTGAAAAAAATTTGAATTAAAAACAAAATCTTCCCTCTTGTGCCATCCTGGCGTTAAACGCCCAGAATGGTATCCATTCTGGCGTTTAACGCCCAAAATGCTACCCTTTTGGGCGTTAAACGCCCAGCCAGGCACCCTGGCTGGCGTTTAAACGCCAGTTTTCCTTCCTCACTGGGCATTTTGAATGCCCAGCTTTTTCTGTGTAATTCCTCTGCTGTATATTCTGAATCTTCAATTCTCTGTATTATTGACTTGAAAAGACACAAATTAAAAATTTTTTGGATTCTTAATAATGAGGAATAATCAAAATGAAACTAAGATCAAATAAACAATGCATGCAAGACACCAAACTTAGAAGTTTGTATACTACTGACATTAACAAGTTGAGAATGCATATGAGAAACAACAAAACACTCAAGACAAGACAATTTAAAGATCAGAGAAATGAAATCATCAAGAACAACTTGAAGATCAATGAAGACACATGATTGAATTCAAAAAATGCATGTAATTGACACCAAACTTAAAATGAGACACTAGACTCAACAAGAAACATAAAATATTTTTGGTTTTTTATGATTTTGTAAATTTTTTTGGATTTTTTGAGAATTGAGTGGAAAAAAATATAAAGAGATTCAAAATTTTTAATAAGAATTCCAGGAATCATGCAATGTTAGTCTAAAGCTGCAGTCTAAAGATATTAGACATGGCTAGCCAAGCTTCAGTAGGACATTGCATTCAAGAGCTAAATTGATGAGACTCAATCAGCTTTGGTGATGATGAAAACATCACCTTGAAACTCTAGAATTTATTCTTAAAAATTCTGAAGAAAAATACCTAATCTAAGCAACAAGATGAACCGTCAGTTGTCCAAACGCAAACAATCCCCGACAATGGCGCCAAAAACTTGGTGCACGAAATTGTGATCATCAATGGCGCCATCAACATGGTACGCTCAATTGCAATCTCAACTCTTTATAACAACTTCGCACAACTAACCAGCAAGTGCACTGGGTCGTCCAAGTAATAAACCTTACATGAGTAAGGGTCGATCCCACGGAGATTGTTGGTATGAAGCAAGCTATGGTCATCTTGTAAATCTCAGTCAGGCAGATTCAAATGGTTATGGATGATTTATGAATAAAGCGTAAAATAAAGATAGAGATACTTATGTAATTCATTGGTGAGAATTTCAGATAAGCGTATGGAGATGCTTTGTCCCTTCCGTCTCTCTGCTTTCCTACTGTCTTCATCCAATCCTTCTTACTCCTTTCCATGGCAAGCTGTATGTTGGGCATCACCATTGTCAGTGGCTACAATCCCGTCCTCTTAGTGAAAATGTTCAATGCGCTCTGTCACAGCACGGCTAATCATCTGTCGGTTCTCAATTAAGTTGGAATAGAATCCAGTGATTCTTTTGCGTCTGTCACTAACGCCCAGCCTTCAGGAGTTTGAAGCTCGTCACAGTCATTCAATCCTTGAATCCTACTCAAAATACCACAGACAAGGTTTAGACCTTCCGGATTCTCTTGAATGCCGCCATCAATTCTAGCTTATACCACGAAGATTTTGATTAAGGAATCCAAGAGATAAACATTCAAGCCTTATTTGCTTGTAGAATGGAAGTGGTTGTCAGGCACGCGTTCATAAGTGAGAATGATGATGAGCATCACATAATCATCACATTCATCATGTTCTTGGGTGCGAATGAATATCTTAGAACAAGAATAAGCTGAATTGAATAGAAGAACAATAGTAATTGCATTAATACTCGAGGTACAGCAGAGCTCCACACCTTAATCTATGGTGTGTAGAAACTCCACCGTTGAAAATACATAAGAACAAGGTCTAGACATGGCCGAGAGGCCATCCCCCATAATCTAAGAACTAGACGTCCAAAGATGATCTAAAGATCTAAAGTGATCAAAAGATGTAAATACAATAGCAAAAGGTCCTATTTATAGAGAACTAGTAGCTTAGGGTTTACAAATATGACGTAAAAATTCACTTCCGGACCCACTTGGTGTGTTTTTGGGCTGAGCATTGAAGCTTTCATGTGTAGAGACTATTCTTGGAGTTAAACACCAGCTTTTGTGCCAATTTGGCCGTTTAACTCCCATTCTTGTGCCAGTTCCGGCGTTTTACGCCAGAATTCTTGAGCTGACTTGGAACGCCTATTTGGGCCATCAAATCTCGGGCAAAGTATGAACTATTATATATTGCTGGAAAGCCCAGGATGTCTACTTTCCAACACAATTGAGAGCCCACCAATTGGGCTTCTGTAACTCCAGAAAATCCACTTCGAATACAGGGAGGTCAGAATCCAACAGCATCTGTAGTCCTTTTCAGCCTCTGAATCAGATTTTTGCTCAGGTCCCTCAATTTCAGCCAGAAAATACCTGAAATCACAGAAAAACACATAAACCCATAGTAAAGTCCAGAAAAGTGAATTTTAACTAAAAACTAATAAAAATATAATAAAAACTAACTAAAACATACTAAAAACAATGCCAAAAAGTGTATAAATTATCCGCTCATCACGTACACAGGTATTTAGATCTGATCTACTATATATTTATTATTGGAATAAAGTTTAAGCACAAAATAGATCTTTAAGGATTACTTTCTTTTCTTCTGTTGTGTGTTATGAACACATGGTAATCCTTTAGTGGTATCAGAGCTTTGGCTTTTTTGTGTTTAAATTTTTATTCCTATTTTTTTAAAGTTGTGAATTAATAGGATTAATTCAAATTATTTTTCAAGCATGTGATGTATGTATTTTCATTGAGATGGTTTTCTAATAAATTAATAGTTAATTTATTTTAATTATTTAATTATGATTAAATTATCATTTTTAAATATAAAAGTTATATTTATAATCAAATATTTTTTGATTTTATTTATTTATTAAATTTTATTGTGATTTTGATCACAATAAAAGGAATAAGATGCAAAATATCTTTTGTTCGTTTTTTCATATATATATAAGTGTATATATAAAGGTCAAATTTGATTTGATAATTTTTTAAGGCTAAATGTTAGTACATGAAAAATCAAATTTTGATTTGATTGATGTGTTTTGAACACTATAATTTTAGAAATTAGTTTTTCTAATGTTCTTGATTATAAAGAGCAGCCTGACAACCAGGAGTTTTATTTTCAAGATAATAATCAGTATCTACATTTGATGTATTAAGGATTTAATTTTATATTCTTACCTAGACAACTTGGGAGTATAAAATTTAATCCATGACTACTGATGAAAAATTCTCTAACAATAGAGATAAATCCTAAAAGTTAGGAGGTTGCCAAATTAATAAATTTATCTCTTGTTTACAAGGAGTAACATGACATCTAGGACACTTGTACTCAAAGATAGAATTTATTTATGCATATGATGATGTATAAGGAGAATTAATTTTATGCTTGAACCTAGACTACCTAGGGGTATAAAATATAATTCAGTTAAATAATTGTCTGACAACCAGATAATTATTTGGGATTATAATTGTATGTGATACAATTTAATCATGTTTATTTGGAATAGGTATGAGTAACAACTTGACAACCAAGGTACTCATTCATGATTCTAAATAATTTTAACAGAAATATAGATTTCTTAATTTACTTTCATATTTTTTAAATATGTCCATCTTTCGTATGACATAATTGAAAGTAATAAATTGGTTATACATTGAGAATTGTTCTTATGTATGAAAGAGTTATCATAGACATGATAATCCTATTGAAATAATATTCTCCAGTACATTTAGTTATAGAATGATTAGAAGTTGTGAAGAATTTGGAACATTGCTTTACTGCAACATGGGTTATTTTGACAATTATGAGTTCTAATTTCAAAGACAACCTACTATTTATTATTAAACATATTGAGAAGATCTATAATGCCCAAAGCAAGATAGTACGACTATCAAAGAGTTTATTTAAATTAGTAGGAGTATTGGGCAATATATTTTGAATTAAACAACTTTAGAAGTTGGAATGCCATTAGCCAAATGGCTTTAGCAAAAATTGTTCTTGCAAGTATTTTTGGAGATTTATTTTGTTTCAAACAATTTATAATTGGCCTTAATATGACTAATGTTTGTGATCTTTTTAGAAAAACTCAATATGAGTATTGAGGATGCCAATTAAAATTGCTTTTAAGGGTTGGTTTGACCAACAATAAAGATATTGAGTATTTTTATTATAAGAGTGGTGCACGAAATGGTGATCTCTAATAATGGCATTCAACTTGGCATGCGCATTTACTAACTCAGCACTTTCTTTACAACTCCGCACAACTAACCAGCAAGTGCACTGGGTCATCCAAGTAATAAACCTTACGTGAGTAAGGGTCGATCCCACAGAGATTGTTGGTATAAAGCAAGCTATGGTCATCTTGTAAATCTCAGTTAGGCGGATTTAAATGATTATAATAGTTTTCGAAATTAATAATAATAAATAAACAGAAAACAAAGATAGAAATACTTATGTAAATCATTGGTGAGAATTTCAGATAGACGTATGAAGATGCTGTGCTCCTTTTGAATCTCTGCTTTTCTACTGCCTTCATCCAATCCTTCCTACTCCTTTCCATGGCAAGCTGTATGTAAGGCATCACCATTGTCAATGGCTACATCCCATCCTCTCAGTGAAAATGGTCCAAATGCTCTGTCACAGCATGACTAATCATATGTCGGTTCTCGATCATGTCGGAGTAGAATCCGTTGATTCTTTTGCGCTTGTCTTCACGCCCAACAATCGCGAGTTTGAAGCTCGTCACAGTTATTCAATCCCTGAATCCTACTCGGAATACCACAGACAAGGTTTAGACTTTCCGGATTCTCATGAATGCCGCCATCAATTTTAGCTTATACCACGAAGATTTTGATTAAGGAATCCAAGAGATATGCACCTGGTCTAAGGTAGAACGGAAGTGGTTGTCAGTCACGCGTTCATAGGTGAGAATGATGATGAGTGTCACGGATCATCACATTCATCATGGTGAAGTGCAACGAATATCTTAGAACAGGAATAAACTGAACTGAATAGAAAATAGTAGTAATTGCATTAAAACTCGAGGTACAGCAGAGCTCCACACCCTTAATCTATGGTGTGCAGAAACTCCACCGTTGAAAATATATAAGTGATGGTCCAAGCATGGCCGAATGGCCAGCCCCCATGGTCTAAGAACTAAACGTCAAAAGATGTCTAATACAATAATAAAATGTCCTATTTATACTAGACTAGCTACTAGGGTTTACAGAAGTAAGTAATTGATGTAGAAATCCACTTCCGGGGCCCACTTGGTATGTGCTTGGGCTGAGCTTGAGCTTTAAACGTGCAAAGGCTTCTTTTGGAGTTGAATGCCAAGTTGTAACGCATTTTTGGTGTTCAACTCTGGTTCATGACGTGTTTCTGCCGTTTGACTCCAGAATGCAACATGGAACTAGCGTTGAGCGCCAGTTTACGTCATCTAATCACGAATAAAGTATGGACTGTAATATATTGCTGAAAAGCTCTGGATGTCTACTTTCCAACGCCATTTAGAGTGCACCGTTTGAAGTTCTATAGCTCCGGAAAATCTATTTCGAGTGCAGGGAGATCAGAATCCAACAGCATCAGCAGTCTTTTGTCAGTCTTCTTATCAGAGTTTTGCTTAGGTCCCCCAATTTCAGCCAGAAAATACCTGAAATCACAGAAAAACACACAAACTCATAGTAAAGTCCAAAAATGTGAATTTAGCATAAAAACCAATGAAAACATCCCTAAAAGTAACTATATCCTACTAAAAACGACCTAAAAACAATGCCAAAAAGCGTATAAATTATCCGCTCATCACAACACCAAACTTAAATTGTTGCTTGACCCCAAGCAACTGAAAATCAAATAGGATAATAAGAAGAGAATATACTATAAATCTCAAAATATCAATGAATATTAGTTCTAACTAGATGAGCGGGACTTGTAACTTTTTGCTTCTAAACAGTTTTGGCATCTCACTTTATCCTTTGAAGTTTAGAATGATTGGCATCTATAGGAACTTAGAATTTCAGATAGTGTTATTGATTCTCCTAGTTAAGTATGTTGATTCTCGAACACAGCTACTTTTATGAGTCTTGGCCGTGGCCCTAAGCATTTTGTTTTCCAGTATTACCACCGGATACATAAATGCCACAGACACATGACTGGGTGAACCTTTTTAGATTGTGACTCAGCTTTGCTAAAGTCCCCAGTTAGAGGTGTCCAGAGCTCTTAAGCACACTATTTTTGCTTTGGATCACGACTTTAACCACTCAGTCTCAAGTTTATAACTTGGACCTGCATGCCACAAGCACATGGTTAGGGACAGCTTGATTTAGCCGCTTAGGCCTGGATTTTAGTTCCTTGGGCCCTCCTATCCATTGATGCTCAAAGCCTTGGATCCTTTTTACCCTTGACTTTTGGTTTTAAGGACTATTGGCTTTTTCTGCTTGCTTTTTCTTTTTCTTTTTTTTCGCCACTTTTTTTTCGCAAACTTTTGCTATTCACTGCTTTTTCTTGCTTCAAGAATCAAATTTATGATTTTTCAGATCATCAGTAACATTTCTCTTTGTTCATCATTATTTCAAGAGCCAACAATTTTAACATTGATAAACAGCAAGATAAAAAATATGCACTGTTCAAGCATTCATTCAGAAAACAAAAAGTATTGTCACCACATCAATATAATTAAACTAAATTCAAGGATAAATTCGAAACTCATGTACTTCTTGTTCTTTTGTATTAAAAACACTTTTCATTCAAGAGAGGTGAAGGATTCATGGAATTATTCATAGCCTTAAGACATAGTTACTAAATACTAATGATCATGTAGGAAAGACACAAACCTAGATAAACATTAAGCATAAGAACCGAAAAATAGAGAAATAAGAACAAGGAATGAGTCCACCTTAGTGATTGTGGCACTTTCTTCTTGAAGAACCAATGATTTCCTTGAGCTCTTCTATGTCTCTTCCTTGCCTTTGTTGCTCCTCCCTCATTGCTCTTTGATCTTCTCTAATTTCATGGAGAATGATGGAGTGCTCTTGATGTTTCACCCTTAATTGATCCATATTGTAACTCAAATCTTCTAGAGAAGTGTTGAGTTGTTCCCAATAATTGTTGGGAGGAAAGTGCATCCCTTGAGGCATCTCCGGGATTTCTTGGTGATGAGCTTCCTCATGTGTCTCTTGGGATCTATGAGTGGGCTCTCTTGTTTGCTCCATCCTTTTCTTAGTGATGGGATTATCCTCCTCAATGGGGATGTCTCCTTCTATGATAACTCCAGCTGAGTAACATAGATGGCAAATAAGATGAGGAAAAGCTAGCCTTGCCATGGTGGAGGACTTTTCGGCTATTTTGTAGAATTCAAGGGAGATGATTTCATGAACTTCTACTTCCTCTCCATTCATGATGCTATAAATCATGATGGCTCGATCTACAGTAACTTCGGATCGGTTACTAGTGGAGATGATGGAGCGTTGGATGAACTCCAACCATCCTCTAGCCATAGGCTTGAGGTCCAGTCTTCTTAATTGAACCGGCTTGCCTTTGGAGTCTCTTTTCCACTGAGCTCCTTCCACACATATGTCCATAAGAACTTGGTCCAACCTTTGATCAAAGTTGACCCTTCTAGTGTAGGGGCGTGCATCTCCTTGCATCATGGGCAAGTTGAATGCCAACCTCACATTTTCCGGACTAAAATCTAAGTATTTTCCCCGAACCATTGTAAGATAATTCTTTGGATTCGGGTTCACACTTTGATCATGGTTCCTAGTGATCCATGCATTGGCATAGAACTCTTGAACCATTAAGATTCCGACTTGTTCAATGGGTTTGGTCAGAACTTCCCAACCTCTTCTTTGGATCTCATGTCAGATCTTCGGATACTCATTTTTCTTGAGTTTGAAAGGGACCTCAGGGATCACCTTTTTCTTGGCCACAACATCATAGAAGTGGTCTTGATGGGCTTTGGAGATGAATCTCTCCATCTCCCATGACTCGGAGGTGGAAGCTTTTGTCTTTCCTTTCCCTTTTCTAGAGGTTTCTCCAGCCTTAGGTGCCATCAATGGTTATGGAAAAACAAAAAAGCTATGCTTTTACCACACCAAACTTAGAATATTGCTCGCCCTCGAGCAAGAGAAGAAAGAATAGATGAAGAAGAAGAAGATATGAAAGAGAGGGAGAGAGGTTAGTGTTTCGGTCAAAGAGGAGAAGAGAGGGTTGTGTTGTGTGAAAATGAAGAAGAATTGACGGGTTTATATAGTGGAGGGAGAGGGGTTAAGGTTCGGCCAAATTGGGTGGGTTGGGTGGGAAAAAGGGATTTTGAATTTTGAAGGTAGGTGGGGTTTATGGGGAAGAGTGGATGGATGTGAGTGGTGAAGAGGTGATGGGGAAGAGAGATTGAGGTGATTGGTGAAGGGTTTTTTTTGGGAAGAGTGTTATTGGATTGTGTGAAGAAGAGAGAAGGTGAGTTGAGGTAGGTGGGGATCCTGTGGGGTCCACATATCTTGAGATGATTCTTGTGGGGTCCACAGATCCTAAGGTGTCAAGGATTATCATCCCTGCACCAATGAGGCATGTAAAACGCCCTCTGCATGCAATCCTGGTGTTCAACGCCAGATTGATGCTTGTTTATGGCGTTGAATGCCAGCTTCATGCTTGTTCTGGGCATTCAACGCCCATTTGCAGCATGTTTCTGGCGTTGAACGCCAGTTCCATGCTTGTTTCTGGCATTCAGCGCCAGCTTTCCTCAGGGTGTATTCCTGAAGTTTAAACGCCAGAATTTTGCTTGTTTCTGGCGTTCAACGCCAGATCCATGCTCTGTTCTGGCGTTGAACGCCAGCCAGATGCTCCTTACTGGCATTTAAACGCCAGTAAGTCCTTCCTCCAGGGTGTGCTTTTTCTTCTGCTATTTTTGATTCTGTTTTTAATTTTAGTATTTATTTTGTGACTCCACATGATCATGAACCTAATAAAATATAAAGAAAAAATAAAATAAAAATAAAATTAGATAAATAAAAATTGGGTTGCCTCCCAATAAGCTCTCCTTTAATGTCACTAGCTTGACAGTGGGCTCTCATGGAGCCTCACAGGTGATCAGGTCAATGTTGTAGACTCCCAACACCAAACTTAGAGTTTGGATGTGGGGATTCAACACCAAACTTAGAGTTTGGTTGTGCCCCCCCCCCCAACACCAAACTTAGAGTTTGATTGTGGGGGCTCTATTTGACTCTGTACTGAGAGAAGCTTTTCATGCTTCCTCTCCATGGTTGCAGAGGAACACCCTTGGGTTTTAAACACAAGGTAGTCTCTATTCAATTGAAGGACTAATTCTCCTCTGTTAACATCTATCGCAGCTCCTGCTGTGGCTAGGAAAGGTCTTCCAAGGATGATGCATTCATCCTCCTCCTTCTTAGTGTCTAAGATTATGAAATCAGCAGGGATGTAAAGGCCTTCAACCTTCACTAACACGTCCTCTACTAATCCATAACCTTGTCTTATTGACTTGTCTGCCATCTGTAGTGAGAATATGGCAGGCTATACCTCAATGATCCCCAGCTTCTCCATTACAGAGAGTGGCATAAGATTTATGCCTGACCCTAGGTCACATAGAGCCTTCTCAAAGGTCATGGTGCCTATGGTACAGGGTATTAAGAATTTGCCAGGATCTTATCTCTTTTAAGGTAAAGTTTGCTGAATCCATGTATCTAGTTCATTAATGAGCAAGGGAGGTTCACCTTCCCAAGTCTCATTACCAAACAATTTGGCATTCAGCTTCATGATGGCTCCTAGATATTGAGCAACTTGCTCTCCAGTTACATCTTCATCCTCTTCAGAGGAAGAATAGTTTTCAGAGCTCATGAATGGCAGAAGGAGGATTAATGGAATCTCTATGGTCTCTATATGAGCCTCAGATTCCTTTAGGTCCTCAATAGGGAACTCCTTCTTACTTGAGAGACGTCCCATGAAGTCTTTCTCATTGGGATTCACGTCCTCTCCTTCCTTTCTAGGTTCGGACATGTTGATTATGTCAATGGCCTTGCACTCTCTTTTTGGATTCTCTTCAGTGTTGCTTGGGAGAGTACTAGGAGGAGTTTTAGTGATTTTCTTACTCAGCTGGCCCACGTATGCCTCCAAATTTCTAATGGAGAACCTTGTTTCACTCATGAAACTTAAAGTGGCCTTAGATAGATCAAAGACTAAGTTTGCTAAGTTAGAGGTGTTCTGCTCAGAATTCTCTATCTGTTGCTGAGAAGATGATGGATAAGACTTGCTATTGTTGAGCCTATTTCTTCCACCATTATTAAAGCCTTGTTGAGGCTTTTGTTGATCCTTCCATGAGAAATTTGGATGATTTTTCCATGATGAATTATAGGTGTTTCCATAAGGTTCACCCATGTAATTTACCTCTGCCATTGCATGGTTCTCAGGATCATAAGCTTCTTCTTCAGAAGATGCTTCTTTAGTACTGTTGGATGCATTTTGCCATCCATTCAGACTTTGAGAAATCATGTTGACTTGCTGAGTCAATATTTTGTTGAGCCAATATGTCATTCAGAGCAACAATTTTAAGAACTCCCTTCCTTTGAGGCGTCCCATTACTCACGAAATTCCTCTCAGAAGTATACATGAATTGGTTATTTGCAACCATATCAATGAGTTCTTGAGCTTCTGTAGGCATTTTCTTTAGGTGAATGGATCCACCTGCAGAATGGTCTAGTGACATCTTAGAGAATTCAGATAGGCCATCATAGAATATATCCAAAATGGTCCATTCAGAAAGCATGTCAGAAGGACACCTTTTGGTCATCTGCTTGTATCTTTTCCAAGCTTCATAGAGGGATTCACCATCTTTTTGTTTGAAGGTCTGAACATCCACTCTAAGCTTGCTCAGCTTTTGAGGAGGAAAGAACTTAGCCAAGAAGGCCGCGACCAGCTTATCCCATGAGTCCAGGCTATCTTTAGGTTGTGAATCCAACCATATTCTAGCTCTGTCTCTTACAGCAAAGGGGAAAAGCATGAGCCTGTAGACTTCAGGATCTACTCCATTAGTCTTAACAATCTCACAGATCTGCAAGAACTCATTTAAAAATTGGTAGGGATCTTCTGATGGAAGTCCATGGAACTTGCAGTTCTGTTGCAGTAGAGCAACTAGTTGAGCTTTCAGCTCAAAGTTATTTGCTCCAATAGCAAGGATTGAGATGCTTCTTCCATCAAACTTGGAAGTAGGTGTAGTATAATCACCAAGCATCCTCCTAGCATTATTATTTTTGGCTGCCATCTCCTCTTCCTTTTTGAAAATTTTTGTAAGGTTGTCTCTGGATTGTTGTAATTTAGCTTCTCTTCATTTCCTCTTTAGAGTCCTTTCAGGTTCAGGATCTGCCTCAACAAGAATGTTCTTGTCCTTGCTCATGCTCATATGAAAAAGAAGAGAACAGAAAATAATAATAGGGATCCTCTTTACCACAGTAGAGAGATTCCTTTATGTTAGTAGAAGAAAAAAGGAATAGAAGAAGGAAAAGGTAAGAATCCAAACACAAGGGTAAAGATAGGTTCAAATTCTTGAGATGAAGATAAGTGTTAGTAAATAAATAAATAAATAGAAGAAGATGAAAGGGCGAGAAATAGCTAAGTTTTAAAAAAATTTTACCAAGTCAACTCAAATTTTTGAAATTTTGAGAGAAATAAGAAAAAGATATATTATTTTGATTTTTGAATTTTTAATGATGAGAGAGAAAAACAACAAAAATGACTCACAACATGAAAATTATGAATCAAAACACATGATGCATGCAAGAACACTATGAATGTCAAGATGAACACCAAGAACACTTTGAAGATCATGATGAACAAGAACATATTTTTGAAAAAATTTTGATGCAAAGAAAACATGCAAGACACCAAACTTAGAAATCTTTCATGTTTAGAAACTATGAATACAAAAATGCACATAAAAAACATCATACAACACAAAACAAGAAAATTTAAAGATCAAACAAGAAGACTTACCAAGAACAACTTGAAGATCATGAAGAACACTATGAATGCATGAATTTTCGAAAAATGCAAGAACAAGATGAATATGCAATTGACACCAAACTTAAAACATGACACAAGACTCAAACAAGAATCACAAAATATTTTTAGTTTTTTTTTTATGATTTTATGATTTTTTTGTATTTTCTTTTGAAATTTTATAGGAAAAAGAAAATAAGAAATTCAAAATTTTTAATAAGAATTCCAGGAATCTTTCAATGTTAGCCTAAAGCTCCAATCCAAGGGTTGGACATGGCTTAATAGCCAGCCAGCTTTAGGATATAAATCAGGCATGCAACAATTGATGCTTCATCCAACTCCATATACATGCCTTTTATGTTGACAAGTGGAAGCCTCAATCCAAAAGAATTTGGATATGGCTTTACTGCCAGCCAGGCTTCAACATGGTACCATGAAACTCTAGAATTCATTCTTAAAAATTTAGAATAATTTTCGAAAACAAAAGAAAAAAATTTTTGAAAGAATTTTGAAAAATATTTTTTTTTCAAAAATAAAACAAAAAGAAAATTACCTAATCCGAGCAACAAGATGAACAATCAGTTGTCCAAACTCAAACAATTCCCGGCAATGGCGCCAAAAACTTGGTGCACAAAATTATGATCTCTAATAATGGCATTCAACTTGGTATGCGCATTTACTAACTCAGCACTTTCTTCACAATTCCGCACAACTAACCAACAAGTGCACTAGGTCGTCCAAGTAATAACCTTACGTGAGTAAGGGTCGATCCCACGGAGATTGTTGGTATGAAGCAAGCTATGGTCATCTTATAAATCTCAGTTAGGCGAATTTAAATGATTATAATGGTTTTCGAAATTAATAATAATAAATAAACAGAAAACAAAGATAGAAATACTTTTGTAAATCATTGGTGGGAATTTCAGATAGGCGTATGAAGATGCTGTGCTCCTTTTGAATCTCTGCTTTCCTACTGCCTTCATCCAATCCTTCATACTCCTTTCCATGGCAAGCTGTATGTAGGGCATCACCGTTGTCAATGGCTACATCCCATCCTCTCAGTTAAAATGGTCCAAATGCTCTGTCACAGCACGGCTAATCATCTGTCGGTTCTCGATCATGTCGGAGTAGAATCCATTGATTCTTTTTCGCATGTCATCACGCCCAACAATCGCGAGTTTGAAGCTCGTCACAGTCATTCAATCCCTGAATCATACTCGGAATACCACAGACAAGGTTTAGACTTTCCAGATTCTCATGAATGCCGCCATCAATTCTAGCTTATACCACGAAGATTCTGATTAAGGAATCCAAGAGATATGCGCCCGGTCTAAGGTAGAACGAAAGTGGTTGTCAGTCACGTGTTCGTAGGTGAGAAAGATGATGAGTGTCACGAATCATCACATTCATCATGGTGAAGTGCAACGAATATCTTAGAACATGAATAAACTGAATTGAATAGAAAATAGTAGTAATTGCATTAAAACTCGAGGTACAGCAGAGCTCCACACCCTTAATCTATGGTGTGCAGAAACTCCACCATTGAAAATACATAAGTGATGGTCCAGGCATGGTCGAATGGCCAGCCCCCATGGTCTAAGAACTAAACGTCAAAAGATGTCTAATACAATAGAAAAATGTCCTATTTATACTGGACTAGCTACTAGGGTTTACAGAAGTAAGTAATTGATGCAGAAATCCACTTCCGGGGTCCACTTGGTGTGTGCTTGGGCTGAGCTTGTGCTTTACATGTGCAGAGGCTTCTTTTAGAGTTGAACGCCAAGTTGTAACGTGTTTTTCACGTTCAATTCTGGTTCGTGACGTATTTCTGGCGTTTGACTCCAGAATGCAGCATGGAACTGGCGTTGAGTGCCAGTTTACGTCGTCTAATCACGAATAAAGTATGAACTATTATATATTTTTGGAAAGCTCTGGATGTCTACTTTCCAATGCCCATGAGAGCGCACCATTTGGAGTTCTGTAGCTCCAGAAAATTTATTTCGAGTGCAGGGAGGTCAGAATCCAACAGCATCAGCAGTCCTTTGTCAGCCTTCTTATCAGAGTTTTGTTCAGGTCCCCCAATTTCAGCCAGAAAATACCTGAAATCACAGAAAAACTCACAAACTCATAGTAAAGTCTAGAAATGTGAATTTAGCATAAAAACCAATGAAAACATCCCTAAAAGTAACTATATCCTACTAAAAACTACCTAAAAATAATGCCAAAAAGCGTATAAATTATCCGCTCATCAATGAGCTTAAAGTAAAATCTCTAATTATCTAATTGATATTCTATTAAATAGAGAATGAGATTCTCTCTATGCACAAATACTAGTACTCTATGTACTCCATCATGTTTAAAGAAACATGAAATTTGATTTAGTTGAGTATCATTGTTTGTTAAATATTTGGACTACATTTTAAAAATGTTGCTAAATTAACATATTTCTCACTAAATCAGTTTTTTTACCCATATGAGATATGAAAAAGGCATAAGCTGAAACTCGAGCATTAGAGTTTGGAGATCTCTTATATGTGTTAAGAGATTGCACAACAATAGAATTGATATTAGATCCGATAAATGAGATTTATTGGTTATCCTAAAAAATAATGAGATTATTTTATATCACTCTTCTTTGTGATAAGAGGTTAAACTCTTTTTTTAGAAAATGGATTCCATCTTAAAGAAAGAGTAGGAGTACAATTACTTTTATTAGAATTGTCTACCACTCAATAGAGGATATACTTTCTCAAAGTATGAAAACGTTTGATCGTCAAACTAACTTTTCGAAAAAATAGCCTATACAATTCTATACAGATAGATCTAATTCTTACTTATATTTTTTTTAATAATCATGTTCAATAAGGATTGTTCTTAAAATAAAATTATGCACTATTGTAGCGGAAGATTTCATATTTCGAGAAAACGTGATATTTATTATGCACCAAGCATATCTTGCAAAAGGTCAAGCACATGTGCTCAAAAGTTAAGGTGTTTAAGGTCAAGAGTTTTGATAAACACAAATGTGCATTGAAAAATTATACACATGATTGATTGACTCTAGTGCAAGTGGGAGATTATTGTGATAATAGTATGCCCAAGATCCAATCTATCATGATTGACTCTCGTGCAAGTGGGAGATTGTTGGGAATAAGTAGTATGACCACAATCCAATCAGTCATGTGTTAAATAATTTGTTATTGTTATTATATTAAAATGTTAATATAATAAGGTCATTGATTAAATTTAGAGATTTATCATTATGATAGTGATCACAATATTGAGAGATAAATCTTTTATAATTTAATCTAAATTGTTCTTGTCATAGGATTATTAAAAAGGACATTAATAATCCAAAAAGATCAATATATATATAATGGTCTTCATTGGATGAAGTTTAATAGATCTCATTTATTAAATTATATATATATATATATATATATATATATATATATATATATATATATATATATATATATATATATATATGGTGCATATAGGGATATGACCATTGAACTGACTCACTTTGAGAATTCCTAATGGTTACAATTACTGCATATTTGTCAATAGGATATTCTCAAGATGAACATAGTAATAGAGTTTCTTTGACCTACGACTGTCATAGTAATTAACAATGTATTTATTATACTTTGATTCCGGACACCTAATACCTTAGGGTGCTAGTTGAATGGATATTGGGTATGATTTAAATACTTGTAAAATTAATGATCAGTCAATAAGAAATCCGTCAACTATCGGTAAAGAGTTTGAACTCTATGATTATAATGAATGAAATGAATAAAACCTTGGCCAAGGAGATTGAATGAATGAAGATATGAGTTTCTTAGGTCATTCACAGTTCATTATAATAATGGTAAAAAGTTAGAGTTTGACAATTAAACTATACTCTAAAGGTTAACCAAGAGCTGGAAAGATAGAAGGAATTATACTTTGTTCTTATGAGGTTCTTAATAAAAATATATTACTTCATACTATCAGGTTGTTGAGGAGTGTTGCTAGACGCCAACCTTGATTAGTAAATTTAGTATGACTAATTTACTACCCTCTTAGTATTGAACCTATGGGGTCGCACACTAACGAGTGTTCTAATCTTTGCTATAGAATTATTTAATTATTATTTTGATTTGATCAAATTAATAATTATATTAATTCAGATAGAATATTATTATATTTTTTGCTAGCACCAAAAATATAATAATAGTATGATAATTGAGAATATTAAATGAGATTTGAGAATAATTAGTTATTCTATTTCTAAATTTGGATGAGATCCTAACTGATTTCATTTTCAAATTGAGTTATGATATGATTCATAAAATTTGAAGGATTCAGATTTGGAATTTCAAGATATGATTTAAATTTGAATTGAGAATCAAATTTAAAATCAGTAACAAATCTCATACTATATACATGTATACCAAGAGTAGAGGTATATAATAGTATACCAAGAGTAGAGGTATTTAAGAGAGAGAATAACAAGAGTTTTATTCCTTTACCTCTACGCACATAAATGTATGTGAGCCTAATTCTTGGAGAAGAATTTTATGGCGTGCAAAGAGTTGCAAGAGGTTTCTCAATTTTAGATCAGATGTCCATTGGTCAAGGAGTTGACAGCAAATGTTGGTCTCGGTGTGGATACGTATAGCACCTTCGTACCATCGAAGGAGAAAGTGATTTTTACTAGCGTACACAGGTATTTAGATCTGATCTACTATATATTTATTATTGGAATAAAGTTTAAGCATAAAATAAATCTTTAAGAATTACTTTCTTTTTTTCCGCTGCGTGTTATGAACACATGATAATCCTTCGGATATGTCCTAACTTGTAATCTTAAGATCCATTATCTATAATATATGTGATAGCAGCACTAACTAAATTACTAGTGTTAACTGGTTCTTTATTCTTTGTTAGTTTTAAGTTATTCATATAAGTTTTATCTATATTGAAGATGTACAAGCTACTTTTCTATCTAGCATGATTAATCATCTTAAAAAATGTCCTATATCTCACGGTACATATTATTAATAAGAATTATCAAGATAAAATATTAATTGTTTTAGACACAAATATAAGATTAAAATTGAAAAAAGACACGTATAACAAATTTAGCATCGGTCATATATTATCTATTTTATCTTTTTTTATTCAATTTTTTTAAATAAAATATAAAAAATTTATTCAAAAATATTCTATGTAAACTAAAAATTTACTCTTATTATTAATTATTACATATTTGTATATACTTATGTATTATGTATTATATATTATTAGTTACTAAATAATAAATTTTGTTATCGTAAAATAATTAAATCTTTAATAAAAAGATTTTATAATAATATAATATTTTTTTACAAAATATATCAATAACATAGCATAATTGATGATTAATTGATGTTACGATGAAGTGTAAAATTTAAGTGAATAGTCATATTATTTGATTTAGTAAAAAAAAATTCATAAGAAAAAATATTATATACAATATACATACATATTCTTTATAAATCTAATAAAAAACTTTACCCTAAACTCAATTATATTCTTCATAAAAAAAATCTCATGAATTTTATCTCCTTTCTTTTATTTTTCGTTCTCTTAAATAGAAATTAAAAATTTATCATACTTGCTGTTTGCTCTTATTTTTTTTGGAAAAACAAACATTTGTACCCATAAATTTTATAAACGCTGACAAAAGTACCCATTAAAGATGGAAACTAATGTTGTATCCATCAAAGATGAATTACGTACGATAAAAGTACCCGAATCCTAAATTTATGTTGACTTTTTAATAAAATTCCAGAATTACCCCACCATTATCTTCAACCCCTCCTCTCTTCTTTCCCAAATCTTAAACATCTCCATTGCCTAAAAACCCTAATCTCAATACCCAAAAACCCTAAATTACCATTTTCCTAACCCTAATCTCAATACCCCTTTCAGCAAATTTCAACCATCTTTTTATTCTTTTCATCAATTTTACCACCTCCTTCACCAACACCATTATCACCGCCACCGTCACCAACCGTCAGCCTCATCTTTCTCCTTCTCCACTGTCACAACCATAAACAACAACAATTTCACTCTAACTTTTAATTTTACTTCTCATCATCACTTTTCCAATCTCAAATCCTGTCAACACTCTATTACCGCCATTACCATCACCACCCTTCCTCCATCACTTACAATGTCAAAAGGAGAAGCACCTTTGGATGCTAAAAATTGAAACTTTGGCAAGATCGCTTTGGTGGGGAGGCTGGTACAGTATTTTACAACCCACAAACTAACCGACAAGTGCACCGGATCGTACCAAATAATACCTTACGTGAGTAAGGGTCGATCCCATAAGGATTGATGGATTAAACAACAATAGTGTTTGATAGGATTAGTTAGACAAGCAGAAAGGAGTAGTTTGGTATTCAAAGAGCATTAAACAGTAAATTTGAAATATTAAAGACAGACAGATAAATAAGTTGGGAATATATTATTGAGAAAACAGTTAAGGTTTCAGAGTTATCTATTTTCCGGATTAACTTTTATTACTAACTAATTTAATCAAGATATAATTTCATGGCAAACTATATGTGACTAGACCCTAATTCCTTAGACCTTCCTAGTCTCCTCCAAAATTCATTAACTACCAATTTCTTGGTCAATTAATTCTAATTAGAGGGTGATGATCAATTTCTAGTTTATATGCCAAAAGAATCCTAATTATCCATAGATAAAGGGATTATATGTCATGTATCCCATTAAATACAAACAATTAAAAATTTAGTATAATATGTTTTCAAGCTGTTGTTCAAGTAAAGAGCTTTTCCAAGTTTTACAATAACTCAATTAGAACATGGGTCATACTTCCGTTCCACCCATATTCATAAAATAAAGAGCGAAAACAATTATTGAAATATAAATCTAAACATGGATTAAATTAGAAAGATCAAACGAATAAATCCATACAAATAGTCAGAGCTTCTAACCTTAACAATGGAGGATTAGTTGCTCATGGTTCAGAGAAGAAAAATAAGGGTTCTGGTAACAATATGTACCCGGTTCCAATCTGATGGCATTAGATTCCTTTTTATAACTAATCCTAATAAATTTAAAATCTAATTATCTAAAATTAAAAATAATATCTTTTCCTAAAAATAAGATTTGAATTTAAATTCAAATTAATTAACAAGTCTTCAGTTGATGGGTGGAGACCACTTGATTTGTCCATTTTGCAGCTTCTAATATGTGTTTTTTGGGCTGAAAACTGAGTTAAAACAGCCCAGAAATTGTCCCCAGTGTTTTCTGTTAATTCTGCAGATCGCTCATATGACGCGTCCGCATCGTCCACGCGTTCACGTCATTTGTGCAGATTCCAGTCCACGCGTTCGCGTCAGGCACGCGATCGCGTCATTGCGATTTCCTCCATTCCGCGCGGTCGCGTGAGCCATGCGTCCGCGTCGGTCTTCGCTGGTCATCTTTTTGGTTTCTTCTCTTTCTCTGCAGAAACTTCATCAAATCTATCCGAATGCTATCTAAAATAAATAAAATTGCACAAAACTTAAAATAGCATCCATAGTGGCTAAAATATAATTAATTCTTAATTAAACTCAATAAATTAGATGCAAATTCACTAGGAAAAGATAGAAAAGATGCTCACGCATCAGTCGCATGTGAGTAACACAGGAATCTTGCACATGATATGGTGGTGATTTGGGAGAGTGAGAAAGTTCAACTTCGTTAATTATATAATAAATTTGTAATTTATACTGTTGTAAATATATATAGTACCTTTTTCCATGGAGTCCATGAGCTTGAAGTGGACCTAGGAGGAGTTGAATCGCACCATAGGACCTTGCGCTGGATCTCGGTTCAGTCTCACTTCCGGAACTTCTTCATCTAGCGTTGCGTGGGAACGGATGGATTGCCTGGTTGTCTTGTTGTTGTCTTTGTCATCGTCAGCGTGAAAATATGGCAGCAGTGGTGGTTAGTAGAGTAGTAGAGAATAGAAGGTGGTTAAGGTAATGGCATTGGAGGTGTTTGAGATTCGAAAAAGAAGAGAGGAAGGGTTGAAGATAAAGGATGGGGGTAATTCTGAAATTTTATTAAAAAGTCAATATAAATTTAGAATTTGGATACTTTTGTCGTACGGAATCCATCTTTGATGGATACAACATTAGTTTCCTTTTTTAATGGGTACTTTTGTCAACATTTATAAAATTTATGGATACAAATGATTGTTTTTCCTTTTTTTTTTGTAATTTCTTCCTTTTGTCAAATAAAATATAGAATACACTTAATATATACTTTGAGTACAGAAAAAAATTAATTAACTCTTATAGTAATTTTTCAGATTTATTATTTTTATTAATTTAGTTCTTAAGATTTTAATTATACTACTGAAGTATTTTAAATTGAACTTTAGACACTATAGTGATCTCTCGATTCCTTTTTAATGATCATTCGATTCGATGAATTGCTGCTCTTTTATTACATTGGACTACTATGAAACAACCCCATTTTTATTTAGTGTCTAATAAAGATCCAAATAATATTTTGAGTCTTTTGGACATGAAATGGTTTCAAATGATATTGTTTTAGTCAATATATAAATTAAAAAATTTATTAAAAATAATATAAGAACTAATATATTTTAGATGAATAATTTTTGAAAATTTTAAAAATAATAAAAGTTTATTAAAAACTGAAGCGTCAAATTTAAAATTCACTAAATTTGTTTAGATGTAGATTCAAAACAACATTAATATAACCAAAGCAGAATGAGAGAATATGCCGAATATATTAGGAGTGTATATTAAAAAACTAAAATGTAATTAATCGGTTAAAAAATTATAATTATATTTTGGTTAATTAATTTAACAAAATAATTTTAAAAATGATATCTATATTTTTTAAAATTGGTTAATTAAAATTAAATTTTAAAAAATCGATTTTTAATCGATTAACCAAAATTAAAACTAAATTTTAAAAATTTTAATTTCAAATTGTTAGACTAAAAATTCATTAAAAAAATGAATTCTTTTAGAAAATTGATTTTTTTTGTCCAAAAACTGATTTTTATGCAAAGATCGGTTTTATTTTTTTAAAATAAGTTTTTCTATTTAAATATCAATTATTTTTTTAAAGTTGATTTTTATTTTTATAATTAATTAAAAATTGATTTTTAAATTTTATAACTAACTAATAACTAATTTTATTATATAAAATTAATTTAGTTAATTAAAATTAAATTCTTAATTAACTAAAAAATAAATTTTATTTTTGGATAAACTATATCATAGGCTAGTATGTACTGTGTAAGTCTTAACAGCGTGGACCACCCAAACTCAAACTAACCTTCCACATTACAGTGACGGCCAAATATGAACATCTTATAATAGGGTAGTGTTAGGTAGACAAAAGAGTAATTATAATATAAAAATGTTATAAAAGAAAATTCTCATTCTTTTAATAAATAAATGATATACACTTCTTTATCATTAGCTCTCTTTATCATTCATATTTATTTTGCGTGGTTAGAATTATTAATATTTTTTCTAAAATTAGTTTCAGTTTCTCTCACATCAAATTCCTAACATCTCTCAATCACATTATTATTCATTAAAATACAATTTCTTTGCAGAAAGTATGAAGGTTAAATTAAAAAATTTTAACAATTTTTACTATACAACTCATAATTTACATATAGACTATTAGAAAATAAAAAATAAAAAATAAAATATAAACAAAAATTAAAAAATAAATTTTCTAAAAATAATTATTAACTTGTTATATTAAAATCAATAAATTAACATACATATAAATATTAAATAAAAAATATTAATAATTAAAATTATGACTTATTAGTGCACATGAGATAATTTGAAGAATACAATAAGACGCATAGTTTAAAATTTGGTAATATTAATTATAAAAATTTATTAATTATAGACATTATAAGTATGAAATTATGAATATTATGTGCACAAAAGTATGGATGTTATTAATATGAAATTATGGATGTTATATGTATAAATTTATGGATGTTATGAGTAAATTTATCAATTAAATAAATTAATTTAAGAATTTGACATTTTTTAAATTCAATTATGATAAAATTTAAACATTTGTAATAACTTGATAGTTACTTATGCAATAACTAAAAAATGATATGTGTATGGATGTAATGTCTAATAAACATGAATTTAATTTTTAGATGTTAGTTGTATGTAATTATAGATGTTATGTATATGAACTTATGAATGTTATGTGTATGAACTTAGTTAGTACAGTATAATTATAAATGCACATAAAAATACAAAAAAAATTATATCAGTTTATTATCATATCTCATCAAACTTAATGTGGTTATATTTTTGAAAATTGGTTGACTGACAATAATTTTATTGAATGAGTTCGTCTGTTGTTCAAATTATTCTTCAATTCCTTCTGACATAATTACTGTGTTAAGATCAATTTCAAATGTCATACTATTTGTAATAATAAAAGCGATTTTTTGTAAATTTCTTTAGCCTATCCCAATTATGCTTGTAATTGAACTAGAATTGTGTTTGTTAATTTCTAACCTATACGATTTATAATTCATGATCCTTGTAACAATGATAAAAGTATTAAACAAGGTTTTTTCACGTTTTCTAATTTTTGAAATGGTAATAAATAAATTAAAAGAAATAAAAATTAAAGTCAATTACAATTATTTAATGTAATTGATATTATAATTATCATTCTTAAATATAATTATTATTAATTTTTATTGTATATTTATATAAAAAAAATCAAATTATAAAAATAAATATTAAGTATTGATTATAATAATATCTAATAAAAAAATATAATTTTATAATTAATATTATTAATAAGTAAATTTAATAAGAATGGTAATAAATAAAATGATAAAAGAATAAAGTAAAAAATAAAATTATTATTAAATGATATAAATAAAGTAAAATATAAAAAATTTTGACTGCTGAAACTAAACTTTTTTTTCCTTATAATAATATCATTTGTCATATTGCCGATTGACTTGCTCGCATTTTCGGCCATCTATATCTACATTTCCAATTTCCAATTCCTTAATGACAAAGTTAACACCCAAAATATAAGTCACCATCGTGCGTATTGAAATCCATAAACCTCTCCCTCATCCCTCTGAGGTCTGAGCTATAGTTCATTCCAACATGGAGCAACCACTGCTATCAGGTACAATTTTCAATTTTCCAATTCTTGCCGGCGATATTAACCTTCAACGCTCATTGTGAATTTTGAATAATTTTGGAATTAGGAGAGAGTGGGAATTGGAGCTCGTATCAGCATGTGGGTCGAAGCGGTATACCGACTGCTTCATCAGTGGCTGGGACTGAGGTGAGTGTGGATGAGATAAGATCTGCCGCTTCTGCTCCTTCAAGTCACTATCCACCTTCTCTTCACGGAGCCTTGGTTAGCACACCAGACCCTCACCCTGCAGGTGTGTGAACTGTGATCAGTGATCCTTGTTTGCGAAATTGTAACCATTTTTGTTTCGTTTCCTTCAATCATGCGTTAAATTATTGATTCATATGGTAGCGAGGAATCTTTTAGGTTGCTAAGACAATGGTAGAGTGATCATTGCACAATAAATTGATCCAATGGTATCAGTTAGATGAGTGGAGGTGGATTGATGAATGACGATTGAGTATTAGACTATTAGTTAAACTTTACAAGCGAAGTCGGGATTTGAAACCTAGAATTCGGAAAGAAAATGCTGTGTACACAGCAAAAATCATCCACTAAATCAATCGATATGTATTTGTGTATAAATATATGTGCTTTTTAACTCATTTCTAATGTATGTTTTTGTGTTATAATATGCATTTTATACGAATAGCTGATTTGATGGCTGAATTTTGGTGTACACCTAGCATGGTTGTTAAGAAAGCTCCCTTGGTGAAGTATGAGACTGTTTATCGCTCTCTAAAGTCTTGAAGCCTTAAGCTAGGGCAGCCAAACCAATTCAATCAAAAAAATTGTACAATAATTTGGGCATTAGTTAGTTGACTCAGGCGATGTTGTGTATTTTTCATTTAGCAATATGTTATATTTTAGGAATTGAGTTTGTTAGGTTTTCTTGTTTTTTATTGCACAAAATTTTTCACCTATATGTACAGGTGGATTGGATGTTAAAAGGCCTTTTCTTGTTGCAGGGCAAGCTCTTGTTTATCAAGGTGGATACGGAGGAGATTATGGTGCACCTAGGACTGGATATCAGAGGTATAATCCTGCAATATAAGTAGAAGGTTGAATTTCACATAACTTATATTGAAATTCGAAATTAGACTGCACATAATGCTCTGAGGTTCTCTGGGCTGATTTGTTCCAATAGAAGAGTTTGTAATTATGGATTTTTGGTTATATATTATGCATCAAATTATTTTTTTTTTCAAATTGGATTTTGTACAACAATCTTTATTGCAGCAGAAGTTAGATTGTCAGTATTTCATGTGTCATGGAAGAGGCTTTTTGGTCCTGTTTGTTAACTTCTAATATATGCTTTTTGATATTCAAAATACAAAAAGAAGAAAGATAAAATACTGTTACAATATTCGTTTGAGTTAAATCTTCAAGCACTATATTGGTAAATGACATTGCGGATTGGGTGTGACATTTTAAGGGAATGCTTGGATGAAGTGGAGATACGCGAGTTGCTAATTGATCATGTTGGTCATCGGTGCTGTTGGGGCAGCCATCCTGCTCGAACGTGGAAGATTCATGCAGTGGAAGACTGTAATGTGTATGTTGGAACTCTGGATACGTTTGTCGAGGAAAGAGAGGTTATAAAGGAGACAGAGCCATACCTTGGTGGAAATATTGATGGAAAAGATAAGGGGACTGAACTTGGCATTTGGGAATTGGACCTAAGGTCTCAGTTCCCTGTTCTATTTGTACCCTCCAAAGAAGTGAGGGAAAAGATTCCTCATTCTGAAACTATTGACAAGTGCCCAGGTAAATCCCGGATTTCCCCAGTTTCACGATTCAAATTTGTTTGTATATTATGCTATTTCCCTTACCATTCTTTTTAGTTTTTGCCTATTCTGACATACCCTGTAAATTATTTACAGTTTGTGCAGGACGCAGAGGTACAGTCTGTACTACATGTAATGCAAGCCAAGAACCTGGACATAATAAAGAAAATCAGTTGACTCAGTGTTCGACTTGTTATGGGAGGGGTTTGATTGCTCATAAAGATGGTTCTGACACACTGTGAGTAGTTTTTTTGTTCATGTGTAGATTAAGCAAGCTATGCTGCGGCTGGCTTAGGGTCCTTTAGAAATCACATTGTCAAACGTTTTTGTTCTTCATAGCATTGATAGTTTGATACACTGCTCTATAATTCTTAGAAGATAATGCAGAAAACTGGAAATTTATATGTTGAATTCAAGTCAAATGAAATGTTTATGATGCATTGTTGTTTGAACTGGAATCAGAAAGAGAAAGTAGTTGTATTGTTGTTGTAGGATCATTAGCAAAGTGCCAATAACCCTAGAAGCATTACAATAATTTGAGGAAGAGTGAGAGTTCTTCTATTGTTTAATCAGTTACAAATCATTGACCATGCTTAACAAATCTATTTTTCCTTTATCTCACTAGCTCCCTTGATTTCTGACTAACATTATCCCAACAATTGCTTCCTGTCAAGATGGAAGTTATTTCCTTTATTTACTTTATCATGTTAAATTTTCTTGCAGATGCGTGAGATGTAACGGTTCCGGAAAGATTCCTTGTCCAACTTGTGGATCGCAGGGACTAATTAAGTGTAAAACGTGTAATGGAAGTGGTTCTCTACTATCACGCAATGTTGCCATTGTAAGATGGTATGTTAATCTGCTAGTTTCTGATAACCATTGCAAGATGGTATGTTAATCTGCTAGTTTCTGATCATAATTATCGCCCTTGGAATAATTTTTTCAAACATGAATAGCTATTCATATTACAATATTTGGAGTTTCTTAATAGGTGCTATAATTTTTGCAAGGAATTTCCTACTACTGATTTTTCTATGTAGAAAATTGGAGCGCTTAATAGGGTAGAAGATCTTTGCGGATTCATGATAGAGATACTATATGTCATGGCATGGTGTTTGAGCATTGCTGCTCAATCCCCTCCTAGGAAGAGTTGATACACGTCATTAGGATAGTTGTAAGATTAGATGAATCATTCTTAACTTAATTATCCTAACAAGTCATTAGAATTGTCGTAGACATCTTTCAACAAGTTTCTTCATTTTCATTTCTTATGCTTAACATAGATTCCCTTTTGTGAGCTGTGCGTGCTGCGCAGGAAGACGCTTTCAACTCGGAAAGTAAATGCAACTAGTGGAGCAGCATCAGTACCAGATGAGGTTTTCCATAGAGCCAAAGGAGTTCAGTTGTGCAACACCCAAGCTCACCAGTGCACTCCAGCTTATTTTGCTGATTCTTATTTTCTCAACAAGTTCTCTTCTGAAGTCATTGCAGATAGAGCTTCCGTACCTGCAACCGCGAGGATCATATGCGAGAGACATACAATCTCAGTTGTGCCAGTTACTCGCGTCACCATGACTAGTCGGCGGCAATCCTTCAGTTTCTATATAGTAGGAAATAGCAGGGAGGTGTACTTGAAGGATTATTACCCAGCCAGATTCTGTTGGGGGTTGTGTCCTTGCTTGGAGTGGTTGAAGGTGTAATGTTCCGCCCCGCACTTGACGGCTGTACATGTTTCCATGTACACATGTTTGTTTGGTTTAAACATTAGAAACATATCACTGGTAAGGTATATGAATAGTCTTGCATGATATTAGAAGGTCAAAAGACAAAAATGGTGACCAAAAATACTGCACAGGTTTCCGAGAGTTGTTCGTTTCTAGAATTGAGGTTTTGCTTATGAAACATTATATGGCAGAAATATGGGATTACACCTGTGAAAATAAAGGCTGGATTCAATTGGGGCAATATACCTTGTGAATATATTACTAGTTTTAAACTCTTACGAGGTATGCGTAAGTTGTTAAATATTCATTTTATAAGTGCGTGTTAAAAAATTATGATGTGTTTGTTAAATATCTAAACTTTTATTGGTTCAATAATATGTTCGCAGTTATAGCACCCCATGCAATGCCCTCTAACATTGTTAAGATTTTTAATTATTAATTAATACATGAAATAGTTATATTTATTTATTTTAATTAATGACAATGTTTAAATCCTATATATGATATGCAACTTAGTCAAAACTTACGGATCATATTTCTTGTATTTTAACATGTATTTGAAATTTATTTTAATTTTATTTCTAGCATTCCCCTTCCACCCAAATTATCAGTCTTGTCTTGTTATATATCAAAGGTAACCAAGTCCAATCAACTTGATTTAAACTTAACAAAAACTAAGGGCATATCTCACATTTCAATTCTCTACTAATGCAAACGTATTTCGTGCTCTTTAATATAAATATTTTTTTTGTATTTTTTTTTTCTTCGTGTGTTTTAGTCTTATTGTCATTCTTTTATTGCTAATATTATTATTGTATTTTTTTCTTTTTTTTTCTCTTTTTTCTGGTAATTTTTTTATCATTATATGTTTTTTATTTATTTATTTATTTTATTCTTATTAAGAGAGTAAACAAGATAGTTATGAGAAGGTGAAACAAGAAGTTGAAGATGAACAAGAAAAAAAAAAAAGAAAGAAGGATAAGTTTTGAATTATGCAAAATTTATCAAAAATAACACTGAAACTTTTTAATCATGACACAGAAGTCTCTCAGTTTTTAAATCGAAATTTCTTAACTATGACATAAATTCTTATTAAGAGGGTGAAACAAAAATTATGAGAATGTGAAATAATAATAATAATAATAATATAATAGAAGTTTTGAGTTATGCATAATTTATTAGACAATAATACCAAAGTTTTTTAACCGTGATATAGAAGTTTCTCAATGTAGTTATGTAGAATTTATAAAAAAATAGTACTGAAACTTTTTAATGGTGACACAGAAGTTTCTCAAAGAAGAAGAACAATGATGATGATGATGATGGATTTTCTCAATTGTTAAAAAGAATTGACTGAGTTAGGGGTGTGCATGGCCCGGCCCGGCGCGAAGATCCGGCCCGACCCCGAACATTTTAGAGGCTAATTTGGTATGATTTTACCGGGTTTAGGGGCGGATAAGAGTCTAAAAAATAGACCCCGTCATTATTTCGGGTCGAGCTCGGGCCATAACTCGGGTCACCCGAACTCGGCCCGGTGATCCGGTCATCATACACAATTAATATTTTGTGTTATTAGTGATGGATGATGGCTATTCTTATGTGGAATTTAAGTAATGTAAACCTTAATATTTTGTGTTATTAGTCATTATGAAACTATAAGTTAATGTTTTATGTTTAAAATACATAAGACTAACTAGACTAATGCATAATATTGTATTATTTGTACTGATTTAAATATTTGTTGTTATTAGACAATATTAGTATTGATTGTGGTTATGCTTTAATTTTAGAAAATGGTTGGTTCTTGTTATATTTTTCTAAGTAAATTTTACCATGTAATGGTTGGAGTCTTGGAAATTTAGATATTTTCACATGCTAGCTTCCAAGAAGGTAATGTTAACGGCTCGGTTTTTACCCCGTATAATCGTGGCTCGAAAGTGTGTAGGTTTCATCAGTTCTAGAGCCGGGTTCGGGTCTAACAAATAGGCCCGGTATATATTTCGAGTCGGGTATGGGTCACATCAAACCTGGTTTCACCCAACCCATGAACACCCCTAGACGGAGTAAAGTATGATCTCTAATCCTTTAATGCTCGTTCTCATATTTTTTCTTGGTCTCACTTATAAAATTAACCGTGAGAGATCACACTTTACTCCCTCAGTTATTAAAAAAAATTTGAGAGGATCCATTTCCAGAAGGAGAGAGTTTTGAATTTACAGAATTTATCAAAAAAAAGCATCAAAATTCTTTACCCAACCAGAAAATTTCTTAAGTTTGACACCAAAATTTCTTAAACATGACACGGAAATTTTTTAACCGTGTCATTTCCAACTAAATGATGTACTTTTCTTATCATTGAACAAGTTGGGTGGTATTGAATTCATATATAAAAATTTAACCATTTTTGTGTCATTTACAACAAATTGATGTATATTTTGTTTTAAATATGAGATATATATTTTGTTCTAAAACATATTTAAATGTATTTTGCTGGTTTAGTGAGTTAAGGTTTTGGACTTGTGATTCTTTAAAAAAAAATTTGTGTCATTTCTAACTAAATAATGTGTTTTGTTATTACTATATTGATTGTGTGGTATTAAAAAGAAGAAGAATTTTGAATTATGCATAATTTACCAAAAAATAGCACCGAAATTTTTTAACTGTGACATAAGAAATTTTTTAATTTTGACACCAAATTTTTTAACTGTGACATAGGTTCCTGTTAAGAAAAAGAAGAGAAATTTTAAATTGTGCAGAATTTATCATAAAAATAGTACCAAAATATTTTAACCGTGACAAATAATTTCTTAATTTTGACATCGAAATTTCTTAACCAAGTCATTTACAACTAAATGAATCGTTAGATTAATTGCGTTATATTTAACTAAGAAGATGATGATGATGATGATGATGATGATGCGATGATGATAATAAAGAAGGAGGAGAAAAAAGAAAGAAAAGAAGAAATTGAATGAGAAAAGAATGAGGAGGAGGAGAAGGAGAAAGAGGAGGAGGAGGTGGTGGTAGAGGTAACGACGACGAAGAAGAAGAACCTTTTTGCCCAATTATACTAACGAGCGTTAGAGACCGGTTTAAAATTCACAAGTTATAAAGCTCAAGTTCGTTGTAGATAGTTCTAAACTGGAATTCAATACTCTCAAAGTTTAGTTAAAAATGTCACAAATTCTGAAATAATAACTGTGAGTTTAATTCCGAGTCATTTTCTCTTGAAATCACAATCGAGTGCATTATCATCGGCTAGAAAGATCGGGAAATTAATCGAAATTGACGAAAATTTAATTGTAAGAAATTAGAAAAGCAATACAATATTTAAATTTCAAGAGAAATTAAATTAAGAACAATTAAGGCAATTAACTAAAAATTGAAAGAAAATTCAAACTATAAAAGGTCTTGGTAAGGATTGGGGGTTAAGGATCATTATATTTATCACTAACTACAACATGATAATTACAAATAGCATAAATCCAATTCGTCAACCTTTATAAATTGAGAAAAGTTAATTAGACTAAATTAATCTTAATCTACAAGTCCTAATCAACTTACTAATTAAATTAATAAAATATTAGTATTAGTGAAAACAAGATTAATTAATACATCTAAATTATCAATCAACTTAGACATCAATAACTCAAGATCACCCAAGTTTCCAATAGAAATCAAGAATGAAAATTTACTCTATAACTAAGTCAAGCATTTTATCAAACATCTAGAGTGAATAAACTTAAAATTTCATAAATTGAAAGAATTAGTAAAATTTACGACTAATAATTCAAGAAAGCAATAATAACATATCCAATAAGCAACAATAAAACATAAAACATAAAATTCATTAAAAAATTTGAAAATTCAACAAAGCTTCATAAACTAAAATGATAGAAATAAAAAAAACTAACAAGAGAATTATATCAAACTAAGATAGTAAAACAAGAAAAAATAAATAAAACTAAAATATTAAAAACTAAAACAACAGAGAATTAAAATAGAAACTTTAAGAATTCTAGAGAGAAATTAGAGATTCTCTCTCTAGAATTCACTAAAACATACTCAAAACTAAAACCTAAAAACTACTTGATGTTCTCCCATGTGCTTTTCCTTGAAATACTTCAAAAATATGATATTTAGGGCCCTTTTAGGACCCGAATCGTGAGCCCATATGCTCATTAATCTAGACACATGGTAACACTGTTGACTAGGCGAAAAAACTCGCTTGAGCGACATTTCGCTTTGGTGACAATTCTCGCTTGAGCGAGATTTCGCCTGGGTGAGATTTTGCATGGCCAAGATTTATTATGCTAAACTTCTTGTTTTGTTATTCTTTCCTCTTTTGGCCATATTTTATGTTTACACTTAAAAATCTAAATTGACCTGAAACACTAACAAACATATCAAGATACTACGTGAATGATTAAAGGTTTAAACTTATTTAATTTATGGTCAAGAATCATATTAATTTGTCCTTAATCGCAATTGAAATCAAGAACAAATCTAGTCATTTATGTACAAAAAGTAAAAAAAAAATGCATAAAATTCCTAAAAATACGTACAATAATTCACATAAAATTAGACTTCATCATATACACTTAAGATTTCAATAATTAACAAAAGATTTATGAACATAATATATTAATCAATGCATTATTATTATTATCACTATAATTGATTTTGTAAATATCATGTACATATAGGTAGCTTGTTTTGAGGTACTCGATTGAGACTAGGAGACTGAAACTCAATATTATTTTTGGTAGTCAGAAACTGAAATGTTAGTCTCTGTCTCTAAAATTTCAATCCCTTTCGTACCTCTAGAAAGTGGGGACACAAGAAACTAAAATTTTTAGAAACGGAGACTGAAATTTTAATAACATTTTATTCTTAAAATACCCTGATTCAAAATTTCATATTCCAAATCTATCTTTCACTCCCAATCCCACTCCACCTCTCATTCCACCATCACCACTACCACCACTAACAACAATAACAACAACAATCTCATAAATCATATTCAACAACTGTGATTTCATAAATCAGATTCAATAACAATAATAATACCAAAACAACAACAATCTCAAAATAAAAAAGAGAATAATGGGACACAGAGGGGACATGAAGGACCATCAATAACCGCAGTCTCCTCCCTCCCGTATTCACCTACGAGAAGCTTGAGTGCTCCATGAATGGATTCGACCCCAATTGCAAGATCGGCGACGGCGGGTTCAGCTTCGTCGACCTCGCAGACGGTGAAGGCAATGGTGACGAAAGAGCTCGACGGTGTCGGCAGAGCAAGTGAGAGGGGGAGATAGAGAGAGAGAGAGAGAGAGAGAGAGAGCACATGCAGGGACAGATTTACTCAGCAGCTAGTGGGGGCAACTGCCCCAGTGAATTTGAAAAAATTAATTAGTAGTTCTTAGTGAATTGTCTAATTATCCCCCACCATCCAATTAATTTTGACCCCACTTTCCACCCTCCAAATCCCTAACTGGCTAACCCTTCTCCTTTTCCCCTTTTTTTAATTTTGTTCCTCTGCTCCAGGCTCTAGGCTCCAGCCTCCAACCTCTGCTTCCAGACTCCAGCCCTCCAGAGTTACTATCATCTGCCATCACTCATCCACTCCTCCAGTTTCTCTGTCTCTGTTTCGTTCAGCCTTTCTCTTGCGTCGGTTTCATCGGTTTCTCCTTGCATCGCCGCGTGCCCGTGTCTGGTTCTTCACAACTTCAAGCCTTTAATCCTCGTCTGGTTCTGTCTTTCCGTTCCTTTGGCGTCTGGATCTGGTTCTGTCTTTAGCAGTTCAGGGTGTGGGGTGTCGCTGGTTCTGCCGCTGGGTCCTGGCCTCCAAGGTGCCGCTGGTTCTGCCGTTGGGTACTGCTCATGATTTGTGTGGTTCTGTCGTTGCATACCTGCATTCCTCTTCTGGAGTTCAGTCTTAGACTCTTGCCTCTTGGTACATAATTGGAAACCCAAATCAACCTATCAAGGGTGATAAATACCAAATAATTCTCAAGTCTACCTTGCAACTAATTAATTATAGCATATGTATATTATGAATAAATAAGCTTTGGGGTGGGAAATGGCCGAATAGAGATTCAGAATAAAGGAATAGTTTGTGCAACATGGCATTGGTTAGGTCTTAGCCTCTTAGATGGTATTTGTGTTGGTTTTCTTAGCCTCTTGGTCATAATTCATATAGTTAGTTCACTTAGTTGCTTCATTCAGTTTTTATTCTTATTTGCTGCATTGTTATTAATTTGATATAGCTCATTAATTTGATATAGTTCATTAATTCATTCAATTTGATATAGTTCATTAATTTGTTCTGATGTGATTGAATTTATTCTGATGTAATTGTGTTCTAATGGAATTCTAATGGAGTTCTGATGTAATTGTGTTCTGATGGAGTTCTAATATAGGTTTTATTAATTTTATTAATTGATCAATTTTGTATTTATAATTTTATACTAAACTTCTCAATTTGTATAAAATTATGAATTAATTTAGGTTTATAATTTTATTCTATTAGTAATGGAGAAATATTTCAAAAGAATTTTATTATTGGAGATCGGATCCCAAAACAATTCATCGACTTCTTCTAACAAGAGGAGGTTTTTAGAATTCGAAGTAAAGAGTCTCATAGCAGATCCAAGACAACGACCAAAGATTTTAAGTTATTATCCGAATGACAGAGACAAAGTTAGATGTGCATATTTGCAAAAAGGTCCTTATCAACCAAGGACTCATGATTTTCCGCAAACTGCTTATGGTTCTTCTTTTCGAAGATTTAATCCTAATTAGTTTGATGATTATGGCAATTGGTTAGAGTATAGTATATCAAAATATGCTATTTTTTGTCTTTGTTGTTATCTTATGAAACCTGAGACTGAAGGTGGTGATGCTTGTGTAACCAATGGCTTTTCAAATTGGAAAAAAAAGGATAGACTACAAACTCATGTTGGGATTCATGATAGTACTCATAATCAATCTTGGAGAAAATGTGAAGCACTTATGAAACCAAAACAACACATTAGTGCTTGATGGAGAAAAAATGTCGGTAGAGATTTTCACAAAAAATATCGCGTTGCAAGTATAGTTCTAAACCGACAATTAAACCTCAATTAATATTTAAATTGTTTGTCACAAATACAAACTCAATAAAATTAACCGAAGTATTCAAACCTCGGGTCATCTCTCAAGGAATTGCAGGGAAGTGTGGTTATTATTGGTTATGGAAAAGTATATTTTTGGGTTTTGAAATAAGGAACAAGAAAGTAAAATGGCACAAAAATAAATTAACAACTAAGAAAAATCCTAGCAAGGGTTGAGAATCAAAATTCCTATCCTCATTATCATTGTCAATTATGATGGTAATTGTAAATTGATCTCACTTAGTTAACCTCTAACAATTGAAAAAAAGTCAAGTGAGTAAATCAACTTAAGTTCACAAGTCCTAATCAAAGACTAGAGTTAGTGAAGCTCAAGCCAACTAGCAACTTTCAATCACCAACCAACAAGAGACTTTGACAATTCAAGAGTCTCCAAATTACTCAATCCAAGATAAGAATACAAAAATATAATTTAAAATCCACCCAAGCATTTTATCAAATACTTGGAAGGCATAAAATAAGAACATAGGAAAGTAATAAGAGAATGTAATATCTAAGACCAACAATTGCAAGGAATCAATAATAATAAATAAAGGAAGAAGCAATAAATATGAAATACCTCAAATTACATTAAAAAGGAAATTGAATCTAACATGAAGAGTTCATAAATTAAATTGGGAAAATAAAGATATCAACAAGGGAAAATAAACTAAGATACTAGAATAATAGAATGTAGAAGAGAAACTAAATTAAAACAAGATGAAAATCTGAATTGAAGAAGAAATAAAACTAAAAACCCTAAAATCTAGAGAGGAGAGAACCTCTCTCTCTAGAAACCTACATCTAAACCTAAAATTGTGTGAATGAATAGTGAATGATTGATTCCCCCTTCTAGCTTCACTCTGCAGCCTCTAATCTGTATTTTCGGGCCTAAAACTGGGTCAAAAGTAGCCCAGAAATTGCCCCCAGTGAATTCTGTAAATTGCAGCACATGACGCTCGTCACGCATACGCATCACTTGAATAAATTCCTGGTCACGCGTACGTGTCATTCACGCATACGCGTCGCTTGCCTGATGCACTGGTCACACGTACGCGTCGCCCATGAGTGCGCGTCGCTACTAGATTCTAAAATCCTTAATTTCTTGTCTTCCTTCCACTTTTGCATGCTTCCTTTCTATCTTCTAAGCCATTCATGCCCTGTAAAACTTGAAAACACTTAGCACGCATATCACGGCATCAAATAGTAATAAGAGAGGATTAAAATTAGCAAGTTTAAGGCCAAAGAAGCACGTTTTCAATCATAGCACAAAATTAGAAAGAAAAATTAAAAGCATGCAATTTACATGAATAAGTGTGAGAATAGTTGACAAAACCCACTCAATTTAGTCCAAAATATATCATAAAATAGCATGGTTCTGAAAACCGAACCGGACCAGCCGGTTCAACCGGAAAAACCGGGAACCGATCACTTAACCGGTCCGGGTAAGGTCAGAAACCGTCTAGCAAAAAACCGATAAAAAACCGGTCGAACCAGCGGTTAACCGGTGAACTGGGAGAACCGTCCGGTTTTTTAACAGTTTTTGGTTTGAAATTAAAAATGTTAAACGGCGTCGTTTTGTCTCCTAAAAAAAAAAACATACGGGCAGTACAGAAGGCTCCCTCTCCCTTCACTTTCACAATTCACACAGCCTAAACCCTATCAAAGAACTCAGACAAGAGCAACCCCCACCAACAGCTGCTTCTCACCCTCTTCTCCTCATCGTGGAACATCGCCGTCGCTCACACCGCCCACTTTACCGTCGGACGTCGCTCATCTTGTCGTCTCGCCTCTTCAGTCTCCGGCCTCTGCTCATCTTGTCGACTCACTTCTACGGTAAGCACTCCTCGGCTTCTCCTCTCCTCGTTGACGCAACCAGCGTTGATTACTCCACCCACATCCCTCTGTCTCCAGTTTGTTTACTTCGTCTCTGTCACTGGCTCGCCGCCCAAATCGCCTCTCTGCTCGCCTCTCCGTTCTTCGCGGCCAGATCTGAGATCTACCTCTCCCAATCCAGCGTTATCACGGCGGCCAGATCTGAGATCTATCTTCTTCTTGTTCAACCACTACTCCATCGATCTGAGATCTATTTATTTTTTTTAATGCAGAGTTCAATATTTGAATTCTTGCTGTTGTCAGTATGAGAAATCTTTTCTTTCTTGCTGTTGTGGAAATTGGAATCCCTAGAACTTAATTTGTTTGCACTTGTTCTTTGGTTATCAATTGTGTCCTGAATGTATTGTTGTTAATTTTTATGACCTATGGGTATGTGATTTTGATGTGGGCTTCTCCCACTTTCTTGTTTGTTACTGATTAGTCACAATTAATTAGTTTCTAATTTTTTTTCAAGTACTCTCAAGTACTCTTCTTTTCTTTGTTTTCCGAAACTCTAGAAACTTGTTTCTACATAATTAGTTTGGTGGGTTTGGATTCTGAGTATTTGTTTTGAGAATTGTTGCTTAGAAGTTAATTAAAAAATTTTTATTTTAAATTTTATTTAGAAACAATTAAATTTTTAAAGATTTTATTAATATTTAATTAAACCGGTTCAACCACGGTTCAACCGAGATTGAACCATTAAACCGTTAAACCGGTCACTTGACCGGTTCAATAATCGGTTTGGTTTTCAGAACCTTGTAAAATAGTGGTATATCAGTGCTACTATTGAAAAACAATCTGAGCAAGTTAAAAAGAATTATCAAATTCACTTGACAGCCACAATTGATTGTATTAGATTTCTTTTGCGACAAGGATTGGCCTTTCATGGTAATGATGAGACAGATGATTCTGTTAATCAAGGATATTTTTTGAAACTTCTAAACTTTCTTGCGCAACATAATGAAGAGATTGATCGTGATTTCAAAAATGCTCGTGGGAATCTTAAACTAAGAGCTCCCTCAATTCAAAAAAATATTGTAAGAGCTGCTGCAAGTGAAATGACAAAAGTTATCGTTAATGATCTTGGGAATGAATTGTTTGCTATTTTGGTTAATGAAGCCCGTGACATTTCTATTAAGGAGAAAATGTCAGTTCGTTTAAGGTATGTGAATCAAGAAGGACAAGCTAGGGAGCATTTTCTTGGTCTTGTTCATGTTTCTAATAGTAATGTTTTATCTCTAAAATCAGCATTGGAGTCATTATTAGAAACATATAATTTAAGTTTATCAAGAGTACGTGGCCAAGGATATGATGGTGCAAGTAATATGCAAGGAGAATTTAATGGTTTGAAAACTTTGATATTGAAAGAAAATTCTTATGCTTTCTATGTACATTACTTTGCTCACCAACTTCAGTTAGCTCTTGTAATGGTTGCAAAAAAAAACAAGTTGAAATTGCTTTACTTTTTAATTTGTTAACCGATTTGTGCAATGTTATTGGAGCTTCGTGTAAATGAAGAGATATACTTCGTGATAGTCAAATGACTAAGACAATTGAAGCATTACAAAGTGGAGAAATTGCTAGTGGATGTGGTTTGAATTAAGAAATAGCTTTGAAAAGAGGTGGAGATACTAGATGGGGTTCACACTATGGAACTATACTTAGATTAATTTCTTTATTTCCTTCCGTGGTCAATGTTCTTGAATATGTTGAGGAAGATGGAAATAATTCAGAACAAAGAGCTGAAGCATGTCATTTATTGAATGTTATTCAATCATTTAAATTCATTTTCAACTTGCACTTGATGAAAAATATCTTGGGAGTTACTAATAAATTGTCTCAAGCGTTACAAAAGAATGATCAAGACATTGTAAATGCTATGGCATTGGTTAAAGTGTCTAAGCAATGGTTGCAAACTATAAGAGATGATGGTTGATTTCTTTTACTTGACGAAGTCTCATTGTTTTGTGACAAATATAATATTACTATTCCAAAAATGGATGATATATTTGTGTCACAAGAAAGATCAAGACGCAAAGCTCAAAAGATCTCATATTTGCATGATTTTCAAGTTGAGATATTCTATCAAGTAGTTGATAGACAACTTCAAGAACTCAGCAATCGTTTTACAAAGGTGAATACTGAATTACTTCTTTGTATAGCTTGTCTGAATCCAAGACACTCATTTCTTACGTTTGTGATGAGCGGATAATTTGTATACTTTTTGGCATTGTTTTTAGTATGTTTTTGATATGATTTAGTTAGTTTTTAGTATATTTTTATTATCTTTTAGTTAAAATTCACTTTTCTGGATTTTACTATGAGTTTGTGTGTTTTTCTGTGATTTCAGGTATTTTCTGGCTGAAATTGAGGGACCTGAGCAAAAATCTGATTCAGAGACCAAAAAGGACTGCAGATGCTGTTGGATTCTGACCTCCCTGCACTCGAAGTGGATTTTCTGGAGCTACAGAAGCCCAATTGGCGCGCTCTCAACGGCGTTGGAAAGTAGACATCCTGGGCTTTCCAGCAATATATGATAGTCCATACTTTGCCCAAGATTTGATGGCCCAAACCGGCGTTCAAAGTCACCTCAAGAAATCCCAGCGTTAAACGCTGGAACTGGCACCCAAATGGGAGTTAAACGCCCAAACTGGCACTAAAGCTGGCGTTTAACTCCAAGAAGAGTCTCTGCACGAAATTTGCTTCATTGCTCAGCCCAAGCACACACCAAGTGGGCCCGGAAGAGGATTTTTATGTCATTTCTGTACACCTTAGGCTACTAGTTTTCTATAAGTAGGACCTTTTACTATTGTATTTTCATCTTTGGACATCTAGTTCTTAGATCATGATAGAGAGACTTTGGTAGCTATCTCCATTTTTATGCTATCTTAGATCATTGGGAGGCTGGCCATTCGGCCATGCCTAGACCTTATGCTTATGTATTTTCAACGGTGGAGCTTCTACACACCATAGATTAAGGTGTGGAGCTCTGCTGTACCTCGAGTATTAATGCAATTACTATTGTTCTTCCATTCAATTCCGCTTGTTCTTGTTCCAAGATATCACTTGTTCTTCAACTTGATGAAGGTGATGATTGACGCCCATCACCATTCTCACTCATGAACAAAGTGACTGACAACCACTCTTGTTCTACAAGCATTTGAGGCTTGGTGAATATCTCTTGGATTCCTGAATGCACGATGCATGGTTGATCGCCTGACAACCGAGTGCTCGCCTGACAAACGAGCCAACCATTCCGTGAGATCAGAGTCTTCGTGGTATAGGCAGGACCTGATGGCGGCATTCAAGAGAATCCGGAAGGTCTAAACCTTGTCTGTGGTATTCTGAGTAGGATTCAATGATTGAATGACTGTGACGTGCTTCAAACCTGTAACCTACTGGGCGTTAGTGACAGACGCAAAAGAGTGATTCTATTTCGGTAGGGGAGGGAACCAAACCGGTGATTAGCCGCACTGTGACAGAGTGCATGAGCATTAGTTTTCACTGCGAGGATGGGAGGTAGCTGCTGACAACAGTGAAACCCTACACGAGCTTGCCATGGAAAGGAGTAAGAAGAATTGGATGAAGGCAGTAGGAAAGCAGAGAGACGGAAGGGAAGGCGTCTTCATACGCTTATCTGAAGTTCCTACCAATGAATTACATAAGTATCTCTATCTTTACCTTTGTGTTATTTTCGTTCATCACTATATCCATTTGAGTTTGCCTGACTAAGATTTACAAGATGACCATAGCTTGCTTCAATACTAACAATCTCCGTGGGATCGACCCTTACTCACGTAAGGTTTATTACTTGGACGACCCAGTGCACTTGCTGGTTAGTTGTGCGAAGTTGTGTAATGCCATGGTATTGAGCTACCACGTTTTTGGAGCCATTACCGGGGATTATGAGAGTTGTGAAAAAGTAATGTTCACAATTTCGCGCACCAGTTTGATAAGGAGAAGTTAATCCAGTTAGCTCAATTCTATCCATTAGAATTTTCTTCTACTTAACTTTTCGCACTTGATAGTCAACTTGAGAACTTCATACTAGATGTGCGTTCTGATGATCAATTCTCAAACTTAAATGGGACTGGTGCTCTTTCTCAGAAATTGGTTGAGACTCGAAAAATATTGTTTATCCATTAGTAGTGCTTCTTCCTTTGAAGTTAGCTTTAGTTTTGCCTGTAGCAATTGCATCAGTTGAAAGAACTTTTTCTGCTATGAACATCATAAAGAGTCGGCTTCACAATTGTATGGGAGATGAATTTTTAAATGATTGTTTAGTGACATACATAGAAAGAGAGACATTTGATTGTATTGACAATGAAAAGATTATTCAATCTTTTCAAAATATGAATCCCAAAAGAATGGAATTTTAAATTATTTATTATTTAAATTATTATTTTATTATTGGTTTAATTACTCTGTAGATCCCTATAGTTTCACCGAATTTTTAATTAGGTCCCTATATTTTTTTTCTTTTCAATTGGGTCTCTATACATTTTTTTTTCAATTTAGTCCTTGTTAATGTTAAACGTTAAAAAAATGTTAGTAAATTGTGAAATTACTTGTATACCCCTAGGGACCTAATTGAAAAGAAAAAAAGTATAAGGACCTAATTGAAAATTTAAAAAATTATAAATATTCAATGAAAGATATTCCTATAATCCCTATTTAATGATTATACAACATGAAAAATATTCCTATAATCCCTTTTATTTTATCACTATCATTCTTTTTCTTATTTATATACAAATTATACCAAAAATACCTTCTCTTTATTTTTTTGACTTTCAAAATACCTTATCTTAAGAATATATACAAAAAAAAGTAATGAATAAGATGAAATAAATAGTAGTAATAAGTATAATATAAAATTTAATTTCCATCACTCAAGTATTTATTATGACCAACATAATGAAAGAACTTGCATATGGCATATGGTAACAAGAACCATTGATAGAATAATAACTAAAATTGTTTACAAAAACTGAGTTCTATATAGTTTCTCAAATAAGAGAACCAATTTGACTGACAAAAACTCAAAAATATACAACAAGTATATTGAAAAAATGAATTTTCCTTATGGTAACAAGAACTATCAGAAAGAAATCCCTAAAGGCTGCTTGCTCTAGCATAAACAGATATTTTCAAAAGGTATGTTTTTCATTCTAATTTTAAGAGTGGCTGGTCCATTGAATGGACAGAACTGTCAACTCTTGGAACAGGCTTCACCTCATTAAGTGGATGCTCAAAACTGCTCAAACCTCTTGATGTTGTAAAGAAGAATCCTAAACAAGCAACAATACAAGTTAGTTTTTGTCGCATGATGTATAATTTGGAATAATATAGTCACCGATTTTTCACATAAACTAAGACCATCAACTATTAGATTAAAACCATCAACTATTCCAGAAAAGACATTTGCTACATCAGTTCTGGCTTTATTACCATATTCAACAGCTCTTTCTTTTGCTTTATGAAACTCCAGAACTAAACTCAATGCAAGAATCAAGAATTTTACATATTTGGTATCTTGTCCTTGATTCAAAATATCAGTACCACTGCTTTTGAATAACATGAATGTCCAGATCTAAGAATATGGTGCACAAAATTGTAAATCACACTTTTTACAACTCGTACAACTAACCAGCAAGTGCACTGGGTCGTCCAAGTAATATCTTACGTGAGTAAGGGTCGATCCCACAGAGATTGTCGACTTGAAGCAAGCTATGGTTATCTTGTACTCTTAGTCAGGATATCAATAATAATTCTTAGTTTTATTTGTAAAAAGTAAAATAACATGAAATAAATAATACTTGTTATGCAGTAATGGAGAACAGGTTGAGGTTTTGGAGATGCTTTACCCTCTGAGTTTCTGCTTTCCTACTGCGTTCTTCTTCAGACACGCCTGGCTCTTTCTATGGCAAGCTTTATGTTGGTGGATCATCGTTGTCAATGGCTACCATCCATCCTCTCAGTGAAAACATGTCCGCTATAGTTTCCCGCATGGCTAATCATCTGTCGGTTCTCACTTGTGTTGGAATAAGATCCATTGATCTTTTTGCACACTATCACTGTGCCCAACAGTCGCGAGTTTGAAGCTCATCACAGTCATCCCTTCCTAGATCCTACTCGGAATACCACAGACAAGGTTTAGACTTTTCGGATCTCAAGAATGCCGCCAATTGATTCTAGCCTATACCACGAAGGTTTTGATCTCACGGAATTGAATGCTCTGTTGTCAGGAGAGACAATCAACCCCGTGAATCAGGAGCCCAAGAGATACACGCTCAAGCTATTGCAGGTAGAACGGAAGTGGTTGTCAGGCACGCGTTCATAAGTTGAGAATGGTGATGAGTGTCACGGATCATCACATTCATCACATTGAAGTACGAGTGAATATCTTAGAACAAAAGCAAGCGCGATTGAATAGAAAACAATAGTAATTGCATTAATTCATCGAGACACAACAGAGCTCCTCATCCCTAACCATGGGGTTTAGAGACTCATGCCATCAAAGGTACAATAAGAAATGTAAAAATGTCATGAGGTACAAAATAAATCTCTAAAAGTAGTTTTTATACTAGACTAGTAACCTAGGTTTACAGAGAATGAGTAACTAGATGCAAAGAGTGCAGAAATCCACTTCCGGGGCCCACTTGGTGAGTGTTTGGGCTGAGCTTCCTAGCTTTCACGTGCTTGTGCTGTTCCTAGAGTTAAACGCCAGTTTGGGTGCCAGTTCTGGCGTTTTACTCCAGCTTTGGTGCCAGTTCTGGCGTTTTACTCCAGAAAAGAGTCTTTGGGTGGTATTTGGATGCCAGTTTGGGCCATCAAATCTCGGGCAAAGTATGGACTATTATACATTGCTAGAAAGCCCAAGATGTCTACTTCCCAGCACAATTAAGAGCGCGCCAATTGGATTTCTATAGCTCCAGAAAATCCACTTTGAGTGCAGGGAGGTCAAAATCCAATAGCATCAGCAGTCCTTTTTTTCAGCCTCTGAATCAGATTTTTGCTCAGGTCCCTCAATTTCAGCCAGAAAATACCTGAAATTACAAAAAAAACACACAAACTCATAGTAAAGTCCAGAAATGTGATTTTTGCATAAAAACTAATAATAATAATATACTAAAAAGTAACTAAAACCTATTAAAAGCTACCTAAAAACAATGCCAAAAATCGTATAAATTATCCGCTCATCACAACACCAAACTTAAATTGTTGCTTGTCCCCAAGCAACTGAAAATAAAATAGAATAAAAAGAAGAGAATATATAATAAATTTCAAAATATCAATGAAGCTTAGCTCCAATTAGATGAGCGGGATTAGTAGCTTTTTGCTTCTGAACAGTTTTGGCATCTCACTTTATCATGTGAAGTACAGAATGATTAGCATCTATAGGAACTCTGAATTAAGATAGTGTTATTGATTCTCCTAGTTCAGTATGTTGATTCTTGAACATAGTTAATTTATGAGTCTTGGCCGTGACCCTAAGCATCTTGTTTTCCAATATTACCACCGGATACATAAATGCCACAGACACATAACTGGATAACCTTTTCAGATTGTGACTCAGCTTTGCTAAAATCCCCAGTTAGAGGTTTCCAGAGTTCTTAAGCACACTCCTTTTGCTTTGGATCATGACTTTAACCACTCAGTCTCAAGCTTTTCACTTGGACCTTCATGACACAAGCACATGGTTAGGGACAGCTTGATTTAGCCGCTTAGGCTAGGATTTTATTCCTTTGGGCCCTCCTATCCATTAATGCTCAAAGCCTTGGATCCTTTTTACCCTTGCCTTTTAGTTTAAAGGGCTATTGGCTTTTATTGCTTGCTTTTTCTTTTTTTTTCTTTCTTTTTTGCCATTTTTTCTTTTTTTTCGCAAGCTTTGTTTTTCACTGCTTTTTCTTGCTTCAAGAATCAATTTTATGATTTTTAGATTATCAATAACATTTTTCTTTTTTTATTATTCATTCAAGAGCCAACAATTTTAACATTCATAAACTTCACTATAAAAAATATGCACTGTTCAAGCATTCATTCAGAAAGCAAAAAGTATTGTCACCACATCAAAATAATTAAACTAATTTTCAAGATAAATTTTGAAATTAAGCACTTCTTGTTCTTTTGTAATTAAAAGCATTTTTCATTTAAGAAAGGTGAAGAATTCATGGAATTATTCATAGCTTTAAGACATAGATACTAGACACTAATGATCATGTAATAAAGACACAAACATAGACAAGACATAAAGCATAAAAATCGAAAAATAGAAAATAAAATAAACAAGGAGATTAAAGAATGGGTCCACCTTAGTGATGGCGGCTAGTTCTTCCTCTTGAAGATCCTTTGGAGTGTTTGAGCTCCTCTATGTTTCTTCCTTACCTTTGTTGCTCCTTTCTCATGGCCTTTTGATCCTCTCTAATTTCATGGAGGATGATGGATTGCTCTTGGTGAGGTCCATGAATGGGCTCTCTTGTTTGCTCCATCCTCTTTCTAGTGATGGGCTTTTGAGATGAATTTCTCTATCTCCCATGACTTGGAGTTGGAAGCAACTGCTTTCCCTTACCTCTTCCTAGAGGTTTCTCCGGCCTTAGGTGTTATTAATGATTATGGAAAACAAAAAGCTGAGCTTTTCCACACTAAACTTAAAAGCTTTACTTGTCTTCGAGCAAAAGAAGAAAGAAAAGATTAGAGGAAGAAGAGATGGAGCAGATGGAGTTGTGTGAGTGGGTGGGTTTTATGGAAAATAGTGGATGGATGTGAGTGGTGAAGAGATAATGGGAAAGAGGGTAGGATTTGATAGGTGTTTGAGGAAGGGTATGAAGAGGAGAGAGAGATTTGGGGTAGGTGGAGATCCTGTGGGGCCCACAGATCCTGAGGTGTCAAAGAATTTTCATCCCCGCACCTTTCTAGCATCTAAATACCCTCTGGGTGCCTTATCTGGCATTAAACGCCAGTCTGCTACCCATTTCTGGCGTTAAACGCCAGTTTGCCTGCCAGTTCTGGCATTTAACACCCAGAATGCTGCCAGGATGGGTGTTAAACGCCCATTCTGCTATCCTTACGGGCGTTTAAACGCCAGTAGGCCTGTCCTCCTGGGTGTGCTATTTTTGATGCTATTTTTGATTCCGCTTTAATTATGCAGCTGTTTTTGTGACTCCACATGATCATCAACCTAAAGAAAACATAGACATAGATAAATAAAATTGGGTCGCCTCCCAATAAGTGCTTCTTTAATGTCAATAGCTTGACAGGACTGAGCTTTAATCTAGTCTCAGTCTTGAGCATTCTTGCTCAACATTGCCTTCAAGATAATGCTTGATTCTCTGTCTATTAACAATGAACTTTTTGTTATAGTCAATATCCTGAAGCTCTACATACCCATATGGTGACACACTTGTAATCTTATATGGTCCCTTCCACCGGGATTTCGATTTCCCAGGGAACAATCTGAGCCTAGAGTTAAACAGCAGAACCTTCTGTCCTGGCTCAAAGACTCTAGATGACAGCTTCTTGTCATGCCACCTTTTTGCTTTCTCCTTGTAAATTTTTGCATTTTCGAAAGCATCGAGTCTGAACTCCTCTAGCTCATTCAACTGGAGTAGTCTTTTTCTCTAGCTACCTTGGCATCAAGGTTTAGGAACCTGGTTGCCCAGTAGGCCTTGTGTTCCAATTCCACTGGCAAATGGCAGGCCTTGTCATACATAAGCTGGTATGGAGAGGTCCCTATAGGAGTCTTGAATGCTGTTCTGTATGCCCACAGAACATCATCCAAGCTTTTTGTCCAATCCCTTCTACGGGCACTTACAGTCCGTTCCACGATTTGTTTTAGTTCTCTATTTTAGACTTCAGCCTGCCCATTTGTCTGTGAATGATACGGAGTCGCCACCTTGTGGTTAATTCCATATCGGACCAAAGCAGAGTCAAGCTGTTTACTATAGAAATGAGTGCCTCCATCACTGATTAGTATTCTAGGAACACCAAATTTGCTGAAGATATGTCTCTGAAGGAACTTCAGCACTGTCTTAGTATCATTAGTGGGTGTTACAATTGCCTCTACCCACTTGGATACATAGTCTACTGCCACCAGAATGTAAGTGTTTGAGTATGATGGTGGGAAAGGTCCCATGAAGTCAATACCCTATACATCAAACAATTCGGTCTTTAAGATCCCTTGTTAAGGCATGGCATAACCGTGAGGCAGATTACTAGCTCTCTGGCAACTGTCACAGTTATACACAAACTCTCGGGAGTCTCTATAGAGAGTAGGCCAGTAGAAGCCACATCGGAGGACCTTAGTGGCTGTTTGCTCACCTCCGAAATGTCCTCCATATTGCGATCCATGGCAATGCGATAGGATCTTCTGCGCCTCTTCTCTGGATACACATCTGCGAATTATTCCATCTGCACATCTTTTAAAGAGATATGGTTCATCCCACAAGTAGTACTTTGCATCAGAAATCAATTTCTTTGATTGCTGTTTACTGTACTCTTTGGGTATGAATATCATAGTTTTATAGTTTGCAATGTCTGCAAACCATGGTACTTCCTGAATGGCAAAGAGTTGCGTATCCAGAAAGGTTTCAGAGATCTCAATAGGAGGGAGGGACGCTCCTGCTACTGGTTCTATCCAGGACAGGTGATCAGCTACTTGGTTCTCTGTCTCTTTTCTGTCTCTTATTTCTAGATCAAACTCTTGCAGAAGCAATACCCATCTTATGAGTCTGGGTTTTGAATCCTGCTTTGTGAGGAGATATTTAAGAGCAGCATGGTCAATGTACAAATCACTTTTGATCCTACTAAATAAGATCTGAACTTGTCAATGGCATAAACCACTGTAAGCAACTCCTTTTCTGTGGTTGTGTAATTCTTTTGTGTGTAATTCAAAACACGGCTAGCATAATAAATGACGTGCAAAAGTTTGTTATACCTTTGTTCCAATACTGCACCAATGGCATAGTCACTGGCATCACACAATAGTTTAAATGGTAATTTCCAATATGGTACAAAAATTACTGATGCTGTGACTAGCTTAGCTTTCAGAGTCTCAAACGCCTGCAGGCACTCTGTGTTAAAGACAAAAGGTGTATCAGCAGCTAGCAGATTGCTCAGAGGTTTTGCAATTTTTGAAAAATCCTTTATAAACCTTGATGTGGGGGAAATTGGTGAATTAAAAATTATTAAAATGTATACGTTGCAAGTATAGTTCTTAACTCACCAGAAATCCACTTATCAATTTAGAAAGGTGTCACAGAAATTTAAATTTTAAAATACTGGAAGTATGAATCCCAGGTCATCTCCCAACGAGTCGCAGAAAAGTGTGCTATTTTATTAATCAGATGTTTTCAAAAAGGTTTGAGTTGAGTAAACAGGAAATAAAATTGGAGAATTTGAATAATGTAAATAAAGGCCTTGATTGGGAGTTGATTAGTTGGAAGTTCCGCTATTGTTGGATTACTCTCTAGATTAATTGATAATTGAAGGTTATCCCGTTTAGTTATCTCTTACTAGGTAAGGGAAAGTTAAACAAGTTGGGATACTATGCCCATTCACAAGTTGCAATCCACCTAATTAAAAGGGATTGGTGTTGGTGACTAGAGGGCAAGCCAACAATAACCCAATTACAATTTTTCTTTCAAGTCTTCCAACTCAATTGGTTCCTTTCAATCAACTCCCACTCAAGTTAGGGAACTACTCGCTCATTGTGAATGTAAAATTCATGACATATGAAAAGGAATTAAAGCAAGACATTATAAATAAAAATCAAAATAATCAAATAAAAATAAAAGTAATCCTTGTATTAAATAAATCCTAATAATATTCCAATGGTAAAATTAACAAAGCAAGGGACATGGAAGAGTAAAGCCAAGTAAAGAAAACGAACTAGAATGACGAAGTCTTGATGAGGTAATAACTCTTCTCAGTATCCCAATGCAAAAAGTGATAGAAAAATAAAATCCTAAGATTATCAATGTGTAGAGAGAAAAACCTAGAGGAGGAGTAAAAACTAGATCTAAAACTAAAACTGTGTAGAATGAATGTTGTCTCTGGTTTCTGCATGTTCTCTGGCTCTAGTCTGCTGTTCTGGGCCGAGAACTGGGTCAAAATAGGGCCCAAAATTGCCCCCAGCGGAATCTGCAGATTCTGCATGTCGCGCACGTCACGCGATCGCGTCATCCATGCGGACGCGTCATTCGCGTTTTTTCCTTCCACACGTTCGCGTCGTCCACGCCTCCGCGTCACTTGTGCTTTTCCATTCCGCGCGATCGCGTGAGCTATGCGGCTGCGTCACTGCGATTTTTCCTCTTTCGCGCAAACGCGTGAGCCATGCGGTCGCGTCACTTCTCGCTGATTACCTCCTCAATTTCTTGTGTTCCTTCCATTTTTGCTAGCTTCCTTCCTAATCTCTAACTCATTCATGCCCTATAAAGCCTGAAACACTTAACACATAGATCACGGCATCGAATGGGATAAAGGAGAACTAAAATGCATAATTAAAAAGTCTCTAGGAAGCAGTTTTCAACCATGTAATAATTTCAGGAAGGAAATATAAATGCATGCTAAATTGATGAATAAGTGGGTAAGGATCATGATAAAACCATAAAATTAAACATAATATATACCATAAAATAGTGGTTTATCAACCTCCCCACACTTAAACATTAGCATGTCCTCATGCTTAATTGAAGGAGATAAGATAAATGAGTATGAACATGTAGAAACTCATGCAATGCAATGCAACCTATATATATATGAATGCAACTATATGATTTTTGCCCACTTGATCAAAAGTAAATAAGCTCTTCAAAACGATTACAAATCAAATTCCACTAATTCTATCATTATACAGCAAGACAGATAAAAGTGCAAGAAGATAGCTCATGAAAGCGGGGAACATGAAAATTCAAGCATAGAACCCTCACTGATGATGTATGTGTGCTCTAATCTCTCCAATGTATAGGGTAATCACTCTATCCTTCTCTAATTATGCTCTCTAACTTTTGTTTTTCTCCTAACCAATCAACAACAGTTAATATGCCAATGCAAATATCATGAGGTCTTTTTAAGGTTGTAATGGGGCCAAGGTAAGGATAGGGATATATATATATATATGGTTAAGTGAGCTTATAAATTGAATCTTTAATTAACCCAGCTTTAACCCAACCTATATATTTTATATAACTTTAGAATTCATACCTAGCTACCCAGAATTCCCTTTTATATTCCATACTCATGTATCAATTTTATTATATGTGCATTGATCTTTGAATTTTTAATTCAGCTTTGGGGTGATTTTGTCCCCTTATTTATTTATTGAAATTTTTTTTTATATAGAAATAAACATAGCTTATCAATGCACATAGATTTTTAATTCTTATGGCTTCACATGAGTAGGTATCCAAATTCCCATTGTATTATCATGACATATTTCCTTAATAACTTTTGTTCCCACAAATTTCCATACTTAACTAGCATACACAATTCTATCTTAAGCTAACCAAATATTTAATTTGGGATATAAAATTGTTTTTCCGCTTAAGGCTAGTAATGTGGTAAAATATAGAACAAATAGGATTTTAAGGCTCAAAGTGGTTAACAAAGGTAATTAAAAAGGGTAGGCTTAATTTGGATAAGTGAGTTTAAACAAATAATAGCCTCAATCATATGCAAGCATATAAACATAATAACTATTGGACATATAGGATGAAACAAAATATAGATTACAATCATAGAGAAGTAAACACACAAGAATAAAATAATTATGGTTAAATAATGTAAGCATGCATAAAGGCTCAAATTTTCACAGGTTGTGTATTCTTTAGCTCAAAAATCATGTTTTAAATACAACTTCAAGCAAATTTATCATAAAAGTTTTGATTAAAATTAGTGAAATTTTGTTCCAAAGATATCTTTTTAGAAGAAACTCATTGTCTTTTCAATCAAGTAGAGCATGCATGCAACTAACCTATTCTAAGAAAAGAAAATCTAACTAAAATATCCTAATTTATTGGTGCTAGGGAAGAGAATTTACCTCTGGAAGTCAGGTACTGACCGACCTCCCCACACTTAAGGCTTTGCACCGTCCTCGGGGCCATCTGTCAGGAACAAAGGTGGGCTGGTGGCAATGTCTCCACAGTCGGGGCCGTCATGGCTCCTTGTGCTGGTGAAGGAAGTGGAGTCTGGGGTGTCTGAGTCTCTGCAATCTCCTCGAAGCAGCTCCCTGAGGTGTTTGAATCGGCGTTGGTTGCGGCGCTCTCGGAGATTTGCTTTCTTTTCATGTTGGTCCAACCGCTTCAGTATCTGATGCAGCAGTGGACTGGTTGATGGTGGAGGAGCTGCAGCATCCTCTGTAGACTGACTGGTAGTGGCAAGTTGTGGCCTGAGATATCTCCCGTTAGGGACATACTGATCATCCCGTGGAAGAATGGCTTTGGTGTCTCCAGCTCTGTAGGATACTCCGGTTGCTGAGATGAGATCAGAGACCAATGCGGGGAAAGGTAGGTTGCCCACGATCTACACATGTTCCATAGTATTCCGGATATGTCGTGGTAAATTGAGAAGCTGGTCTGTGAGGATGCACCATAGTAGAACGGCCATGTCTGCGGTGAAGGAGGACTCATGAGTACTCGGAAAGACGTAATGGGACATAATCTGTTCCCATACGTGAGCCTCTAAGGTAAGTGCGGAAGCCGAGATTCCCTTAGGACGGGAACGATGGTATCCGAAGATCCATTTGCTGCCAAGGCGAGCAATAACTCTGAGAACAGCGTCCCAGTCAAAAGTGTATGCCTGGCGCTTGGTTGTGGCTTTCTGAAAAGCGTCCAATCCTTTTGGAGCAGGTGGGAGATCTAAGGCTTGCTGTATGGCTTCTTCTGTAATGGGAACTTGCTTCTGGCGTAAATAGACAGACTGCAGAGTCGGCAGGTGGAAGTTGGAGTAGAACTCAACAACCCAAGAAAGGTTAACCTGTCGTGGCTGTCTCTGTAAAAATCCCCAATGTCTTTGTACAATTTGTGGCTCAACAAATTCAGCGATAGGAGGCGGAAGGATAAGAAGGTGTTCATTGTTGTAATTTCGAGCTGCCAGAATAGGAAACATCTGCTCACAGTAGCGATTTGGGAATCGTGCAGTGTCCTTGGCTGGGAAGGCTCGTTCCTTTTCATCAACATTGATAATCCTTTTAATTCTCTTTGTTGAGGGCTTGACTGCAGTTAAAGAAGGTTCTGCCACTAATGCTCTCTTCGTTCCTTTCCTTACTGTGGGTTTAGGGGTAGCTTTCTCTTTGCCTTTCTTGGTGGACATTCTGAAAAAGGGAAGAGAAAGTAAGCTAGATCCAAAGAATTAAAGCAAGGAAGGAGATGGAGTGAGTAATAAACATTGCACGGTAAAGATGAATGAAATAAACACATGGTCATGACAACATGTGAAAAGATCATTAAAGGACATAGGATAGGTGCATAAAAAGGTAAGTAGATGCAAGATGATTATTGGCATGCCGGCAAGGGCATAAGTAGCAGAGATCAAGCATCACGTCGTAACAAACTAACATATTTGTATTGGCAATTAAATTGAATTAATAAAATATTAAAGGAAATTTGTGAAAAACATGTATTGAGTAGTAGAATAGGATAATGTAGAAAAGTGCATGATGCCATATGGGCTTTTTCACAAACACAGCATGCATGGTAAATAAGTCAGAGAAAGCATTAAAGTAAACATGCAAGCAATCCTTTTATGAAAATAAGATATAATTGCCAAACAATTTACAACAATCCACAAGCAAATAATGAGGAATGATGACTCAAATAAATTTTCTAGCACCATGGAAAAAGGAAAGAAGAAGAAAGAAAATACAAAAAAGAAAAAGAAAAAGAAAAGAAAAGAAAATAACATAGAAAATAAGAAGAATGATAGAGAAGGAAGGGGGGAAGAAGAAAATAAAACCTTGTTAATGGAGGTGAGAGAAAGAGAGAGTGAAAGGTGAGATAGAAGGGAAAAAGGAGGAGGAAGAAAAAAGGAGGAAAAAGAAAAATTAGGATTTGGAGGAGAGAAAGATAAGATATTCTGGCAGTTTTGGTGGAGCTGTGCGGCGCAAGTGATGCGGCCGCATGGAGCACGCGTTTGCGTGATTGTGCTTTAGTTCAGTTGACGTGGTCGCGTCGGCCACGCGATCGCGTGACCCATATTGTGCTTCTGGCGCGAGGGCAGCCTCGTGCCTGTACAACTCTCTGTTCAAATTGATATATTTGCCAAATTTGGGGTGACGCGATCGCGTGGGGCATGCGATCGCGTGAGTGGGCTTCAGAAGGGATGACGCGGATGCGTCAGCGACGCGGTCGCGTGGTAGGGATGGTGCGTCCAGCACCAATCCAGCACCACTCTCGCACAATATTTCGTTGTGCACCCCTTTTGATGTCGGAAAACAGGGCACGCGGCCGCGTGGGGCACGTGGTCGCGTGGGAGGCCATGAATCCCATGTGACACGGACGCGTCAGCGACGCGGCCGCGTGGGACAATTTGTGCCATTGGCACGCCTCCAGCGATGCTCCAGCGAAACTCTCTGTTCATTTTTTTATTTTCTCACTTCTCCTTGCGACGCGGACACGTCGCGGATGCGGTCACGTCGTGCGGCCCTTTTTTTATTTTTATAAAAAAATATGAATGCAGATGCATGAAGGTACTAATAAAGAGAAGAGTTATTGACTAGGAAAAAATAAAGATTGGAAGAAAAGAGCGATCATACCATGGTGGGTTGTCTCCCACCTAGCACTTTGTTTTAACGTTCGTAAGTTGGACGCTCCATTAGCTCAATTTTCTGGCATGTGGGGGTCTTCCAAGAGGAAGATCTCAAGTTCCTTATTTTTCTGTATCTTCTTGCCATGGTACAGCTTCAGACGTTGTCCATTAACTTTGATAAGTTCAGAGATTAAAGGGTGGCTGAGGTGATAAACTCCGTATGGTTCGGCCTTCTCTACTCTGTATGGACTTTCCCATCTTGATCTCAACTTTCCTGGCATGAGCCTCAGTCGAGATTTGTAAAGGAGGACTAAATCCCTAGGTTGGAACTCTTTTCTCTTGATGTGATGATCATGTACAGCCTTCATCTTCTCCTTGTATATTCTTGAGTTCTCATAAGCTTCTAGGCGAAGGCTCTCCAGTTCTTGCAGTTGCAGCTTCCTTTCAGCTCCAGCTTGCTCAATTCCCATGTTGCATTCCTTGACTGCCCAAAAGGCTCTGTGCTCTACTTCAACTGGGAGATGACAAGCTTTTCCATAAACTAAGCGGAAAGGACTCATCCCAATGGGAGTTTTATATGCTGTCCTGTATGCCCATAGTGCATCTTGTAGCCTGGTGCTCCAGTCTTTTCTATGAGGTTTGACTATCTTCTGCAAGATACGCTTTATCTCTCTGTTCGACACCTCGGCTTGCCCATTGGTTTGAGGATGGTATGCTGTTGCAACCTTATGAATTATCCCATGCTTCTTCATTAATCCTATTAGTCTCCTGTTACAAAAATGGGTGCCTTGATCGCTCACGATTGCTCGTGGTGATCCAAAGCGGCAAATAATATGGTTTCTCACAAAGGAAACAATAGTGTTAGCATCATCAGTGCGGGTAGGAATTGCTTCCACCCATTTGGAAACATAATCCACAGCTAACAATATATAAAAATGACCATTAGAATTTGGGAACGGACCCATGAAGTCAATGCCCCAAACATAAAAAATTTCACAGAAAAGCATAATTTGTTGAGGCATCTCATCCCTCCTAGATATATTACCAAATTTTTGGCATGGAAGACAAGATTTACAAAACTCAGCAGTGTCTCTAAAAAGAGTAGGCCACCAGAATCCACAGTCTAAGATCTTTCTAGCTGTTCTTTGAGGGCCAAAATGTCCTCCACTCTCAGATGAGTGACAGGCCTCTAAAATGGACTGGATTTCAGATTGAGGCACACAACGTCTAATTACCTGATCAGCGCCACATCTCCACAAATATGGGTCATCCCATATATAATATTTAGACTCGCTTTTCAGCTTGTCCCTTTGATGCTTAGAAAAGTGTGGAGGGAATGTGCGGCTAACTAGATAATTAGCTACAGGTGCGTACCAAGGGGCTACTTCAGATACTGCTTGCAGGTTATCTAATGGGAAATTATCATCTATAGGAGTAGAATCATCCTTAATGTGCTCAAGGCGACTCAAGTGGTCTGCCACTAGATTCTAGTTACCACTCCTATCCTTTATTTCTAAATCAAATTCTTGTAAAAGCAGTATCCAACGTATGAGCCTTGGTTTGGACTCCTTTTTAGCTAATAAATACTTTAAAGCTGCATGGTCCGAATACACTACTACTCTAGTACCAAGTAAATAAGCTCAGAATTTATCCAGAGCAAAAACAATAGCAAGAAGCTCTTTCTCAGTAGTAGTATAATTGGACTGGGCAGCGTCTAAAGTCTTAGACACATAAGCAATAACAAAAGGATCCTTACCTTCATGCTGAGCCAGCACTGCTCCTACTGCATGGTTGGAAGCATCGCACATGATTTCAAACGGCTGGCTCCAGTCTGGTCCTCTCACGATTGGAGCTTGAGTTAGGTTGGTCTTCAGCTTATCAAATACTTGCTTACAATCCTCACTGAACTCGAACTCAATATCCTTCTGCAGTAATCTGGATATGGGAAGTGCTACCTTGCTGAAGTGCTTAATAAATCTCCTGTAAAAACCTGCATGGCCAAGGAACGAACGGACTTCCCTCACAGAGGAGGGGTAAGGTAAACTAGAAATAATATTCACCTTTGCTGGGTCTACAGAAATGCCAGTATTAGATACAACATGTCCCAGTACAATCCCTTGTTTTACCATAAAGTGACATTTTTCGAAATTTAATACAAGGTTTGTACTGACACATCTATCTAATACTCTAGATAATCCATCTAAGCAAAGGCTAAAAGAATCATCATAAACACTAAAATCATCCATAAAAACCTCCATACAGTCCTCAATAAGATCAGAGAAAAGACTCATCATGCACCTCTGGAAAGTAGCTGGTGCATTGCACAAGCCAAAGGGCATTCTCTTGTAAGCATAAGTCCCAAAAGTACATGTAAAAGTAGTCTTTTCCTGATCCTCAGGAGCTATATGAATCTGGAAATAACCTATGTAACCATCTAAAAAGCAATAATGTGATTTACCTGACAGGCGATCCAGCATTTGATCAATGAATGGAAGTGGGTAGTGATCCTTGCGAGTAGCTTGGTTGAGACGCCTGTAATCAATGCAGACTCTCCAAGCGTTCTGTGCTCTGGTTGCTATGAGCTCTCCATTCTCATCCTTCACTGTAGTGACTCCAGACTTCTTGGGCACCACTTGTACTGGGCTAACCCATTCACTGTCTGAAATGGGATAAATGATACCTGCTTCCAATAGTCTGGTCACTTCTTTTTTGACAACTTCCAAAATAGTGGGATTCAGTCTTCTTTGGGGTTGGCGGACAGGTCTTGCTCCTTCCTCTAAGAATATTCTGTGCTCACATACTTGAGGGTTGATGCCTACTATGTCTGCCAAACTCTACCCAATTGCTTTCTTGTGCTTCCTCAGCACATTAAGTAACTGCTCTTCCTGTTCAGGAGTGAGGTCCTATGCAATAATAACTGGAAATTTCTGCTCATCTTCAAGATAAGCGTACTTGAGATATGGAGGGAGAGGTTTTAACTCTATCTTCTGGTCATGGGTAGGCTCTGGATTGTCCGGAGTTTGTGAAAATGCCGAAGTATCCTTATTGTCAGTTAATAGAGTCCCCACACTTGGACTTTGTTCTGTGTACTTTTCTTCCAGCTCTTCCTGGTGAACTTCAGCTACAGTTTCATCTACGATATCACACTGGAAGATAGAATGATCTTCTGAGGGTTGTTCGTGACTCCATTCAAATTGAAGATTACTATTCGGCCATCTATTTCAAAAGAATATGTTCCTAAAAAAGCATCTAATTTGAATCTTGATGTCTTTAGGAATGGTCTGCCAAGTAGGATTGATGATGGCTTATCTGAGTCATTATTGGGCATCTCCAAGATATAGAAATCAGTGGGAAATGTGAGCCCTTTAATGTTCACCAAAACATCTTCAGCAACTCTAGCTACTGTAATAATGCTTTTATCTGCCAACACAAAATGAGCTGCCGACCTTTTTAAGGGAGGGAGTCTTAAAACATCATATACAGATAAGGGCATTATACTAACACATGCTCCTAAATCACACATGTAGTCATAAATTACTACACCACCAATAGTACAACTAACTATACAAGGACCTGGATCACTACATTTTTCAGGTAAATTTCCCATTAAAGCAGATATAGAACTTCCTAAAGGAATAGTTTCTAATTCATTAATTTTGTCTTTATGTATGCATAAATCTTTTAGAAACTTTGCATATTTAGGTACCTGTTGAATGACATAAAAAAGGGGAACAGTTACCTCAACCTTTTTGAAGATTTCTACCATTTTGGGGTCAGGTTCCAACTGCTTCCTGGGCTTCCTTGCAAGTTGTGGAAATGGAATGGGAGTGGTGTTTTCTGCAGCGTCTGCGCCTTTTGGTGCTTCCTCCTATGGTTGAGCTTCTTCTTTCTCAGTTATGTCCTGTATGTCTTCTTCCTCTTCAACATCTTCTAATTCTAGTACCTCTTCAACTGAGGCGTGTTCTGGTGAGCTTGGCTCCTCCTGATTTCTCTCCTGCAGTGTGGTTCCAGACCTTAGGGTGATGGCATTAATACCACCCTTTGGGTTGGGTAATGGTTGAGAGGGGAGTCCACCAGAGCTTGAGGACTGGTTGTTGGAGTTGTTCATTGATCCAATCTGTGAGACAAGGGCTTGCAAAGTAGAATTTAAGCCATTCAGAGTAGAAGTAAGGTTGTTTTTCATGGCCTGTTGCCTCTGATCAATAGCTTGTAGTAATTCATCATTAGGAGATGAAGAGGGGTAACTGATCTGAGAGGTCTGCTGAGATGCTTGAGGTTGTCTCAAATGAGGTGCTCTGTAGGACTGAGTATGATTCTGCTGCCTGAAATTGTTATTGTTATTCCACCTCTGATTTCCATTGTTATCTCTGCCTCCTCTGTTAGAATTGTCCCTCCAACCCAGGTTAGAATTGTCTCTCCAACCTTGGTTAGAGTTATCCTGCCATCCTTGGTTATAGTTGCCACCTTGATTGTACCCTTGATTGGGGCGGTCATGAAAGTTGTGAATGGCTGCTACAGTATTGTCTTCTGGTTGGATCTGTGGACACTCATCGGTATAGTGACTGTAATCTGCACAGATGCCGCACACTCTTTGTGGAACTAACTACTGGCTGTGCTGTGGTGGAGAAGGCTGAACTTGCTGAGGTTATTGTTGATTCAGTTGCATCTGCTTCAGCAAGTTAGACATTTCACATAGACTCTGGGCTATAGCATTAGTCTCTGTATTAGTGGATACCTCCGTAACAGCTCTTGACCAACTTTGTCTCTACCTATGATTCCTAGTAGAGTCAGCTAGGTCTCTGATCAATTGCCATGCTTCGTCCGTAGTCTTGTACTTTTTCATAGAACCATTACAAGCACCTTCCACTATGGTCCTATCTTGAGATCTCAGACCCTGTGTAAAGTAACCGAGCAAAACTATCTTGTGAATCATATGATGGGGACATGCATCTTGAAGTGTATTGAAGCATTCCAAGTATTCATAGAGGGTCTCAGATTCATCCTGAACGATCATAGACATGTCCTTCCTTAGCTTATCAGCAACTTCAGCTGGAAAGAATTTATTTAGAAATTCTCTCCTAAGTGTATCCCAGTTGGAAACAGTTTCTCTGGGTTGAGTGTAGTACCACTCTCTTGCCTTTCCCTCCAGAGAAAACGGGAAGGCTTTTAATAGAATAGAAACTTCATCAGTGCCATCACGCTTAATAGTAGACCAAGCGGTCTGGAAATCTCTAAGATGCTTGATAGGCTCTTGAGCAGGTAAGCCATGAAATTTGGGCATCAAGTTGAGTAGTGAAGACTTTATTTCAAAATCTACAGCTACTGTTGGGTGGTGTGCCTAAAATGGTTGGAGCGTAAAATCAGGGGCTCCTTCCTCCTGGATGATGACTCTTCTGGGCGCTGCCATGTCACCTGCACGTAAATGAACTGGATCAGTAGAAAGGGGGTTTGTTTCTTCCTTAAATGACGGTTCAGGTTCGTTCTCAAAGAGGAGTCGCCTGCGCCTAGCTCGCCTTATATGTGAAAGAGTTCTTTCAATTTCAGGGTCAAATGCTGGCAAGCTTGGATCAGGAAGCGAACGTGTCATTTAACAAAAGAAACGTACAGTTCATAGTGATAGAATGAAAAGAAAAAAATTGCAATAAAAATAAATACCAATCAATAAATTAACACACTGTTGCAACTCCCCGGCAACGGCGCCAAAAATTGATGTGGCGGAAATTGGTGAATTAAAAATTATTAAAATGTATACGTTGCAAGTATAGTTCTTAACTCACCAGAAATCCACTTATCAATTTAGAAAGGTGTCACAGAAATTTAAATTTTAAAATACTGGGAGTATGAATCCCAGGTCGTCTCCCAATGAGTCGCAGAAAAGTGTGCTATTTTATTAATCAGATGTTTTCAAAAAGGTTTGAGTTGAGTAAACAGGAAATAAAATTGGAGAATTTGAATAATGTAAATAAAGGCCTTGATTGGGAGTTGATTAGTTGGAAGTTCCGCTATTGTTGGATTACTCTCTAGATTAATTGATAATTGAAAGTTATCCCTTTTAGTTATCTCTTACTAGGAAAGGAAAAGTTAAACAAGTTGGGATACTATGCCCATTCACAAGTTGCAATCCACCTAATTAAAAGGGATTGGTGTTGGTGACTAGAGGGCAAGCCAACAATAACCCAATTACAATTTTTCTTTCAAGTCTTCCAACTCAATTGGTTCCTTTCAATCAACTCCCCATCAAGTTAGGGAACTACTCGCTCATTGTGAATGTAAAATTCATGACATATGAAAAGGAATTAAAGCAAGACATTATAAATAAAAATCAAAATAATCAAATAAAAATAAAAGTAATCATTGTATTAAATAAATCCTAATAATATTCCAATGGTAAAATTAACAAAGCAAGGGACATGGAAGAGTAAAGCCAAGTAAAGAAAACGAACTAGAATGACGAAGTCTTGATAAGGTAATAACTCTTCTCAGTATCCCAATGCAAAAAGTGAGAGAAAAATAAAATCCTAAGATTATCAATGTGTAGAGAGAAAAACCTATAGGAGGAGTAAAAACTAGATCTAAAACTAAAACTGTGTAGAATGAATGTTGTCTCTGGTTTCTGCATGTTCTCTGGCTCTAGTCTGCTGTTCTGGGCCGAGAACTGGGTCAAAATAGGGCCTAAAATCGCCCCCAGCGGAATCTGCAGATTCTGCAGGTCACGCACGTCACGCGATCGCGTCATCCATGCGGACGCGTCATTCGCGTTTTTCCCTTCCACGCGTTCGCGTCGTCCACGCCTCCGCGTCACTTGTGCTTTTCTATTCTGTGTGGTCGCGTGAGCCATGCGGCTGCGTCACTGCGATTTTTCCTCTTTCGCGCGAACGCGTGAGCCATGCGGCCGCGTCACTTCTCGCTGATTACCTCCTCAATTTCTTGTGTTCCTTCCATTTTTGCTAGCTTCCTTCCTAATCTCTAACTCATCCATGCCCTATAAAGCCTGAAACACTTAACACACAGATCACGGTATCGAATGGGATAAAGGAGAACTAAAATGCATAATTAAAAAGTCTCTAGGAAGCAGTTTTCAACCATGTAATAATTTCAGGAAGGAAATATAAATGCATGCTAAATTGATGAATAAGTAGGTAAGGATCATGATAAAACCACATAATTAAACATAATATATACCATAAAATAGTGGTTTATCAAACCTCCTATAGAATCTTGCATGTCCCAAAAAGCTTCTAATTGCCTTAACATTGGTCGGTGGTGGTAATTTTTCAGTTACCTCTACCTTAGCTTGATCCAGCTCTATTCCCTTGTTTGAAATTTTGTGCCCAAGGACAATTCCTTCAGTCACCATGAAGTGACATTTCTCCCAGTTTAAAACCAGGTTAGTCTCTTGGCATCTTTTCAGAACAAGTGCTAGATGGTTAAGACAGGAGCTGAATAAGTCTCCAAATACTGAGAAGTCATCCATGAAGACTTCCAAAAATTTTTTCTACCGTATCAGAGAAAATAGAGAGCATACACCTCTGAAACGTTGCAGGTGCATTGCACAGACCAAAAGGCATCCTTCTGTAGGGAAATACTCCAGATGGACATGTGAATGCCATTTTCTCTTGGTCCTGGGGATCCACTGCAATTTGGTTATAACCTGAGTAGCCATCAAAAAAGCAGTAGTAATCATGACCTGCTAATCTCTCTAGCATCTAGTCTATGAATGGTAAAGGAAAATGATCCTTTCTGGTGGCTGTATTGAGTCTTCTGTAGTCAATACACATACGCCACCCTGTAACTGTTCTTGTGGGAAACTAGTTCATTCTTCTCATTATGAATCACTGTCATGCCTCTCTTCTTTGGGACGACTTGGACAGGGCTCACCCAGGGGCTATCAGAAATAAGATAAATAATCCCAGCCTCTAGTAATTTAGTAACTTCTTTCTGCACCACCTCCTTCATGGCTAGATTCAGCCGCCTCTGTGGTTGAACCACTGGCTTAGCATCATCCTCCAATAGGATCTTGTGCATGCATCTGGCTGGGCTAATGCCCTAAAGATCACTTATGGACCACCCAAGAGCTATCTTGTGCGTCCTTAGCACTTGAATTAGTGCTTTCTCTTTTTGTTGCTCTAAATCAGAGCTTATGATTACTGGAAAAGTATTTTTCTCTCCCAGAAATACGTATTTCAGGGATGGTGTTAGTGGTTTGAGCTCGGGTTTAGGAAGATTCTCCTCTTCCTGAGGAGTTTTCAGAGGTTCTTCTGTTTCCTCTGGTTCCTCCAGATAAGGCTGAACATCTTTAAAGATGTCTTCTAACTTTGATTCGAGACTCTCAGTCATATTGATCTCTTCCACCAGGGAGTCAATAATATCAACGCTCATGCAGTCACTTGATGTGTCTGGATGCTGCATAACTTTGACAGCATTCAACTTGAACTCATCCTCATTGACTCTAAAGGTCACCTCCCCTTTTTGGACGTCAATGAGAGTTCGTCCAGTTGCTAGGAAAGGTCTTCCTAGAATGAGAGTTGCACTCTTGTGCTCCTCCATTTCTAGCACTGCAAAGTCAGTGGGAAAGGCAAATGGCCCAACCTTGACAATCATGTCCTCAATTATGCCTGATGGAAATTTAATGGAGCCATCAGCAAGTTGGAGACATATTCTAGTTGGTTTGACTTCTTCAGTCAAGCCAAGCTTTCTGATAGTGGATGCAGGAATTAGGTTGATACTTCCTCCAAGATCACATAGAGCTATCTTGGTACAAGCACCCTCTAATGTGCATGGTATCATAAAGCTTCCAGGATCTTTAAGCTTCTCTGGTAAGCTTTTCAGAATGACTGCACTGCATTCTTTAGTGAAGAAAACTTTTTTGGTTTCTCTCCAATCCTTCTTATGACTTAAGATTTCTTTCATGAACTTAACATAAGAGGATATTTGCTCAAGTGCCTATGCAAATGGAATTTTTATTTCAAGAGTCCTGAGATAGTCTACAAAGCGGGCAAATTGTTTATCCTGTTCCGCTTGGCGGAGTTTCTGAGAATAAGGCATCTTAGCTTTGTATTCTTCAACGCCAGAACTGGCAACTGAATGGGCGTTTAACGCCAGGTTGCTGCCCCTTTTTTGGCATTTGAACGCCAGAACTGGCAACTGAATGGGCGTTTAACACCAGGTTACTGCCCTTTTCTGGTGTTTGAATGCCAGAATCATTCCTCTCTGGGCTCTTACTGTCCTCAGAGGGATTTTGGATAGTGAATTGGTCATCCTCTGTCAGGTGTTCCTTTCTTGGCTTTTTGCAAGTCTTTCCACTCGTTAGTTGAACAGCTTGGCACTCTTCTGTTATTTGTTTAGATAACTGCTGTCTTGTCTGATCCAATTGTGCCTCCATGTTTTTGTTAGCATTTTTAGTATCTTGTAACATTTCTTTGAATTCTGCTAACTGTTTTGTTAGGAGGAGTATTTGCTGGTTGAGTTTAACAACCTGTTCTGGAGGATTAAGTTCAGTGGATACTGCTTTAGCTTCTTCTTTCATGGAAGATTCACTATTTAAATACAGATGCTGATTTCTGGCAACTGTATCAATGAGCTCTTGAGCTTCTTCAATTGTCTTTCTCATGTGTATAGATCCACCAGCTGAGTGGACTAAAGATGTCTAGGCTTTTTCTATAAGCTCGTAGTAGAAGATGTCTAACTGCACCCATTCTGAAAATATTTCAGAGGGGCATTTCCTTAGCATCTCTCTGTACCTCTCCCAAGCATCATAAAGAGATTCATTATCCTCTTGTTTAAAGCCTTGGATGTCTAGCCTTAATTGTGTCATCCTTTTTGGAGGAAAATATTGATTCAGAAATTTGTTTGACAACTGTTTCCATGTTCTTATGCTGGCCTTGGGTTGGTTATTCAACCACCTCTTAGCTTGATCTTTTACAGCAAATAGAAATAGCAATAATCTGTAGACATCCTGATCCACTTCCTTATCACGTACTGTGTCAGCAATTTGTAAGAACTGTGCCAGAAACTCTGTAGGTTCTTCTTGTGGAAGACCGGAATACTAGCAATTTTGCTGTACCATGATAATGAGCTGAGGATTTAACTCAAAACTGCTGGCTCTGATGGAGGGTATACAGATACTACTTCCATATGAAGCAGTAGTGGGGTTAGTATATGACCCCAGAGTCTTTCTGGACTGTTCATTTCCACTTAGGTCCATGATGGAGAAAGGGAGATGATGTGGATTGTAAAAAAATTATTCTTTTATTTATTTTTTTTAAAATACCAAAATTAAAATAAATGAGAAATTGAATGTGGTTCGAAAATTAGAAAAAAATAAAATAAAAGGAAATTAAAAACTAAAATAATTAATTAATTAAAAAGATTTTGAAAAATTTTGTAAAATATTTTCGAAAAATAGAGAGAGAAAGTGGTTAGGAGGTTTTGAAAAAGATATGATTTTAGAAATTTTTTTAAAAAGATATTATTTGAAAAAGATATGATTTTAAAATTTTGACCAAGTCAACCTAAGGGATTCGAAATTTTATGAGGAATTAAAGGAAAATATATTTTTTATTTTTGAATTGAATGAGGAAAGAGAAAAATAATAAAATGACACCAAACTTAGAATTTTTAGATCAAAACAAAGGAAACAAACAAGAAAACTTTGAATGTCAAGATGAACACCAAGAACACTTTGAAGATCAAGATGAACACCAAGAACAAATTTTGAAAATTTTTAGGAAAAGAAAAATACAAAGGACACCAAACTAAAAAATTTTTATTCTTGGGACACTTATAATTCGAAAATGCACAAGAAAAATAAGAAAAGACGCAAAACAAGAAAAACTAAAGATCAAACAAGAGACACAAAACTCGAAAATATGAAGAACAAAAAGAGCATGCAATTGACACCAAACTTAAAACATGAAACTAAACTCAAAGAAAAATTAAAGATTAATAAAGAAAAATAAGTTTTTTGAAAGATTTTTAAAAAGAAAAATAAAAGACTCAAACTTAGTGACTCTAAACCAACAAAAATAAATTATTCCTAATCTAAGCAACAAGATGAACCCTCAGTTGTCCAAACTCGAACAATCCCCGGCAACGGCACCAAAAACTTGGTGCACAAAATTGTAAATCACACTTTTCACAACTCGTACAACTAACCAGCAAGTGCATTGGGTCGTCCAAGTAATACCTTACGTGAGTAAGGGTCGATCCCACAGAGATTGTTGGCTTGAATGAAGCTATGGTTATCTTGTACACTTAGTCAAGATATCAATAATAATTCTTAGTTTTATTTGTAAAAAGTAAAAGAACACGAAATAAATAATACTTGTAATGCAGTAATGGAGAACAGGTTGAGGTTTTGGAGATGCTTTACCCTCTGAGTTTCTGCTTTCCTATTGCCTTCTTCTTCAGACATGCATGGCTCCTTCTATGGCAAGCTTTATGTTGGTGGATCACCGTTGTCAATGGCTACCATCCGTCCTCTCAGTGAAAACATGTCCGCTACGATTTCCCGCATGGCTAATCATCTGTCGGTTCTAACTTGTATTGGAATAAGATTCATTGATCTTTTTGCACACTATCACTGCGCCCAACAGTCGCGAGTTTGAAGCTCATCACAGTCATCCCTTCCTAGATGCTACTCAGAATACCACAGAAAAGGTTTAGACTTTTCGGATCTCAGGAATGCCGCCAATTGATTTTAGCCTATACCACGAAGGTTCATATCTCACGGAATGGAATACTCTGTTGTCAGGAGAGACAATCAATCCCGTGAATCAGGAGTCCAAGAGATACACACTCAAGCTGTTGCAAGTAGAACGGAAGTGGTTGTTAGGCATGTGTTCATAAGTTGAGAATAGTGATGAGTGTCACGGATCATCACATTCATTACATTGAAGTACGAGTGAATATCTTAGAACAAAAGCAAGCGCGATTGAATAGAAAACAGTAGTAATTGCATTAATTCATCGAGACACAGCAGAGCTCCTCACCCCCAACCATGGGGTTTAGAGACTCATGCTGTCAAATGTACAATAAGGAATGTAAAAATGTCATGAGGTACAAAATGAATCTCTAAAAGTAGTTTTTATACTAGACTAGTAACCTAGGTTTACAAAGAATGAGTAACTTGATGCAAAGAGTGCAAAAATCCACTTCCGGTGCCCACTTGGTGAGTGTTTGGGCTGAGCTTCCTAGATTTCACGTGCTTGTGCTATTCCTAGAGTTAAACGCCAGTTTGGGTGCCAGTTCTGGCATTTTACTCCAGCTTTGGTGCTAGTTCTGGCGTTTTACTTCAGAAAAGGGTCTCTGGGTGGCGTTTGGACGCTAGTTTGGGTCATCAAGTCTCGGGCAAAGTATGAACTATTATATATTGCTAGAAAGCCCTGGATGTATACTTCCCAAAGAAATTAAGAGTGCGCCAATTGGGCTTCTGTAGCTCCAAAAAATCTACTTCGAGTGCAGAGAGGTCAGAATCCAACAGTATCAGCAGTTCTTTTTTTCAGCATCTGAATCAGATTTTTGCTCAGGTCCCTTAATTTCAGCCAGAAAATACCTGAAATCATAGAAAAACACACAAACTCATAGTAAAGTGCAGAAATGTGATTTTTGCATAAAAACTAATAATAATATACTAAAAAGTAACTAAAAGCTATTAAAAGCTACCTAAAAACAATACCAAAAAGCGTAAAAATTATCCGCTCATCAGAATACAAATCTAGAAAATGATAAATCTCCTTCAACACACAACAAATTAAAATAGCATGGACTAACTATAGTAATTCTTTTACTCCTTTTACTGAATGAGTAAATGACTGATGTGCTCATTTTGCATCAAATACCAAGCCAGTTCACAAAACCATTACCATGATTTGAAGTGAGACAACACCCAATCCAATGGTGGTGAAGGTGTGTGTCAACCCAATGTTTAATTCAAGGTGAGTACAATTATCATTACACGTAGTAAAGCATGTGCTTTTTTTTCTGTTCACAAAAATAAACACATAGGCTATGATCCTAGCATGCATTTCATTCCATAACAAACATATCTAGATACAGTTCAACTAATCTAGATCATGAACAATTGCATTTTGAAGTGGATCCAACTATCAAACTAAGCCTGAATCAAGCTAAAATGAATTAAACTCACCTTGCAAAAGAATAAGCAAGGAGAATGCACTTCGTTGGTGAAAACAAATTTAGGAGCAGCAGTGACCACATGAACATCATGACCAGCAATGATTAGATGCCTCACCACCTACATATATACATGCAATTGAAATTGAAATTGCAATTCAAACTTAAGTGCAATGCAATATCCAAATAATGAATCATGAATGACAATGAGAATGAGAATGAGAATGAGAATAAGGATGAGAAATGAGAGGTTACCTCCGCAACATGAGTTGCGTGGCCAAATCCATGACCAGTGACAAAGTAAGCAAACACCATTTTATGTGTGGAAGAAACAGCAGCAACACCATCGCCATCATACTCTTCCTGCTGCTTCATTCCCATTTTAATCGCTATCATTTTAATCGCTACCATAATTTTTTAGCAGCCACACGTTGTTACAGAGCCAATCCAGAAAGCAAGACGCAGTTGAATAGTGGCGATTCGAGGCGAGGCGCGGTGAGACAAGGCGAGACGAGGCGATGCAATGGGCAAGGCAGACAAGCGAAGCAAAGCACCCGTAGACCGTGGACTCGTGGACGATGCAGACGGACGATGACCACCCAGCGACTGATAAGGACGACGCCACATAAGACTTCAGCAGAGTGCGACGGAGGAGAAACTCAATTCGGATCTTAGGAAACTAACTTAGGGCAGATTAGGGTTTTTTAATTTGGGGACAAAATGCAAAGGGTACTATTGGTATTTTAAAAAAATAGAAAAGATCTTAATTAATTATTTTAATCTAATTATAAGAATATTCGGTTTTTTAACAGAATATTCTGTTATTTTAAACAGATTTGTGACGGTAGGGACTAAATTAAAAAAAATAACGTATAGAGACTCAATTGAAAAGAAAAAATGTATAGGGACCTAATTGAAAATTCGGTGAAACTATAGGGACCTGCAGAATAATTAAACCTTTATTATTTTAATTTGTTAGTTAAATAATTTGAGGAGCAAACATATTTTATAATACTATAGTATAATTATATAATTATTATTATATTATATATATTTTTCTCCCACTGATAAAATTTTCTGGATCCATTATTAAGCACACGCAAAGAAGGAAATAGGAAAGGGTGGCAGGGTTAAAGATTTTTATTTTTTTTAATTAATAAAAATATTTTATTAATTTCAAACATTTTAGTTTGTATTTTTATTTCAAACCAAATAGAATATAATTCAATCATATATATTTTACACAAAATACAATATAATACAAAAGCTATAGCTTGATATTTAGCCTTGAAATTGGCTCAATAAGCATATTTTTTTCATCTTTGGGTTGAAAGAGACTAGATGGAAATAATAAAAACACTTGATTTGTTTTTTTGTTAGACTCCAAACACTTGACTTTGCACTTACATATAACAAATATTTTGGTTTTATCATCTAAAATTCCAAAATCTAACTCCGCCTATGTTATACTTGCGATACATAGTCGGTCCCAAGTCCGGATAAAGGAGGAGTGTTGCATTAGGTCTTCAACAACCAACATAAAAATATAGTCGAATCCCCATGACATGAATCAAAGACATTATTGCGCTAAAACTAGGTCGTTGTCCGGAAGCAACGCGCTGTATGGCTCGAGTACGGTGTCAAATGAGCAAGAGCCGCTGCATCAGTGCCTAGATGTAGTGTTAAATGAGCAAGGGTTCTCACATTTTCATGAATGGACGAGGGTAAATAGGCTAGTTCACAAAGTAAAAGGTAAAGATCGGAGCGACAGAAGGTTGAGATTTGGGACATGGAACATAGGCACTCTAACAGGAAAGTCCATGAAGGTAGTGAACACCTTGACAAGGAGGAAGATTAACAATATGTTCCTACAAGAAACAAAATGGGTTGGTACGAAGGCTAGGGAGTTAGATACTTTTGGTTTCGAACTTTGGTATATAAGAATGGTGAAGAATAGGAATGGGGTTGGAATTATTGTGGATAAGCAGTGGAAGAAGGACGTAGTGGATGTCAAGAGGGTGAGAGATCGGATCATCTCCATCAAATTAAACTTGTGGTGGAGGGAGGTGCTTTCCATGTGATTAGCGCCTATGCACCGCAAGTGGGTTCGGACGAACAATACAAGATAAAGTTTTGGGAGGATCTAGAGAGTTTGGTTCAAGAAATACTTTCGGAAGATAAGATTTTCTTAGGAGGAGATTTAAATGACCATGTTGGGATAGAAGTGACTGGGTATGGGAGTATTCACAGAGGCCATAGTTTCGGGGTGATCAATGCTGAGGGTAAAACTTTTTTGGAGTTTTCCTCAACCTTTGATCTTCTCATCGCAAATACATGTTTTAAAAAGAGAGATGAACATCTTATAACCTATAAGAGTGGCATAACAAGCTCTCAAATCGACTTCTTCTTGTTGAGGAGTGTCAACTAGAAATTTTGCATTAATTGTAAAATTATCCTGGGAGAGAGTTTGACAATACAACATAGGGTGCTTGTCATGGATTTTCGCATTGAGCAAAAGTTGAGAAAAAGACATCATACGAAGAATCCAAGGACGAGGTGGTGATGGATGAAAGCTAAGGAACAAAGAAGCTTCCTAAGACGGGTAGGAGAAGAGGCAAAGTGGGATGGAAATGGAAGTGCGAAAGAGATGTGGAGGGAGATGGCAGAAGTTATCATAAGAACAACAAAAGAAAGCTTTGGTGGATCTAAAGGAATAGGACAAAGAGACAAGGAGTCTTGGTGGTGGAATACGAGTGTACAAGAAAAAATAAAAATAAAAAGGGAGTGCTTTAAAGAGTGGTCTTTATACCGCAACGCAGATAACTGGAAAAAATATAAGGCGACTAAGAAAGAGACAAAAGTGGTTGTAAGTGAAGTAAGAACATGAGCATATGAGGGTCTCTACCAGTCTTTGGGCACAAAAGAAGGAGAAAAGGGTATATATAGAATCGCAAAGAGCCCTGAAAGAAGAACGAGAGATCTGGATCAGGTTAAGTGTATAAAGGATAAGGATGGAGAAGTGTTGGCTCAAGAGGAGAAGATTAATGAAAGGTGGAAGAGCTACTTCTACGAGTTATTTAATGAGGAATAGAAGACTCTTCTGAACCTTGGTCGGTTATGCACAAGGAAAGAAGATCAAAACTTTGCTACTATCGAAGGATTCAAGATTTCGAGGTAAAAGAAGCTCTAAAGTAGATGAAAAATGGCAGGACAGTAGGACCTGATAATATCCCGATTGAGGTTTGGAAGGGCCTTGGAGAAAAAGGTATCAACTGGTTAACCAGGCTTTTTAATGAGATTTTAAGGTCAAAGAAGATGCCTGATAAGTAGAAAGAGAGCACCTTGGTACCTATCTACAAGAATAAGGGGATATACAAAGTTGCAGAAACTATAGAGGGATCAAGCTCATGAGTCATACCATTAAGTTATGGGAAAGGGTGATAGAACGGAGATTGAGAAAAGAGATACAAGTAACAGAGAACCAATTTTGATTTATGCTAGGCAGATCTACCATTGAAGCGATATACCTATTAAGAAGGATGATCGAGAGGTATCGTAGTAATAAAAGGGATTTACATATGGTGTTTATTGATTTGGAAAAAGCGTATGATAGGGTGCCAAGGGAGGTCTTATGGAAGGTTTTAGAAAAGAGGAGAGTAAAGATTGCATATATTCATGCAATTAAAGACATGTATGATGGGGCCACAACTAGTGTGAAGACTCAAGGTGGTGTGACAGAGGAATTTCTTATTGGTATAGGATTACACCAGGGATCATCCTTAAGTCCATACCTTTTCACATTAGTCTTGGAAGTACTCACAGAGCACATCCAAGAGCCTATACCATGGTGCATGCTTTTTGTCGATGATATCGTCCTTATGGGAGAGTCAAGGGAAGACCTAAATAAGAAGTTGGACTTATGGAGAGAAGCTCTAGAAGTGATGGTCTGCGCATAAGCCGTAGCAAGATGGAATATATGGAATGTAAATTTAGTCTGAGAAGGGAAAGCCCTAATATAGAGGTGAAGATTGGAGAAAACATTCTACGAAAAGTTAAAAGTTTTAAGTATCTTAGGTGCATCATATAGGATAATGAAGAGATTGAACAGGATGTAAATCATAGGATCCAAGCAGGTTGGTCAAAATGGCAGAGTGCATCTGGTTTTATATGCGACAAAAATGTGCATTTAAAACTTAAAGGTAAATTCTATTGCACCACTATAAGATCGGCTATGCTTTATGGCACGGAGTGTTGGGCGGCCAAAGGGGAGCACGAACATAAGTTGAGTGTGGCAAAGATGAAGACGTTGAGATGGATGAGTGGTCATACACGATTGGATAAAATAAGGAACGAAGATATAAGGGAGAGAGTTGGAGTAGCACCCATTGTAGAAAAGATGGTTGAATCGCGTCTCAGGTGGTTTGGACATGTGAGAAGAAGACCGATAGAACACCCAGTCAGGAGCGTGGATGAGATGGAAGATGGACAAGGGGCGGAAGGCAGAAGAAGACCTAAGAAGACCATCCATGAGGTAGTCAAACGAGATCTACATGTAAACAATCTCTCTGTAGACATGATACATGACAGAGTACAATGACGTCATTTGATTCATGTAGCCGACCCTACCTAGTGGGACAAGGCTTTATTGTTGTTGTAGTATCTAAAATTCCAAAAGTACAATATAAGTAAAATAGCCAAATCCAAAAAAAAAAAACTAGTAGAACCCACAAAGACATTACATGAGTAAAATAGTAAAGTAATGTATTCTAATATAATTTTTCATATTTATTATTATTATGAAACAAAAAATATTTAATAAAATAATTTTTTAAAAAACAATAGTTAAATCTATTAAAATTAATTATAAATATTTATTTTTAATTATTTATTGGAATATTAATTTTAACATATTGATAAAATGTGTATCTTTTATTTTGTTAGATGATATTAATGTTGATTTTCGTTAAAATAGTAATGGTAGTAATAGCCTTTTCGTATTTAGATATTTTTTTATTATTTGATTTTTGAGTTTGTACTTTAATAAAATTATAAGACTTTAATTAATATAATATTTTAAATTTAAATGATATTTAAAATTTATATTATACTATAATTATATTTTAATAATTTATTTATATTTATTTATTATAAAATAATTTTTTTGATTAAACTAATAGTTAAATCAATTAGACTAATAAACTAATCACTAAAATAGTTTGATAATCTTATTTTTTTACATTAAATTAGCCATAAATTTAGTTAGGCCCATCTCATCATTTCTTGCTTTTTACATCATATTAGCTATAAATTTAGTTAGGCCCATCTCATCATTTCAAGAGCAAGATCTCCATATTCAGTGGCTTTTTAAGAGAAGTATAACATAGGAACAGCTAAAAAGAGGTTAGCTCAAAGCTATAGACTTATGGCATTACATAACACTAGTATTCCTTCCTGACAAAGAAAAACACTACTAGTAGCCTTTGAATTTTATTTTCAAGTATATATTTTTAGAGAGTATTACATATAAGTTGAGATTTGAGACTTCACAAATGATACATGAAAATTTAATTTAATTTTATTGTGATTAGATAAATCTGTTGAGGCTCTTAAATTTCAGGCCTACAAACCAGCAAATTTATTTTTAAAGTCAGCCCCAAATCAACTCACCAATTGTCACTGTTGTTTTAATTAGAAATTTTTAATAATGATGAAGATATTTTGATAATTAATAATGATTATGATTTGTGATGGGTAGTATTTTTTATTTATATGAAAACTTGTTTATTAGACTGTGTTTGGTTATAAGAATAAGATAAGACAGAAGAACAAAATATAAATAATAAAAATATAAAAATTAATGTTTTTGTATTTTGTTTAGTGATAAATTCAATATAAAAAAATAAATTATGAAAGTCTGATTGATAATTGATTTTTTTTCATACAAAAGCTTTAGATAAAAAATATAATTATAAAAAATTAATACGAATAATAAAAAAATAAAAAAATAAAAAATAAAAAATAAAAAGATAAATTTATCTCTTGTCAGTGTCTTTATGTCAAGAAAAATATAAAATACATTAATTCAATATCTCTGGACATAATATCTGTGTCCATATTTCATCTACCAAACATAATTTTATATCTCTGTGTTTTTGTCTCTGCGTCTTGTGCTTGTAAATAAAAGCAGCCTTATTGTTATTACTTTTGGTGATAGAATATTTTGTGTTTATTATTTATGTTCATTTTTATTTTTAGGAGTTATAAATTTTGATATTTAAATTTGTTTATAAATTTCTAACGATAAATTATAAATAAATTATTACGTAAAATTATAAAATTTTAAATTTTATTAATTTAAAAATATTAAATTTAAATATTATATGTTAAATTTTTAATAATTTTATTTATATTTAATTAAACTAATTCAATTATAATTTAATTTCAGTTGGACTATCAATTTATTAAACTAGTTATTCGACTAATTTATTAACCCGTTCGATTATCGAAACTTGTTTATATATACCCTTATACTTTTTAATTATCATATAGTTTTGAGATTTGTGATTAAAAAAAATATAATATTATTATTTATTGAAATATGAGAATTATGATATATTGTATATTTAAAAATTTTAAAAATAAAAAAGATAATTTTTGAAGCGTGAATTTACGGCTAAAAAATTTTGATATGGTAGTAGAATGAGTGTTATATTTTAATGTGGTGATTTTTAGTGTTTTTTAAAATTATGGAGGTACACAAATCGGATCCACCGATTTACCAATTTGTGTTGAAAAAATTAAAAAAATTTGGAATACACAAATCGGACCACCAATTTGTGTACTCCAAATTTTTTTAATTTTTTAACACAAATCGGATGGTCCGAGTACAGAAATCGGACGGTCCGATTTGTGTACCTAAAAATCGGACGGTCCAATTTTTGTATCTCTTAAAAATCAGACGGTGCGATTTGTACACTGTACATTAAATCATCTAACATTTTAAAAAAATACCACAGTAGATCACAATTTAAAAAAATACCATTATTAATTCAATATTAAAAATAAAAAATGTGAATTCAGTATTCAAAAATTTATAATTAAAATAAATAATTTAGGCCGCAGATTCCTTACTCCATATTTCATATGGGAGTATCATTAACCCATCTAAAAATAATTATGAATTGAACCCCATTTTTTATTTTTAAAAAAAGTAATAATTAAAAATTGATCCATGTTTATTAATTTTTTTTACACGTTTTTTCTCTTTTATTTTGATCTGAGATTCAAAGTGAGCCATTTGTTCTGGTAGGGTTTTGCCCTTCTTTCAACCACTATTGCGATTGTCTCTTCCTCTCCCTCTGCCGTCTCTCTCGTTCGTCATCTTCGCCGCGCAACCAGCTTCCCCTGCCGCTGCGCAACCCGCTGTTCTATTAGGTGCCATCTTCACCGTATCTCTTGTATATGATATATTTGATTGCTTCTTTCCAAACTCAGATTCTATTTACTTTATTTTGTTTTATTGCTTTTTCCATGGCAATTTTTTTGTGAATTTGAATGAAGTTTACTTTCAATTTGTGCTTGATATATGTTAGAGGAAACTTTGTTTCAATTATTTATCAATGATTCTATTTTTCTTCTATTTTTCTGGTTCATAAGTGTTGTTTCTTCTTATATATTAAAACAATTCTGAGTCATCACCCCAGGTGTATTGGTGTCATGAAAATATGATAGGCTAAAATGAATGTATATAGGAAAATATAGGACCAAAGACCTTATTAAGCCATAACTGTAGAATTGTGATGAATGTTAATTCAGAGAATGATATGACTGGCAATGAATGCATTAGAGAGAAAGTTGGAGTTCCATTTATTTCGGAAAGATGGTAGAATTAAATGATTAGATTATATGAGAAGATTTGTAGAATCTTTAAGAGGAACAGTAGATCAGATGAAGGGCATCCAGACAGGTAATCGTAGAAAAATAAAAATTATAGATAAAACCATAAAGAAAGTCTAAATTAAATGGTTGTCTTTAGACATTGTTTATGCGTAGCTGATTCAATTTTTAGCAAAAAGTTTTGTTCTTGCTATTGTACATGTTGTTTGGGCGGTGTGAATGTTAGTTACCAAAATGAAGAAATTAGAAACAAAAATGATAGATCTTAAAATTTTTTATTATCTAATAAATGATTGATCTTAAAGTTTAGCTGCATTTATTTAATATTGTGTCACATGGTATGAAAAATAGACTACAATGTAACTGAATATTTATTTACTTTGTATGATTTTGATAAGAAACAACCTAAACTTGAGTTATATGTACAGATTGTATTGCTTGTAGGGGATGACCCTTCACAACACATTTGATATCATACATAAGATAATTTGCAAATAAAATTAATCTTTTAGGTGAACTAAAATTAATGATGATATAGTGGTATGTGAAAAGAAAATGTGTAGCCTGTGTACATAGTTCTTGGGTAGTTGAATTTTTCTTGTGTCTGAGTGCCATTGAGCTGGAATTTTAGGCGAATCTCTTTATCAGATGTGCAAAGCGATAAAGGAAATTCGTCAGTAACGTTGATCAGCTTTCTCCTGGAGTTGATGGAGTAAAGCTATCAGTAACGTTGACCTTCATAGTTTAATGAGGGTGACAAAATAGCGTCAGTATTGTAGCTTGAGGTTTCTATGATAGCTTTTGATTCTATTATAGTTCAACTGGTTGTGTTAAGTTGCTTGAATTCCTTCTCCTTCTCCTTCTCTCCACCCCTTTCTCTTATTTTTGTCTCTGGCCACCTATGGTTCAAGTGGCACCCACCTTGCCTTACTATTTCGAGGTGAAGCGTTTTTCATTTTATTTTTTTTTAAAGAAAATTTTAAGGGAGTTTTAGAACAACGGTTAAGTTGTTTTCACGTGAACTCAAGCTTTAGAATCAGCCAACCACTGATGCTTATATCAGATTAGGCTGCCTACATTACACCCTTTGGGGTGCAGTCCTTCCCCAGATCTTGTGTAATGCAGGATGTTTTGCAGCGGGGTGTCTTTTTTTTGTTGGGAAAAGGGGTATCATTCTCAATGTGACTTTTGCCTATACTGTAATTATTCCTCATTAATGCATTTCTGACCCTATCTATTTGCTTTATCCAATGGCAGGAAAATCTCAAGGTAGTGATGCTGAATATATAAGGAAACAATAGAGGTGCTTAATACTTCTACTGAAGCCGGAGATAGCAAAGTTTTGTGAACTTCTTTTACCAGTATGCAGCTCATTTTCTATCTGTTAGGTTTGCAGTTTGTTTATCACTGTTTTGCTGTTGGTGTAACGTGATTTCTGAGATATTTTATAGAAAGGTTGATAGTTAAAGTAATATTATAATGTAAAAGTTTTCTATATGTTGAGACATATTACTAAACAAACCATACTTTGTAAAATATTCTGAAATTTATGATTTGACGCTTAGTTATGTAGAAAGAAATTCTATTCATTGAACTGGAATAATGAAGTCTAAGGTTGAAGGGCAGGATCTCTGCTATGTTGAAGAAAGCTCTTGATGAAATCTATTATACCTGTATGAAAGCAATTCAATAATACGAATCAATTCCACTAAAGCAGGTTTAATGCTATTAGATTTATAGCAGCAAAAATATCCATTTTATGGAGACGTGTGTAACCTATGTTATGCAAAGATAGCTCTTGGTATTTTCAACCTCCCACTAATTAAATATGACTCCAGCTGCATTCTTTTCTTTCTATATTCTTTTATAATTCCAGATCCGGACCACAAGCCAGCTAAATTATGTTAAAAAAAATATGGCATGTTACTTATTAAGTAATCACTGACAATGAAACGAAGTAGCATAAAGTAAAACATGTTTAATTGTTCCTTTTGCTTTATTACCTTATCCAGATAAATGACATGATAAGTTTTTTAAAGAAATATAGACACTTTACTATTTAATTATCTTTGGAAAATTTTATAGTGCTTATGATTTTTGCTTAAAAAGTAGGGATAAAATTTTTTTTAATTATATTTGTAAAATTTAGACAATATAGAAGACAGTCATTTGAGCGTATCTAAATAGAGTTATGTTTATATATAATAGATCCTGTGGGCTGCGTTGTTCCGTTTCATTTAAGATTAAGAATAAGCATAATCGGATTCGCTTTTTACATATCTATCATTATTTTAGACTCTAATCTGCGTTGTTCCGTTTCATTTAAGATTAGGAATAAGCATAATCGGATTTGCTTTTTACATATCTATCATTATTTTAGACTCTAATCACCTCTTTGGACTTCTATTGAATCAAAAAATAGGTTTGATTGTCTATTTTTTTGATAGAATATATACAAAATATCCTCTGATAATTTAAATCGATCTAATTAGATGTTCAACTTGGACCTATATAACATGACTGATTAATAAAATACTCTAACACTCCACCTTTATCATATATTCCATACATAACACACCTATCTATTTAACTCTCTTTAGCCATTTACACACCATATTTGAAGTTATTACTTACTCTAAATATAATAATATAAGTAGCAAGGGACGACTTAATGAATGCTCAAATGGATTTTTTCAAATATATAAAGAGTCCCTTTCTAAAAGAAATCAACAAAGGTTGGCTAAAATAATAAAGAATGTGCATTTGGAGAGCGTGATCATCAAAATAAAGGTTAGATAGCACTCCACTTGCTAGTTACACTATAATATGAGCTCCTTAATTGCTTTTCGTTATGAACAAAAAATTCGTTTTTGTTATTCCAGTTTCTGCTGCTACTCTCCATCACATGGTTTTGTTCTTCTTCTACAACTACACCAGATACCAATTTTCCACATCTCTAACTGCACAGGAAACAGCACCTTTGAGTTAAACAGCACCAACCATACCAACCTCAAAACTCTTTTATCTTGGCTTTCTTCCAATGCCACTAACTCTGCCCGATCCCACATTACCAAGGTCGTTTCTTCTGGTAATAGCAGCGTCTATGGCCTCTTCCAGTGCAATGCCGATATAATGCCAGAGAAATGCCAAAAGTGCATCGATCAAGCAGTGTATAATGTAACATCAGAGTGTACAACATCAAAGGAAACTGTGGTTTTTGTTAAATTCTACTTCCTACGCTATTCTTACAAAGATTTCTTAACAATAGCAGAAGAAAGCCCTAAAATCTTCCGCACAACCTCTTATAAATATATAGCAAGAGACAATGGCACAACTGAAGGTTATCAACTATTGGATGAAATGATCAAATACAATGTTAAATAATATATGTCAAATACTGCTTTAGAATGTAAGTAAATCAGAAGAGTCATAAATTAACTCATAAATTGATAAAAAATCCTTTCCAATAGCAAATATTTTCCATAAAAGTTAAGCGGACATATTTAAAATGAGCCAATACCAAATGATATGCTTGAATAACCATCAGCCCAGCATATTCTTCTGCAGCTCCAGCATTTGGTTGCAAAGAGAATGAGTCAAACACAGTGATGGTATACAGCAAGTCACCCAAATTGTTGCACATTTTCTGACACCAAATTTTATTGTTTAGACACAGAAAATAAAATTAAAAAAAATCTCTTCTCTCCCATATTTTCAGGCCAAAGATCATTTATAAGAATCTAAAAAGAACAATTTAAACATCTAACTAGCTACCTGATAACCTTGAGCCTGTTCAGTTGGTGCAAAAGGGTGAATATCAGTGAAGCTGGGCTATGTTACTGGCATCATCTCAGTTGTTGCATTCAACTTCATAGTACAAGATCCAAGTGGAATGTGGTGTTTCCTTTGCAACTGTTGGCCCAATCATGTTAATCTTGCATTCTGGACAATTCCATGGTCCTTCTCATACATGCATTTTCATAACACCAATACACTTGGAGTGATAACTCAGAATTGTTTTAATATAAAATTATAGTTCCATTATAAGAAGAAACAACACTTATGAACCAGAAAAATAGAAGAAAAATGGAATCACTGATAAACAATTGAAACAAAGTTTCCTCTAACATATATGAAGCACAAATTGAAATTAAACTCCATTCAAATTCACAAAAAAATTGCCATAGAAAAAGCAATAAAACAAAATAAAGTAAATAGAATCTGAGTTTGGAAAGAAGCAATCAAATATATCATATACAAGAGATACGGTGAAAATGACACCTAATAGAACAGAGGGTTGCGCGGCGGCCGGGAAGCTGGTTGCGCGGCAAAGATGAGTGGACAAAAGAGACGGCAGAGAAAGAGGAAGAGACAATTGCAATAGTGGTTGAAAGAAGGGCAAAATCCTACCAGATCAAATGGCTCACTTTGAATCTGAGATAAAAATAAAAGGAAAAAAACGTGTAAAAATTAATAAACATGGGGTCAATTTTTAATTATTACTTTTTTTTAAAATAAAAAATGGGGTTCAATTCATAATTATTTTTGGGTGGGTTAATGATACTCCTATATGAAATATGGAGTAAGAAATCCGTGACCAATAATTTATGGTCTCTAAATTTACTTTTTAAAATTTTAAATTAAAATTTACAATTCAGAGACAAGTTCTATTATTTTCATATTTTAAAAAACACTAACGATTCTCATCTTTGTGATTTTACCTCCCATTAAATCATAGCAAACTTTTTTTTTGCCTATACCTTTGCCCGATCGAAAAGAAAAATACACATACATACACTAAAAAATAAAATGACAAAAAAGAAAAAAAAAAAAACACGAACCGTTCATTCGTTTGGGAATTCTGGAGAGGAATACAATATCAGCTGGACCAAACACCCTCTAGGGTTCCCCGGAGTTCTATAAATTTTAGAAAACCCTAAAGCCTAAACCCAATATTTTAACAGTTAAACCAACATCTTATACCTCATAAGCACCGATGCGCATAGCATTCATTAGGAATTCGAAGAATGAGATCCAAGTCTATAGTTCCCTGTTTCAGATTTAAGCTATCCTCAAAGTTTTACCGTTTATGTTTACTTCTGATTCTTAGTTTTATATACGAGCATCAGTGATGAGCAAATTCAAAATTGTTATCCTTGCACTTTGATTACCCGTGAAGAAGCTTATGGGGAATTATTTCTGAGGTGCTCTGTTTATAAATCAATATCTCATTTTCATTATCGGAAAAATTTATCGTTGTGATTTATTCGCTAAAGGAATTGGGTGGTTGGATTTTCTGGATCGGTGATGTTATTTTTTAAACTGCGTTATCTATCTGAAACTTCCTACAGGAATTGAAGATAACATAACATGCTGAGATCCATCGATTATTTACCCCTGTTCATTCCTAATCACGTAACTACCTTTCGCTGTTAAAAATCGTTGCCATAAATGCTTTGGTAAATGGATGTTTGAATGTTTGATGATTGGTAGTGAAAGTTATGTCAAATGACATGTTTGTGTGTGATACTCTGATTTTTTAGATTTTAATTTAATTTTCGAACCTCTATTTTATATCTTTGATTTGAATCTATTTCGCTGATAGAACTGTTATTCTTTAGGCCTCAAACGGATACTGATAGGAACTATGTTTTTATTGCTAGTTTCTGTATTTGTATTATGTCCTCATTGTCTTTAGTGTTTGATATATTTGGATTAAGATATGAGATCAACAGTGGCAGTTAGAAACTGTGTAATGTATTTGCAATTCTTTTCCAAGGAACTGAAGATAACTGTAATCTGACTTACTACAATTCAGTGATTCTTTAAGGTGCTGCCATCCGTGCCAACTAAGGTTAAATATTGTCTAGAATGACAAAAAAAAAAATTACAACGATACTTTCTAGAACATAATTTGCATTCTTTAATATCAATGAGTTTATCTAATTTCAGTTTTGTTCAAAAATGCATGTAGGCTACATGTACCAAGGGAAGGGTGAATTTTCAGTACTCTTCATCTTGAATGTGCCATACCGGCTGTAGCCAAATTGAAATTCGGTTAGGGAAGTTTACTGGCCGGTTGTTGTTAGATCCATTTTTGGGTCTCGTCGACAAATCTGCTTACCGAGCTTCTCACACTCATTCCATAGGGATGGCTATGGGGTGGTTCAGGTAGTTTTTTAAGTTACCTCTACGACTACCAGGCTCGGTTACCTGCACTTCACCTCAATTCCAGCCCTGCTAGTATTTACATATTTTTGCTTTGTAGATTTCAGTTATTAGTAAAGTCTTATAGAAAGAGTTGTTACATCTGTTATTCATAAATTAATTAGAAAATATAGTTTATGAGAAATAAATAAAGAAAACGTGGTTGGTGTTTGCTGATGATCAATTGAACAGGATGATAATGGTTAGTCTTCTTTTTGTAGCCTTAGAGTGATAATGCCTCCCAAAATTAAGAGTCCCATTCGTTTCTCTAAATATTGTTGATAATGTTTTGTTATACCCGACTTTTAACTCTAAAATGTAGTAATTATTAAAATTGCTCTGCTTTATTTGATTCAAGAAAATGAATTCCTATTTATTTTAATTTGATGCGATGCAAGATTTGATTCTTGTTTTCTCTGATTTTTGTTTTGAGAAAAGACAAAGCTTTTGATATTTGTCAGCTAAATACAATTGTAATTGATGTAAATTTGATTTTTTTTTAATTGTTTTTTGTTTGAAATGAAAAATATGTTTGGACGGATCTGGTGTTGAGGTCAGGGTTCAATGCATTTGTTGGGTGTTCTATTTTGGCTAGTATTATTTCAAATGCAATGTAAATACAACGGAGAAATGTTGATCACTTAATTTTTGTGGGGAATTTTTTTTGGGTTTCCCTTGGCATTGTTCAGCTTGATAGGCCGCTTGATAGGACAAGGTCTAATAAAGTGGATGAGTAAATTGATTATTCGACCAACCCAAATTAGTTAGTTTATTTGTGGCGAGTTTTCAATAGACAAGATCTTTTGCAAATAAGCATCTATATCCATCCGATATCATCTCTTTGGCAGCAAGTATGGACCATGAATTTAAATGTCTTGATTCTTCTTCCCCAAGAAACTAATTCCTTAGATATTTTATAGTACTATTATTTCATTATGAAGGCATGGTTTGTTAGACAGTTGAATGTTTATGTAAACTAATAACCAATTTGGTTCAATCCGTAATTTGCTGTCAATGAATAAATTCTCTGTAAAAGCAATGAATAGATGAGCTAAAAATGGCATATGAAGTCATCAAAATCGCTTAGCCACCACCTTCTCTACGAGCATAGCCAGCAATGCCACATGGTTAACATATTAATTGATAAAGGCAGGACATATAGTACACACTTATGAATTATGATAAAGCCACAACTTGGTAAGAAAATACCAAACCCATGTGATGATGTGCTACGACCGAAGCTGACCGAGGAACAAGAAACTAACTTCAAAACTCAAGTCAAAACATAAATAAACTATGCAAGTGTGCTTACTACTTATTATCAAAGATAGGCCGTTAAATTGTTGTCACTTCACCTCTCCTAACACTTTCTTGTTTTTTTTTTTTTTTTTTTATAAATAATTATCATTCCTATTTCCTACTACTCAACTTGAAAGCACTGGAAAGTGGTATTGCTTACTATTTAACTAATCCAAGTTTGTCCTAGATGCAGCCATTTGAACTATTTCAGTACCCATAATTTAAACTGTGTAAGGTTCAGGACAAGGTTAGGTTACTGTGTTCTGTAATTAGTCAATATGATAAAAACATGCCAAAAGGAAGCAGCCAACTAAAAATATTCCTACAATTGCATTCAAATAAAAAACTATAGTAAGTAACCAAACCAGATAATATAAAACTAACTATCGATTCTAGTACTTAACCCCCACCTTGAGGGAAACAAGTTTACTTGCTTTTGGAAGATATAAAACTTATATCCAAAAAAGGTTTATCACAAGCAGTCAAGCAGATTCAAATTCTCTTCCGCAAGCAAGTATACAGAGTAAATGGTTTGCAGGAAGCTTTAAAGGAATTTACTAAAACAAAAAGACAAGCAACTAAAATGTTTGATTTTTCATGCGGTCTCATAAACCAAAAAAAAACTTAATTTCAAGTGTGCTAGATGTTAGCAATAGGCACTATGAAGTGCACAAACAAATCGAAATTCTCGTACTCTCAGAAGATAGTTGCATTACTAAGATTGGTGAAGGAAAGAGTACAGAAAGGCTACGTTATTTCAGAAACCAGAAATCAAGTTACAGACAAGACTATCTAAATATGAATATCTCAAGTTTTCGGGGGCGAAGATAAAAAATACAATTTCAGATCAGACCATGCTTAACATCAATACTCCATTCAAAGTTGCACCTTTTTATGGCAACCAATGCTTGAGTTAATTTACTCTGTGTTAGTAAATGGAAAACAACATAACATCAACATAAAGGATTCAACAAATCAAAGGAGATAGTGTTGTGTAGAAGCCACTCATCCATGTATCATAATTTTATTATATTTGCATCCCTAAGCAAATAAATATAAATCCACATTGGTACTAATGTACTATGGGCCAATCAACATTGAATAAGTAGATTGATTGTGGTTATTAGTGATAACCATATATATAATAAATCTCTATCAGCAACATTACACAATATATTGATAAACAAAAAAGGGGTAAGCTATGTAATATTGGATGCAGAGTTGGATCTGGATCTCAATTATCTTAACAAAAGACAATAACGTAGGAAAAAGTAAACTAACCAGTTCTTTACCAGAAGATTACAACAAAACAAAACCTGAATACAAGCAACATTGATTTACAACACAACTGTGAATGGCACAATTAGCTCCCTCCAGCAGATCTACTCCTTAGCACCTTTGATGGGTTTATCTACAACAACGTCGACTTTCTTGTACTCGAAATCCATTGGCTGCATAACATACTCCTCCGGCATCACCGGACGTCTATTGCCGAAGATGGTCCACACATAAAGCACAACAAATGCTGTCAAAGCTCCACATCCGGCACCGAATATCATAGCAGCAAGAATTCTCAAAAGGCAGTCACTCTTTGGTTTCACCACTGGAGCCTCAGTTTCCTTGGTAGCAAGGACCTTCGGATCAACCGGCTCGGAGTGCATCCAATGCGGGAAAATCCTCAAAACAAAGCTCCACGAATAGAGAAAGCATGCTTGAGAGCTATTAATATTATCATGCTTTTTCACTGGACTAAATCCCACAAACATTTCTTTGGACTCCCAAACACTTGGGAAATCAATTGAATGCCATATAATTGGATCATATGGCCTTGAATGACCAAATTGATTCAATCTAACTTCTAATCTCCTAGAACTTGCAACATAATCAATCCAAGCATGCATTTTTTCACCACTTCTTACAACAGAAGAAACATTGCTTTTTTTAGCAGGAACTGAATCACCAACCTTAATGGCCACATTAAAACTAGCAGAACCCCTATTTGCAATACTAAACTCAATACCAACAACATCAAATCCGCTTTTTCCTTTCAATCCAAGAGAGAACCCTGATGAGTTATTACCAAAAAACTCACCTTCAGAACCACTTGGAACCATAACAAAAGCCAAGCCATCCCCACCCTCATTGAAGGAAATTGAAAAAGCAAAGTAGGTTGAAAATGAGACCAAACCCTTTGATGCAGCATCAACAAGCTTGATGGGGTTCTTTCTCATCACTTTGCCAGACCCAGAGAGCATAACCTCAGACTCGCCATTGACAACCCTTGCATTACCATAAAGTGCTACACTTTGCTTGAAAATTGGATCTTTTCCCAAGTCTGTGAACGAAAAAGATGGAACTGGGTTCAAAGCTTGGATTTTGAGGAACAAGTTGAGGAATGTGAAGGCAATGATGCAGTGAGAAGTGGAAAATGAGGCCATAATTGAAATGGGTTTGAGCTGAATCTTGCAGTGTGTGGCTCTCTAGTGTTGGTGAGTTAATCCCATTTGCATAAAAAAAAGGTGAATTTTTCTTTTCCTTTTCAGTTTCTACTTTCTAGGGTTTGTGGAGTGAAGAAGAGAAGAGAAAGTAAAGAATATTATTGGGAGAAGTTCAAGTTGTGGGGTTTGGAGGTTGTGAAAGTTAAATAAAAGGTTTTTAACTGAAATAGTAAATCAATTTGCGTTAACCAATTTGGTTCATCAAGTGTTATCTCACTTATCTATTTAAATAAATAATAAGACATGTAGTAATTTATTAATTAATAATAAAATTTTAGATAGAGCTATGATTTACGATAAATTAATCTTTAATAATACCGTGAACAAACAAGAAAATTTTTAAACTGCTTTTTTCTGCAACTTCGTGCTTCACCACACTTTCCCTTTGTGGTTGCTGAACAGTGGAATATAATAAAGATTTTTATTTTATTATTATCATATATCTTTTGTTTTCTTCTTTGCAATTTGTTGCCTTTTCCACCCTTTCCTTGTCAATGTTCACTACACCCTACAATTATTCATAAGCAGTTACTTTTACTTATAATGTTAAGAAATTATGTATTCTATACAATCAAGAATAAATAACTAACAAAATGCTACATAGAGATATCTATTTCTATTTCTAATATATACAATGAGAATATAAGAAAAAGTTTAGTGCATGAATTTTTCCTAAAATATTATATATAATTTATAAAAATTATTATTGGAAAGACATGAAAATAAAATATTTTAATTAGAACTTGACAAATTATTATTATTATTATTATTATTATTAAATCACTAGTGCATTATATTTCCATGTAACAAATTTAAAATGCATACCCAATATTGTTAGTGAAAGTCAGTTATACACATAATTTAAAAAAAAATAATTAAACATGCTCTATCATTAAATATTTTATTGTAACATATAATTTTTCCTTCTTTTTAATGAGACCTGAAGTTAGAATTGATTTGGTTAAATGTTTTGAAGAAGTATGCGTAGTTTTCAAAAATATAATCAATTTATTTTGTATTTGAAAAATTAAAAAAAATGTGCTTTTATTTGAAGTTTTTAAAATTTAAAAGTACTTTTTGAAATATTTAAAAATGTCTTTTTTAAAGTTAGTTTGTATTTATCAAAATAAAAAGTTTTAATATAATCTCATGTATAATGTATTAATAAATATCTAAATTTATCCTTATATTTATATCAATTATGGTCTTTTTATTTATAATTTAAAAATTATTTTCTCAAACATAATCGTTTTTTATATATTTATAGCAAGTCATTTTTGTTTGATTTACAAAACATAAATATTAAAATTTATAAAAAAAATTATATTTCAAAAACTAGTTTTGATGGACTACTTTCAAAAAATAAAAACTTTACTAAATCGATTGTTTATTTATATTAAGCTAAAGCTTCAATTTAGTTGGAGTAATATAATTATTACATTTTTTATTTAATCATGATTTATTTCTTTGTCTAAATTTCTAGACCAATTTGGTTGAAGCTTTTTTTATTTAAATAAAAAATTATTTATTAACTTCGATAAAGTAGAAAACATTTTCAGTTTTATATATGTATTATATTGTGAGGGTATTTGGGCTAGTATGCAAAATGCACTAAAACAAATTACTCCAATTTTGTAATAAAAATTGCAAAATAGGCTCAATTCAAAATCGATAATATTTCGCTAACAAGTCAGCAAAATACATTAGAAATTGAGTATATCCTACTTTGTAACTAAGATAGCGAAATACGTGTAGTCTATCATTACTTCGCAACCTTAAGTATTAGTTATGGAAAAAAAAGACATCCTTATAAATATCAGATCTCCAAACACTATAATGTAATCATATTTCGTTTCTCACACACTCAAATTGCTAGCAAACGTCTGTTGTTTATTCGAATGCAACTATCAGATACAACTGTAGTTGTGTATTTTTTGAATGCAATGATCCTCTTATAATGCATATTTAGTAGTTGCAATCTTTGAGCGAGCTTATAAATTTTATTCTAGTGAACATGAGCTTATGAATTAAGCACATCAGAAAGGTGGAATATCAATTTTTTTTCATTTGATGTTATTCAAAGTGTTAGATATCAAGTGTTCTAGTTAAAGCACTTTCATACTATATTCGATTATCATAGAAAAATTGTAGCTCAACAAATAAGAAACTTTATATTGAGTTGTACATTTTATTAGTAGTTCTTTATTTTTTTAGTTCTACTGAATCATCATGTGACATGTCATAATCTATCTGATGAAATAAGTGATTTGACTTATAATTATATTTCAAAGATTAATATGATTTACAAATTTTTTTAGAATCAAATTTAAGAACGAATTAGTTATATCTTTGAGGAACAAATTTGAGTATTAATTAACATTTCTAAATAACCATCTAAATGTTATCCCAAAAAGAAAAAAAATGATGATAATCACGAATTGACCACTTATAGAAATGACACATTTTGTCAAATTGAGTTCATTTTTAAAAACAACTAGCTCCTTGATATCTTGGAAACGAATCTTTTATTAGGGGCAAAAATAATAGTTTCCTACTTAAGGGGGAAAAAAAAAGATGTACAGCAAGGACCAAGGACACATAACGTCTTATAGTTCTTGTACAATAAATTTGCGATATTCAACGTTTTTGTTCTCTTTATTCTGTTTGTAGTATGCGCTAATGTTTAATTAATCAAGTATTATGTTTGATGGTATTTCAGTTTTCTGAGACTATAAACACATGGGAATGGTGCTTTGGGTGAATTGATGATGTTTTCAGACTAGTGGTTTTAAATAGTTTCACATGATATATGTGAGGATGTATGTTATGTATGGTATCTTTTCAGCATTTAAAATGAGTACTGAATCGAATGAAACTTCTCTTTCATATTTAAGTTTGTATAGGAAAATATTATATTAAGAAAAAAAATAGGCTATTATTGTACATTTAAAACAAATTTATTAAAATATAAACTTCATATCTTAAGAATGTTTAGTTATTTAAGCTTTCAAGGTTAGAAAAATTACTTTTTAACGATTATTTATTTTATTTTTAGTAATAATAAAAGCAATTGCAAATATATTTATTAACATTAGACATTAACCATTTTATACTTTTTTAGCGACAATTATATAATTATCGATAAAGAATTTTTTAATAAATGCAAAAAATATACACTACAAATATATAATTGCTATAAAAACATAAGTTAGATAAAACATATAGATTTGAGCTTTCGAATATAAATCAAATTTGTGTGCTTCAATTTACGTGCATATGTGCAAATCAAGTTTAACTTACTCCTTACATAGATTCAAATAGAATACACGTGTAATAAAATTCTAATGAAGATATTTCTGTAATTTTAGATTCTAATAATTTTATTAAGGTAAATTATCCAAAAAAATTAGATATGATTATACTATGAAAAATAATTATTTTGATCAATCAATAAAATAAGAAATAAACAAAACATTAACAAGAGAAAAAGAAAACTTTAAAAGAAAAAATATTGACGAATTATTAACTGAACATGTTAGCTCTCCTTATTTTTCCTATAATATACGAAGACTTCCATAATTCTTATGATTATAGTGCCTATGGTAGTTATTAAATTTTAACATTACTTGTAAAGTACAGCTAAATGTACAAAATTATATTGTTGCAATATCTACGCATATAATAACATCTTTTAATTTAAGAAAAGTACGAGTAGTCAATGACTTTAGTTTACAATGTATATAATAAGGGTCAAATTGAAATTAATATCAAATTAAGTTAATTAATTTTAAATTTTAAATTTTTTAAAAATAAAAAATCCAAAAAAAATCTGTTCTGACTTTTCACTCAAACCTTAAATCCTCTCTCCCAAACCTCTAATGCTGTGCCGCTTTACTCTACTCCTAACAACTATACGTTCTGTTTCTTCGCGCCGTCACCACGCTACCCCCGTTCTCATTGTAGACCGCGACAGCCACCGCCATTGATGCAGGAGACCGCCACAACCTGGCCGCCGGACAACCGCACGCCGCGTGGCCCTGTATCGCACCATACTCATCTCTGAACGATGCGTCTTCTTTGCGTCGTCTGTGGTCTGCTATCAACGAATCCAATGCTACCATTTTCTCTGTCTGATCGCGACGCTTCTCTTTGTCCCCGGTCAACGTCCACCATGTCTTCTTGATTGACTCATCTCTTGCTGCTGATGCTTCTCACTACAAAGACTCTAAGGCCTATCACAAGGATATAAACCTCCTTCCTAGTGAGTTTCAAGTTTTTAACTTTTTGTCTCCCTCTTTATCAAGTTTGTTTTTCTGTCTTTTAATAGAATTCTTTTGTTCTGCCACCATTGAGTAATCAAATTGTGATTATTGGCTGCTATGTCTTTATTTGGGGTAATGGCTTGAAAGAGTTAATTGTTTCTCATAGAATTGTCTTGCTTATTAACCACATGATACTAGCATTGAGAAAAATTTTCTATTTTATGTTTATTATAATCACAAATTAGGCTCCAATATTTTATTGCAATATACTTGAAACCCCAATTTATGTTGGATGCACAGTTGCACATAATTGTTGTAATGTCTCTTGTTTCTATTAATGAATTTGGTATTTCTTGAAGAGCTTATTGTAATTTCCTACTATGCTTCTCGCAGTTGAATGATATTCATATGCTATTGAATTATTCTTTCTTAAAATTTGTAGTGAGGTTAAGAGGTATGGTAGATAGAGGGGTAATTGGATAAAAGATGACATGCCATATTATGAACTTTTCAGTTTACTTTGTGCCCCAAAGGCATCTCTCTCAACTGCATTTTTATTTTTGATGCTCTCTTCCCTTTAAACACATGGTGTTTTGATGCAAAGTCTGACATTTGTGATTGAACATTAGGTACAAAAAGGATAAATTAAGTGTGTCATAGAATCCCAAAGTTTTTTAATGGTTAACCATGATCATTTCATCTAGTGTCATTTTGGTGAGTAATAGAGGATTTATGCTGACAATCTAACATGTTGACTCAGCAATAATGGTATGAAGAATAAATATTTTTCATATGATATATAATAAATAGTTAAGTATAACTTTGATCTTGTTTTCTACAGTAGAGTAATTAAGCTTAAATTTGATGCTTTTAATTATAATATTGTACATCCGTTAAGAAACACTTTAAAGCATGCACTCATGGTTACATGCATATGTATGTACATGTAAACATAACTTCATAGTATAATGGATGCAACTAATATTTTTATCATATTAGTAAAATCTTCTTTCATGTCTTACTTTTACTTTCAACATAGTTATATGACTTTCTTTATTGCAAGACTATTAACAGTAATTAATGTTTCTTTTTTCTCTAAGAGATGGATTAAAGGTGCGAGTGGCCTATCAGGTATAATATAGCTTATTTTCAAGTAAAATATTCACGACAACATTAAATTTGTTAACCTGTTAATTGCTTGATACAGGATCTTCCAGGAGCATATAGTGAGGACGCAGCATTGAAAGCATATCCAAAATGTGAGATTGTGCCATGTGACAAATTTGAAGAATGTTAGAGATTTGGAATATAATTATTAAGTTTTTAGTTGGTTGGATTAAATTCAAGTAAATACAATTAAATTATGTTAGATGTTCATTTTACTAGGTATACAAATGGTTATTTTCATTGTTAAGTAGATGTTTGGTTGATAGTATTAGATTCAAGTAGATATAATTAAATTATACTGGTTGTTTAGTTTAATAGGTATATGAATGGTTATTTTTATTTTTAGGTGGATGTATGATTTTTTGTATTAATTAATTTTAATGTACTAATTGTGTAAAACGTTTTACCTAATTGACCAATTACATCTATTTTTTTAGATAATTATTCACGCAATCAAAGTAAAATAGTAGTAACAATGATTAGATACATGCATAAAACTAATTTACACTGACAATGTATTAAAATTAAATTAATCTTTTAGTCGTTAGAAAGAGTTACTAGAAAATTTTATCATTCTCAATATATATAAATTTTATAGATAGTGGTGTAAATTAAATTGTGACAAAGATTAAATAAGACTGAACTCACCTTTGATTTTAATATTTTTCTAAATTAACCTGCATCTATATATGTGGTTCATGCATTTGCATCATTCAGATAGTTATAACCCCTTTTAAAGTATAATATATTCGTGTCATTAATGCTTGAAAGGTAACGATAATGAGAAAATGAAGGGTTAAGTAATTAATTTTTACCCTTTAGAATCCAAAGAAATAATAGAATAATAAAATGCATTAAACAAAAAGAATAAGTTACTTTTGTCACAAAATAGTTATCTTGCTATTGTTGGCTAACTGGAGCACATGATCATTGATCACTAGTGAAATGGTCAATTCCAAATCATATTTTTAAATTAAAATATATCAGATATTCATTTTACTAGGTATGCGGATAATTATTTTGATTTTTAAGTGGATATTTATTTGATTGGATTGGATTTAAATAAGTACAATTAAAACACACCGAATGTTCAACTCACTCAGGGAATATACAATAGTACTCAAATACTAATATTAATTGCTAAACAGAAAGAGAACATAAAAAACAAAACCCCTAAAAAAAATAATAACCAGTTAGGGAAATAGGTGCTTGTCGATGGAAAACAACCATCTAATAACATGCTAAAGTAACCATCTACAAAATGTCAATTAGATATCAACAATAGTCCACACAGCGAGATAGAAATAAACAGACATATTTGAACCAAGTTTCCAACACAATAATCATGCAGCAAGTGAGGTTTTGACTGTGATAAATCCAACAACTCAGCAATATAAATACAATATAAATACTGTAGTACTCAAATAGTAAGATAAATTGCTAAACAGAAAAAAAAAATAAAAAACTAAAGCCCTGCAAAAAAAATAACCAGTTAAGAAAATAGGTGCTTGTTGATGGAAAACAACCGTTCAATAACTTGCTAAAGTAACCATCTACATAGTATCAACTAGATATCAACAATATTCCATACAACGAGGGAAAATAAAAATAGAAATATTTGTACCAAGCTTTTGCAATTCTTCTCGCGCAAAAATTAAATAAAAAAGCAACCATCCACATAACATTTTTATTCCACAAATTTTGACACAATAATCATGCAGCAGGTGAGGTTTTTACTGTGATAAATCCAACACCTCAACAATATAAATACAATAGTACTCAAATACTAAGATAAATTGCTAAACAGGAAAATAAAATAAAATACAAAATCCCTGCAAAAAAAATAACCAATTAAGGAAATAGGTACTTGTCGATGGATAACAACTGTCCAAAGAGAGCGTCGACCATCCAATGGTCACAAAGGAGGAGGACCCAGGCTGGCTGACGCAGAATAGCGAGCGCGATCGACAGTGAGTGATGCAGGTCACGGGTTGCTTCAAGCGAGGGTGGTGGCGCGCGATGGAGACCCCGTGTCAGGCGGCAACTTAGTCGGGGATGCGCGGCTATCACAGTGCGAAGCAATTGCTGCAATAAAAGGAGAACAGTTGCGAGGGAGGTTGGCCCGTGAAGTCCTGTGCAGTAGAGACGCAGTTTGTAGTTCATGCAGTGGCTGGGGATGGGATGTTCAGCTGTGACAATGAGGGATTTTGGATGGTACTGTGGATTCCGTTCAAAATAGGGGAATTGGAAAAAATTTGAAAATAAGGATTAAAATAAAACTGAGCAGGCATTTAAGTTAATTAGGATAAAAAGAGTTAATCCTCATGTTTAATTCATATTGGACCTAACACCTCAGCCCATTGTAGCCATTGTACAAATACGTTGTTGGCTCCCTAGCGGGACTCTTTAATTCAATAGTTATATTATACGTTTAAGTATTTTTGGTAATTAAGTCTAATTAAATTGGTTTAAATCTAACAAAAACCAATTTTACTAGTAAGATCGTGTTACACATGTACCAACTCCTCACTAATGTTTATCATACTGCGCTCTCTTATATGAAAAATGATTTCTAAACTCATCATAACTTCAACACAAAAACTTAAAACCACAATTCTCTAAAAAATCTCTGTGAAAAGTCAGAGACACTCTCAGTGCTAGGTTCAAATCTTCAACAAAAAACACCGTAATAGTATTGAAGGTAATCAAAACCTAAGTCGTCGATTTCTGTTTTGTTTTTTCTTTTCCTTTCTATTTCTCTTGCGCAAAACACTAGATACTCATATTTCTGTGTATTTAGTAGATTCAGTTTGTGTTTTCGTGATAAAGTAGAAATTACGAATAATAATTCTCTTTATAGTGTTGATTTTATGATAACTATGCTAGGTCAGTGTCATCTAACTTATATTGATGACTTTTTTAGATTTAAAAGTTACATGCATGTGTTTTTGTGGATGATTGATTCTAGTTTGTGTGTTTGTTTTGAACTGAGTTTGTGTGTCGTCATCATTAAGTAATTCAGTGCATTTTGGATTTAAATAAAATGTATTTGGTCTTATTGACTTGGATTTGGTGTAATTAGTTCATGCAAGATAATTGTAGTGATTCTGGTGTAGTTTAAGTCATATTGATGGTTTTTCTACATTTGAAATTTACTTGCATGTATTTTTGTGGATGATTGAATATTGTTTGTATACTTTTTTTGAATTGAGTTTGTGTGTCATTATTATTAAGTAATTTTGGTACATTCTAGATTTAAATAAGGTGCACTTGGTCTCATTGACTTGGATTTGATATATTTAGTTCATGAAAGATAGTTGTAGTACTTCTAGTATCATCTAAGCCATATTGATGACTTTTCTAGATTTAAAATTTACATGCATGTATTTTTGTGAATGATTGAATCTTGTTTGTGTGCTTGTTTTGAATTGAATTTGTGTATCGTCATTATTAAGTAATTTCGATACATTTTGGATGTATTAACCAATTTTTTTATTCTTTACTGCCAAAATGACAGTGAAGAAAGTTGCTGAGAAGAGAATCTTAAAGAAGAAGGCACGAGCATATGATGTAAGCATATATATGTTAAAATAACTCTATTTTTGTTATATAAATATATTATATAACATAATTTTTAATTATTTACAGAAAACTCACGATTTGTGGTGATCGACAAGAACAATATCTAACATATTCAGCAAAATGAGTGAAGAAAATAAAGTTCTTGTGAATGAACTGGGATTTGGTGCTTCAAGACATATCCCAGGCTTAAATGTGACACGCACGCTTTTGAAAGAACTAGCTAATTTCTTTGATTTATATAAAGGCTCCCTGGACACACGGTATGGAGAAATCAAGATCACCATTGCCAAGATAAAGAATGTCCTTGGTTTAATGCAACTGGTAAAAATTCTCTTTTGTAATCTATTCTATCAATCAAATTTCGATATTATTTTTACATTACTTTGGTGTTATTAACTTATTTCGGTACTCTTGTATGAGATTATTTTTGAAAAAATTATCTATAAAGACATCAATAAAGAGCAAAAGTAGATTGTTGAAAGCTTCAAAGGTTCTTTTTTGTTGTTTTTGACATAGTCTTTGCTGCAAATGAGTGTGAATGAAAACGAAAATCAATTGAAATTCAAGAGAATATCCATTCTATTCATCCAGAAGTGCTTCTTATTGTCAACAATAATAAGCAAAGTTTCTCCGGTTCACATGTCAGAAATTCTCCATGTTGACACTATATGCGAATGGAATCCAGCTATTTATGTGCTCAACTTCCTCATTGGAATCAAAAGACACAAGAATAAGAACATATACACAGTTGATGGGTGTCTTTTTTCACTAATGATTCTATACTTTTATGAATTCAAATTTATTGATACACCAATAGATATAACACCTGAATTATCGTTGGTGGCACATTAGACAAGAGAGAGACTGGTTAAGAGGATTGAACGTGGGGCAAAAAGATAAAATGGTAAAAGAAATTTTTTTTAAGTTTCGGTGTCATTTCATTAAAATGAATATGCTAATTTAATAATTTTCTATTTTAGGACATGGTAAAAAGATTAGAGTTGAGAGAAGAAAAACAAGAAAAAAAGGCAAAAAGAAGAGAAAAAGAAAATTTTTTTTGTCATATTGTATTCATCTTCAGAAAGAGAGACTGATTCTAACTATAAGTAAGATTGAAGAACTATCTATTTATTTAAAAATATATTCTATTTTTTATTAAACTTTTTTCTATATATTGTTAAAAGACAAAAAATACGGGAAAAACCAAAGAAAAGAAAACAATTGGAAAGAAGGATGAAGAAAAAACATGATAAGCTTGCAGAAGAGTAAATGTTACTTTTCGGAGTCATATGTAAATGTTACTATATTTATTTGCCTGATGTTTTTGTGCTTTTCCAGAATGGAAGCCAAAAACAAGAAACCTGTTATAGTGGACTCATCTTTAAAATTAAATATTGATTCTTATAAGAAGTAAGATTAAGAAACTATCTATTTATTTAAAAATATATTCTATTTTTTAATCAAAATTTTTTTATGTATTGTCATAAGAGAAGAAATCCAGGTGAAATCAAATAAAAAAAAGACAATTAGATAGAAGGATGAAGAAAAAAATGATAAGTCTGCATAAGAGTAGTAGGTATTATTTTTCAGTGTCATATGTTAATGTTTATTATGTTTATTTGCCTAATGTTTTTGTACTTTTCTAGGTTACAAGAAAAAAAAGATGTTTTAAAAAGAAAGACAACAACACAGAAAAAATAATGGTTGTTAAGCGTAAGAACTAAAAAGTGGCCAAGGCTCAATAGAAGTTCGTCATGATTCTTTAGAAACGTAAGATTTAATATCTTATATTGTTTTTTTCTTTCTTTGCTAAAATTTTCTAAAAATTGATGTAATTTCTCTAATCTTATTTGAATGTTTATTTTGTCCTTAAAATATCATTTGTCAATTTGTCGAGTGAAAATAATTCCAAGTTTCAAACACAATGAAGCGTTCAGGGGTCTATAAATGCACCAAGTAATCCCATGTAATTTCTCTTACCATTTATTTCTTTTTTAAATATGAAGTTACTATGCATTTAATAAGAATATCTTAGTTGATATTTATAATTTCATATTTTTTTCTTAGAAAAAACCACAAAAAACTCTTGTAAGATTTTTTTTCAAGAAAAAAAGCATGAAAAAAAGGAAAAAAGGAGTTTATAGCCTGCAGCCTTGTAAGTTCTCATGTAACTAAATTTGTGTTCTTATTCAATATTTGAGTTACTGTGTTGATAATTTCTATGTTGTTCATGTTGAAGGTGTAAAAAGAGAGTATGGAGGAAGCTATTTCTATTGAAGAAGAAAATGCCCCTACTACTGAAAAAGAAGTCTATTTAGAAGAACATATGGTTGTGGTTCGAAAACAAAGCTAAAGTGAACCCCTGAATATGTTAGTTTTCTAATTTAATTTTTATTATTCTAATGTATATGAATATTTCATTTAATGTTATTGAGTTAATGATTAACACTGAAATATGTTTAGAATCGCACCTAAATGCCTAAATGTTTACTGAATATTAAGTTCTTTATTGTTTTCTATCGTTAGAGTGCTACTTTAAGCAGTTGTTCCTCCAAATTATCATCAATAAAAGCGAGTACAAGTAAAAATCTCTACCGCTAGTCCTCCACAACCTCAATAACAAGCTCCTGGGGAATCTGTCCCAAAGAAATGTCAGCAAAAAAACCTCTTAATGTTTAAGTTCTACTTAAATTTATTTTTTAATAATTTTGATGCTATGTCATAATGAATTTTGGTGCTATATTTAATATGTTTCTGTGTTACCCTGTAGTCCTCCACAAGTTCAAGATCTGAAAACTGAATTATTGACGGTTGCTAACACTGCATTGGATATTGACTTTTCTGCACCATTATTTGACCTTGGCATAAGTCGATCAAGTACTGAACCTACATTACCCAAGAGGTTGAGCCACCACCCAACATGAAAAAATCACCAAAAACTGGAACCCAAGAGAGCCAATTGTTAGTTGAAGAGATGAAAATTTTGGTTAAGGTGATGTTTTCTAGGGTTACAATAGCATTGGACGATGCTAAGGAGACGAATCCACAACAAAAACTAGAAGATATAAAGCCAAGTCTGAGCTTCCATAATAAGTTCAACACTTTGGTAAAGGAAAAGAAAATAATAGAAGAGCTCAAGAAAAAAGTGCTATCATTGGGCCACACATACTAAGAATAACAAAGATAGGACGAACAATAAGTGGGAAAACACTTTTGTGCTGAACCATAAATCTCAATGGCATGCAGCTAGATTTCATTTCATGTCTTTAAAACCCAAAGAATATATAGATAATATGGTAAGTTCTTGTGCTATAACATTAAGGGTTTTTCTTATGAGTTCTTGTGCCGTATATGTAAAAAATTTGGGTCTTTTGTTTTCATAGGTAGCCTCCACAATGTGTCAAATTTTCAACAACAAAAAATATAAAAGATTTGAAGATCTGTTATACTGCATTCGATCGGATTTAATGGTAAGCTCTACTACCATTAAAGTTTTATCCTTAATTTTGGTGCATTTTGGATATATGTTGTGTGCTAATTTTGCTAATTTTGGTGCTCTTTCCATATTGTAGAATAACATGATGAGGCATAACCATAACTACATTGATATAAAAAAAATTAAGAAGGCCTTTAACATCAATGAATTTAAGGAGTACCTACCTTTTCTAGATAAGAAATTGCTAGCATCCTATCCATTTTTAAGTTTTTATTTCTAAAACTTCTTAAATATTTATTTCATTTGGTGTCATTTTAACTAAAATAGTGTGCTATTTGCCCCAATTTGCTATATAGGCCACTGTGACTATGGATTGTGGATGTTCAATACAAAAGGTTTCAGGTGCTTGACCCACAATATAAATCATGTTTGTTCGATGAAAGAAAAAAATTTAATAAATTTGTTGTAAGTTATTTATATAATAAATATTTCTATTTTCTTTATGAATTCTCTAGTATTAGTGTTTCTTAGATTTTACTTTCTATGCTTCTTAGAGCTTGATTATATCACAAATGAAGGTGTTTGTTGGAGCATCACCTATGGTAGACAATGATGAGGGCACTGAAGCACCATATATCTCAGTTAGTGGTCAACGGTATGCATCTTTCTATTATTCTTTGCTAGTACATGATGTATGAGCATCTTCAGTTATTTTTCTATATCATTCCTTTGAACAAAGTTAGTGATTTTCTCATTATAATTGAGATTCTTGTGACTTAATTGATTTTATGTGGAGTTGTTGTAAACTTTGTTAAATTAGTAAATAATTAGTCAATAAATTAACTTTTAATAAAAAAATTAGAGATATGAATATTATATTAAATTAGGATAGAGCTCATCGAAACGAGAATTTTGACACTAATTTCAAAAAATTCGGCCCAAGATTAGGCCGAACGAACAGAACCGATTGAACCAGACCCAAACCGGGCCCGTGGGCCCAACCGGACCAAACTTTAAATGATCCAAAGCGCATTTTCTCCTCCAAATGCAGCAGAAACAGCGTTCAATGCAGCAATGGAGGAGAAGGGTACGAAACCCTTACGATAATTTCAAAACGCCGTAACTTTTCAATTTGAGCTCCGATCGTCGCACCGTTTGCGGTGACGCGACCACCGCGTCGAGCTCTACGTTTATACTGGAACAATTTTATGGGTAACTCACTTTATTGTTCTCAGCCACTCCTTCCCCCAATTTTCAAAAATTATGTGGAGGTACTGAATTTCTTTGCTCTTTAATGTTTTAGGATCCAATTAGCTTGAGAAAAATGTTCACTCTTGCTTATATGAAGCTTGGGTAAGGTGAGGATATCATAAATCCTATTTAATTTACTGAATTTATGCATTGGGTATAAATTGGGTATATATGTGTTATGAATGTGTATTAGGTTGTGAATAAATAATTGGAGCTTGAAATTGTGGATATTGGAACTTGGAGGAAGCTTGATAAACCTCAATTTTGTGGTTTATCTTGTACTTAATTTGGTGTGTTTTATCAATTTTTTTCACATTTATTCAATGAAATAGTATGGTTTTGTAATTCTCCCTAAATTTGTGCTTAAGTGTAAAATCATACTTTTTAGGCCTTAAAATAGCCAATTTTAATTCACCTTTAGTTCCATTCGATGCCTTGATATGTTTGTTGAGTGATTTCAGATTTATAAGGCAAGTATTAGATGGAAGAAGTGAAGAGAAAAGCATGCAAGGTGGAGAATTCATGGAAAAACAAGAATTTTGAGTGCTCAGAGCCACGCGCACGCGTTACTCACACGTACGCGTGATAAGAGATTTGCAAGCCACGCGTATGCGTGAGGAGGAATTTTGGCCAACGACGCGCACGTGTCACAGCAGGCACATAACCTCATTAAAGTGAAAACGTTAGGGGCAATTTCTGAGCTTCCTAGGCCCAAATCCAACTGATTGCAGAGACTATTTCATTCATAATTGAAGATTGGACAAGGGGGGAGCAATTAGATTAGGTTAGCATCATGTAAGTTAGTTTTCTAGAGAGAGAAGCTCCCTCTTCTTTCTAGAATTAGGGTTTTAGGTTAATTGCATCTTAGATCTAGGGTTTAATTCTTGCTTCCATCTTGTTTTCTTTTTAATTTCTTGTTATTACATCTTTGTTCTTCTTAGTTTTCTTGTTAATTTCTCTTTTATGCCTCTTTTTATGTTGATGAACTACTCTTGTTAGATTTGGTTTTCCTTTAATGAAATTTATGTTTTATGTTCTTTTATTGTTGAATTGAGTTATTGTTGATTCCTTGCATTGGGTAGTTGTTAGATTTTATATTTCTTGCAATTTACTATGCTTTCGTTTTATGCCTTTCAAGTGTTTGACAAAATGCTTGGTTGGATGTTAGAGTAGATTTTTGAGCATTCTTGACTTGGAAAGAGAAATTGGGCAATCTTGAGTCGTTAAGACCCAACTCATGTTGGTGATCTAGAGTTGTTAGTTAATATTGTTTCCACTGACTCTAATCTCTTGATAATTCAATTAGTAAGTTGATTAGGACTTTTGGATTGAGATTAACTAGTCTTATTTGACTTTCTCTCGTGTGAAGATAACATTGTACCTTCTTCCATTGTTGGAGATGAATAAATAGGATAAGCTCTTGATAATTTTTGTATGATCATTAATGACTAGGATAGAAAGCCTTATTTCTTGATGAGCGGATAATTTATATGCTTTTTGGCATTGTTTTTACATAGTTTTTAGTATATTTTAGTTACTTTTTAGTATACTTTTATTAGTTTTTATGCAAAAACCACATTTTTGGACTTTGCTATGAGTTTGTGTGTTTTTCTGTGATTTCAGGTATTTTCTGGTTGAAATTGTGGGACCTGAGAAAAAATTTGATTCAGAGACTGAGAAAGGACTGTAGATGCTGTTGGATTCTGACCCTCCTGCACTCGAAGTGGATTTTCTGGAGCTACAGAAGCCCAATTGGCACACTCTCAATTATGTTGGAAAAGTAGACATCTTGGGCTTTCCAGAAATGTATAATAGTCCATACTTTGCCCGAGATTTGATGGCCCAAACTGGCGTCTAAACCCCCACCAGAGACCCCTTTTTGGCGTAAAACACCAGAACTGGCACCAGACTGGAGTTAAATGCCCAAACTGGCACCCAACCTGGCGTTTAACTCCAAAAATGGCCTATGCACGTGAAAGCTTCAATGCTCAGCCCAAGCACATACCAAGTGGGCCCCGGAAGTGGATTTTTGCACTATCTGCACTTAGTTACTTAATTTCTGTAAACCCTAGTAACTAGTTTAGTATAAATAGCATTTTTTACTATTGTAAAAGAGGTCGGAGTTTTATTTTGATCACTTTTGGGAGGCTGGCCATTCGGCCATGCCTAGACCTTCTTCTCTTATGTATTTTCCAACGGTAGAGTTTCTACACCTCACAGATTAAGGTGAGGAGCTCTGCTGTTCTTCATGAATTAATGCAAGTACTATTGTTTTTCTTTCAATTCACACCTACTTATTCTCCAAGATATACTCTCGTACTTAATTCAGCTAAGTCAGAATAAAGGGGTGACCCGTGACAATCACCCACTATCTTCGTTACTCGCTTAGCCAAGATCCGCGTGCCTGACAACCACAAGCGGTCTACATGATGTTCAACATATTCATTGGACGACAGCTGGAGTATACTCTCTTGGGTCTCTAATCCACGGACCGAGTCCACGTGGTTAGAACCTTCGTGGTTGATGAGCGGATATTTTATACGCTTTTTGGGGGGTAATTTCATGTAGTTTTTAGTATGTTTTAGTTAGTTTTCAGTATATTTTTATTAGTTTTTAGACAAAAATCATATTTCTGGACTTTACTATGAGTTTGTGTGTTTTTCTGTGATTACAGGTATTTTCTGGCTGAAATTAAGGGAGCTGAGCAAAAATTTGACTCAGGCTGAAAAAGGACTGCTGATGTTGTTGGATTCTGACCTCCCTGCACTCGGAATAGATTTTTTGGAGCTATAGAAATTCAATTGGTGCGCTCTCAATTGGGTTGGAAAGTAGACATCCAGGGCTTTCCAGCAATATATAATAGTTCATACCTTTCACAAAGATAAACGACATAAACTGGCATTTAGCGACAGTTCCATGTTGCATTCTGGCGTTCAGCGCCAGAAACAGGTTGCAAGTTGGAGTTAAATGCCAGAAACAGGTTACAACCTGGCGTTTAACTCCAGAAACAGCCCAAGCACATGAGAAGCTCAAATCGCAGCCCCAGCACACACCAAGTGGGCCCCAAAAGTGGATTTCTGCACCATCTATCTTAGTTTACTCATTTTCTGTAAACCTAAGTTACCAGTTTTGTATTTAAACAACTTTTAGAGACTTATTTTGTGTCTCATGACATTTTTAGATCTGAATTTTGTATTCTATGACGGCATGAGTCTATAAACTCTATTGTTGGGGATGAGGGGCTCTGCAGCGTCTCGATGAATTAATGCAATGATTTCTGCTTTCTATTCAAACACGCTTGTTTCTATCTAAGATGCTGATTCGTACTTAACTGTGATGGATGTGATGATCCGTGACACTCATCACCATTCTGAACCCATGAATGTGTGCCTGACAAACACTTCCGTTCTACATTAGATTGAATGAATATCTCTTAGATTCCTTAATAAGAATCTTCGTAGTATAAGCTAAAATCCATTGGCAGCATCCTTGAGAATCCGGAAAGTCTAAACCTTGTCTGTGGTATTCTGAGTAGGATTCAGGGATTGGTTTACCGTGACGAGCTTCAAACTCGTGAGTGTTGGGCGTAGTGATAGACGCAAAAGGATCAATGGATCCTATTCCGACACGATCGAGAACCGACAGATGATTAGCCGTGCTGTGACAGAGCATTTGGACCATTTTCACTGAGAGGATGGGAAGTAGCCATTGACAACGGTGATGCCCTACATACAGCTTACCATGGAAGGAACCTTGCATGTTTGAAAGTGAGAAAGCATTATGTTGCAGGAATTCAGAAGACAAAACATCTCCAAAACTCCAACATATTCTCCATTACTGCATAATAAGTATTATTTAATCCATGCTCTCTTGTTTATTTTCAAGTCAATTGATAACTATAATTGGTATCCTGACTAAGATTAATAAGATAACCATAGCTTGCTTCAAGCCAACAATCTCCGTGGGATTCGACCCTTACTCACGTAAGTTATTACTTGGACGACCCAGTGCACTTGCTAGTTAGTTGTGCGGATTGGGCAAGAAGCTTGGATGATGCTCTGTGGGCATACAGAACAACATTCAAGACTCCTATAGGAACTTCTTCATACCAGCTTGTGTATGGAAAAGCCTGTCACTTGCCAGTGGAACTGGAGCATAAGGTCTATTGGGCAACCAGATTCCTAAACCTTGATGCCAAGTTAGCTGGAGAAAAATGATTGCTCCAGTTAAATGAACTAGGGGAATTCAGACTCAATGCTTTCGAAAACGCAAAAATTTACAAAGAGAAAGCAAAAAGATGGCATGATAAGAAGTTTTCATCCAGAGTCTTTGAGCCAGGGCAGAAAGTTCTGCTGTTTAATTCTAGGCTTAGATTATTTCCCGGGAAATTGAAATCCCGATGGAGAGGTCCATATGTGATTACAAGTGTGTCACCATATGGATACCTGGAGCTTCAGGATAATGATTCTAACAAAAAGTTCATTGTTAATAGAAAGAGAGTCAAACATTATCTTGAAAGCAATTTTGAGCAAGAATGCTCATAACTGAGACTTGATTAAAGCTCAGTAATAGTCCAGCTAAATACAATAAAGAAGCACTTGCTGGGAGGCAACCCAGCCATTAACAAAGCTTAATTGTTAATTAATTGATTTTTACAGGTTTATGTCAATTATCTTCAAGGTAAAATAGCAATTGCTTGAGTTCACAGAGTTACAGAAGGATTCAAAGGATAAAATAGCAAAAAGGAAGCTCACTGGTGCGAAAAAGCCAGTAAGAGCTATTTTGGGCGTTGAACGCCCAAAAGAAGCATCTACTAGGCATTCAACACCAGTAGAGATAGCCATCTGGGCGTTATGCCAGAAAGAAGCATCTTCTGGGCGTTAAACGCCATAAAGAAGCACCTTCTGGGCGTTGAATGCCAGATTTACAGCGTCCTGGGCGTTCAAAAAAACGCCCAATGACAAAGGAATTCCTGGCATTTAATGCCAGCCAGAAGCAACAGCTGGGCGTTAAACGCCCAGGAGAAGCTATAGATGGGCGTTAAACGCCCAAAACATGCAGCGTTTGGGCATTTAACGCCAGGATTGTGGGGAGGAGGTGAATTCGTTTTCAACTCAATTTTTTTCCATTTTCACGTTTCAATTCATGATTTCTTGCATAAACATGTTACAAACTCCCATCTTTCAAACTTCAATTCCAAAAATTTTTAATCTTAATTTCTAAAATCACTTTTCAAAGATATCAAATGTATCTTAATTCATAAACACAAAATATTTTTTCAACTTCTTTTCAAATCTTTTTAAATTCTTTTCAAATCTTTTCAAACTCATCATATTTTCTTCTCAAAATTCAGATTTATCTTTTTCAAATATCTTTAATAACTTTTTAATTTTAAATTATATCTTCTTCCTATCATACTTATCTTTTACAAATCATATCTTCTATCTTATCTTTTTTTTTTCAAAATTTTCGAAACCCACCCCCTCCCTTTAAATCCACATTCGGCCTCCCTCCTCTTATCCACCATTCAAAATTAGCTCTGCTTCTATCCCTCTCCTTTCCTTTCTTTTGCTTGAGGACAAGCAACCCTCTAAGTTTGGTGTGTTTATCCGTGATCACTAAGCCATACTCACTAAGATCATGGCTCCTAATGGAAAGCAAACCACTCCAAGAGGCAAGAAAGAGAATATTCCAAAATTACTTTGGAATCAAGGGAAGTTCTTAACCAAAGAACATTTAGACCATTACTATAAAATAATGGGTCTAAGATCAGTGATCCCGGAAGTCAAATTCGATCTGAAAGAAGATGAATATCCGGAGATCCAAGAGCAAATTCGAAACAGGAGCTAGGAAATCCTAGCTAATCCTGAAATAAAGGTGGGAAGAAACATGGTTCAGGAATTCTACTATAATCTGTGGCAAACAGATAGGCAGAGAATATCTGGAACTGCCCCCTATGACTATCGGACCTTGGTCAGAGGAAAGATTGTTCACATCCACCCTGACAAAATCAGGGAGATCTTTAAGCTACCTTAGCTGAAAGATGACCCAGACTCCTTTAATAGGAAAATGATGAGAACAAATAAGGGCTTGGACAAGATTTTAGAGGACATATGCCTCCCTGGAACCAAGTGGGCAACCAGCACCAAGGACGTCCTAAATTAACTCAAGAGAGAAGATTTCAAACCAGTCACCAGAGGCTGGCTGGACTTTATTGGGCATTCTATACTGCCCACTAGCAACCGCTTTGAAGTCACCATTAAAAGACCAATGATGATCCATTGCATTATGTTGGGAAGAGAAGTGGAAGTTCATCAGCTGATTTCGTGTGAACTTTACATAATTGCAAACAAGAACTCCAAAGATGCCAAATTGGCTTATCCAAGCTTAATCTCTATGCTATGTAAAGATGCTGGGGTAAAGATGGGAGTAACTGAGTATATCTCAGTTGAGCGACCAATCACCAAAATATCAATGGAAAGACAACAAGTGTAGGACGACCCCATCAAGAGGAGAGCACAGGAATTCCTCCCGGAGATCCCTCAAATTGAATACTAGAAGCATCTTGAAGCATCTGTTGCCAAGTTGCAAGAAGCTATGGACCAAATAAAGGAAGAACAGAATAATCAAAATAGCATGCTTTGCAAACTGCTTGGGGAACAAGAAGAGCAAAGGCGTGACTTGAAGGAACTGAAGCGTCAAAAGCTATCTCTTGAAGGACCAAGCACCCCACAGACTAGAGGAACATCTATTTCCCAAAATAAAGGTTGTTGAGTCCTAATCTTAGCTTTAACTCTGTGATAGTTATTCTTATAGGAATTTACCTTAGAAGTTATATATGAGTAGTAAGTAGTATATCTATTTTAATTTTATCTCCAAGTATGCTATAATTTATTTTTCTCATCATCATCAAACATGAATAAAATAGTAGAATTTTTAGAATAAAGAGGCAATAATTTTTCGAGTTCTTAATAAGGACAATTCTAATTATTTATATGTGGTGGCAATATTTTTTGTCTTCTGAATGAATGCTTGAACAGTGCATATCTTTTGAAATTGAATTTTATGAATGTTAAAATTGTTGGCTCATGAAAGAATGATGAACAAGAGAAATATTATTGCTGATCTGAAAAACCATGAAATTGATTCTTGAAGCAAGAAAAAGCAGTGAAAAAAAAAAGCAAAAGAGGTAGAAAAAGTCAATAGCCCTTTAAACCAAAAGTCAAGGGTGAAAAGGATCCAAGACTTTGAGCATCAATGGATAGGAGGGCCCAAGGAAATAAATCCAGGCCTAAGCGGCTAAATCAAGCTGTCCTTAACCATGTGCTTGTAGCATGCAGGTCCAAGTGAAAAGCTTGAGACTGAGTGGTTAAAGTCGTGATCCAAAGCAAAAGAGTGCGCTTAAGAACTCTGGACACCTCTAATTGGGGACTTTAGCAAGGCTAAGTCACAATCTGAAAAGGTTCACCTATTTATGTGTTTGTGGCATTTATGTTTCCGGTAGTAATACTGGAAAACAAAGTGCTTAGGGCCATGGCCAAGACTCATAAAAGTAGTTGTGTTCAAGAATCAACATACTTAACTAGGAGAATCAATAATACTATCTGAATTCTGAGTTCCTATGGATGCTAATCATTCTGAATTTCAAAGGATAAATTGAGATGCCAAAACTGTTCAGAAGCAAAAAGCTAATAGTCCCGCTCATCTAGTTAGAATCTGAGCTTCACTTAAAACTCTGAGATACTATTGCTTCTTGATTTCTTTTTATCCTATTTTATTTATCTAGTTGCTTGAGGACAAGCAACAGTTTAAGTTTGGTGTTGTGATGAGCGGTTATTTTATACGCTTTTTGGGGGTAATTTCTTGTAGTTTTTAGTATGTTTTTGTTAGTTTTTAGTATATTTTTATTAGTTTTTAGGCAAAAATCATATTTCTAGACTTTACTATGAGTTTGTGTGTTTTTTTGTGATTTCAGGTATTTTCTGACTGAAATTAAGGGAGTTGAGCAAAAATCTAACTCAGGCTGAAAAGGGACTGCTGATGATGTTGGATTCTGACCTCCCTTCACTTGGATTGGATTTTTTGGAGATACAGGAGTCCAATTGGCGCCCTCTCAATTGGGTTGGAAAGTATACATCCAGGGCTTTCCAGCAATATATAATAGTCCATACTTTGCGCGAAGATAAATGACGTAAACTGGCGTTTAACGCCAGTTCCATGTTGCATTCTGGCGTTCAGCGCCAGAAACAGGTTGCAAGTTGGAGTTAACCACCAGAAATAGGTTACAACCTGGCGTTTAACTCCAGAAATAGCCCAGGAACGTGAGAAGCTCAAATCTCAGCCCCAGCACACACCAAGTGGGGCCCAGAAATGGATTTCTGCACCATCTATCTTAGTTTACTCATTTTCTGTAAATCTAGGTTACCAATTTAGTATTTAAACAACTTTTAGAGACTTATTTTGTATCTCATAACATTTTTAGATCTGAATTTCATATTCTCTGACGGCATGAGTCTCTAAACTCCATTGTTGGGGGTGAGGAGCTCTGCAGCTTCTCGATGAATTAATGCAATGATTTCTGCTTTTCATTCAAACACGCTTGTTTCTATCTAAGATGCTGATTCGTACTTAACTGTGATGGATGTTATGATCCGTGACACTCATCACCATTCTCAACCCATGAACGTGTGCCTGACAAACACCTCTGTTCTACATTAGATTGAATGAGTATCTCTTAGATTCCTTAATCAGAATCATCGTGGTATAAGCTAGAATCCATTGGCAGCATCCTTGAGAATCCAGAAAGTCTAAACCTTGTCTGTGGTATTCCGAGTAGGATTCAGGGATTGGATGACTGTGACGAGCTTCAAACTCGGGAGTGTTGGGCGTAGTGACAGACGCAAAAGGATCAATGGATCCTATTCTTACACGATCGAGAACCGACAGATGATTAGCCGTGCTGTGACAGAGTATTTGGACCATTTTCACTGAGAGGATGGGAAGTAGGCATTGACAACGGTGATGCCCTACATACAGCTTGCCATGGAAGGAGCCTTGCATGTTTGAAAGTGAGAAAGCATTATGTTGCAGGAATTCAGAAGACAAAACATCTCCAAAACTCCAACATATTCTCCATTACTGTATAATAAGTATTATTTAATCCGTGCTCTCTTGTTTATTTGCAAGTCAATTGATAACTATAATTGGTATCCTGACTAAGATTAATAAGATAACCATAGCTTGCTTCAAGCCAACAATCTCCGTGGGATTCGACCCTTACTCACGTAAGGTATTACTTAGACGACCCAGTGCACTTGCTGGTTAGTTGTGCGGATTGCAAAAGTGTGATTGCAATTTCGTGCACCAGTGGTATAGGCTAGAAATAATTGCCAGCATTCCTGAGATCCGAAAAGTCTAAACCTTGTTTGTGGTATTCCGAGTAGGATCTGGGACGGGATGACTGTGATGAGCTTCAAACTCACAACTGTTGGGCGCAGTGATAGTGTGCAAATGGATAGAGAGATCCTATTTCGACACGAGTGAGAACTGATAGATGATTAGCCATGCGGTAGCTGTGTGATGAGCGGATAATTTATACGTTTTTTGGCATTATTTTTAGGTAGTTTTTAGTAGGATCTAGCTACTTTTAGGGATGTTTTTATTAGTTTTTATGCAAAATTCACATTTCTGGACTTTACTTTGAGTTTGTGTGTTTTTCTATGATTTCAGGTATTTTCTGGCTGAAATTGAGGGACCTGAGCAAAAATCTGATTCAGGCTGACAAAGGACTGCTGATGCTGTGGGATTCTGACCTCCCTGCACTCGAAATAGATTTTCTGGAGCTACAAAACTTCAAATGGCGCGCTCTCAACGGTGTTAGAAATTAAACATCCAGAGCTTTTCAGCAATATATAATAGTCTATACTTTGTTTGAGTTTAGATGATGCAAACTGGTGTTCAACGCCAATTCCATGCTGCATTCTGGAGTAAAATGCCAAAAACACGTCACAAACCAGAGTTAAATGCCAAAAACACGTTACAACTTGGCGTTTAACTCCAAGAGAAGCCTTTGCATGTGTAAAGCTCAAGGTCAGCCCAAGCACACACCAAAGTGGGCCCCAAAAGTGGATTTCTGCACTAAGACTTATTTTTACTATTGTACTAGTGGTCCTTTTCCCTAATTTTCAAATTCATATGTCTTTTGTGGAGGCTGGCCATTCGGCCATGCCTGGACCATCACTTATGTATTTTCAACGGTGGAGTTTCTACACACCATAGATTAAGGTGTGGAGCTCTGCTATACCTCGAGTATTAATGCAATTACTACTATTCTCTATTCAATTCATGCTTATTCTTATTTTAAGATATTCGCTACACTTCAACATGATAAATGTGATGATCTATGACACTCATCATCATTCTCATCTATGAACGTGTGACTGACAACCACTTCCGTTCTACCTTAGAACGAGCGTGTATCTCTTGGGTTCCTTAATCAGGATCTTCGTGGTATAAGCTAGAACCCTTTGGCGGCCATTCTTGAGAATCCGGGAAGTCTAAACCTTGTCTGTGGTATTTCGAGTAGGATTCAAGGATTGAATGACTGTGACGAGCTTCAAACTCGCGATTGTTGGGCGTAGTGACAGACGCAAAAGAATCAATGGATTCTATTTCGACATGATCGAGAACCGACAGATGATTAGTCGTGCTGTGACAAGAGCATTTGGACCATTTTCACTGAGAGGATGGAAAGTAGCCATTGACAACGGTGATGCCCTACATACAGCTTGCCATGGAAAGGAGTATGAAGGATTGGATGAAAGCAGTAGGAAAGTAGAGATTCGGAAGGGACAAGCATCCCCATACACTTATCTGAAAGTCTCATCAATGAATTACATAAGTATCTCTATCTTTATTTTATGCTTTAATTATTATTGTTTTCATTATAGCTTGCTTCATACCAATAATCTCTGTGGGATCGACCCTTACTCACGTAAGGTATTACTTGGACGACCCAGTGCACTTGCTGGTTAGTTGTGCGGAGTTGTGACAAAGTGTGATTCACGTTTGAGAGCACTACCAAGTTTTTGGCGCCATTGTTGATGATCACAATTTCGTGCACCAAGTTTTTGGCGCCGTTGCCGGGGATTGTTCGAGTTTGGACAACTGACGGTTCATCTTGTTGCTCAGATTATGTAATTTTCTTTTCAAAAATTTTTCAAAAATCTTTCAAAAATTTTTTTTATTTGTTTTTGTTTTTCTAAAAATTATTTTCAAAAAATTCAAAAAAAATTATAAAAAATATTTTGTATTTTTTGTTTGAGTCTAGTGTCAATTTTTAAGTTTGGTGTCAATTGCATGTTTTTAAAACTTTTGCAATTTTTTCGAAAAATTCATGCATGGTGTTCATCATGATCTTCAAGTTGTTCTTGATAAGTCTTCTTGTTTGATCTTCATATTTTCTTGTTTTGTGTCTTTTGTTGTTTTTCAAATGCATTTTTGCATTCATAGTGTCTAAGCATTAAAAATTTCTAAGTTTGGTGTCTTGCATGTTTTTCTTTTCTTGAAAATTTTTCAAAAATAAGTCTTGATGTTCATCATGATCTTCAAAGTGTTCTTGGTGTTCATCTTGACATTCATAGTGTTCTTGCATGCATCATGTGTTTTGATTCATAATTTTCATGTTGTGAGTCATTTTTGTGTTTTTCTCTCTCCTCAATAAAAATTCAAAAATAAAAAATATCTTTTCCTTATTTTGCTCATAATTTTCGAAAATTTGAGTTGACTTAGTCAAAAATATTTAAAACTTAGCTATTTCTTATAAGTCAAGTCAAATTTTCAATTTTAAAAATTCTTATCTTTTCAAAATCTTTTTCAAAAATCAAATCTTTTTCATTTTTTTTCAAAAATTTTTAAAATTTATTTTCAAAATCTTTTTCTTATCTTTATTTCAAAATTTCTTGTTAAGAAAGGTTCAATCTTTAAATTCTAGAGTCATATCTTTTAGTTTCTTGTTAGTCAAGTAATCAATTTTAATTTTAAAAATCAAATCTTTTCCAAAATATCTTTTCAAAAGATATTTTTCAAATCATATCTTTTTCAAAATTGATTTCAAAAATCTTTTCTAACTTCTTATCTTTTCAAAATTGATTTTCAAAATCTTTTTCAACTAACTAATTGACTTTTTGTTTGTTTCTTATCTTTTTCAAAATCACCTAACTAATTTTATCTCTCTAATTTTCGAAAATTCCTCTCCCTTTTTCAAAATTCTTTTAATTAACTAATTGTTTCAAATTTTAATTTTTATTTTATTCCTTTTCTTAATTTTTGAATTTTAACTTTAATACTTTCCTTTTATTTTAGTTAATTTTCGAAAACTCTTCTCTCTCATCTCGTTCTATTTATTTATTCATTTACTAACACTTCTCTTCATCTTAAAATTTGAACCCCCTCTTCCTCTCTGAGTTCGAATTTTCTTCTTTTCCTTCTTCTATTCTTTTTTTCTTCCACTAACATAAATGAATCTCTCTACTGTGGTAAAGAGGATCCCTATTATTATTTTCTGTTCCCTTCTTTTTCATATGAGCAGGAGCAAGGACAAGAATATTCTTGTTGAAGCAGATCTTGAACCTGAAAGGACTCTGAAGAGGAAACTAAGAGAAGCTAAATTACAACAATCCAGAGACAACCTTACAGAAATTTTCGAAAAGGAAGAGGAGATGGCAGCCGAAAATAATAATGCAAGGAGGATGCTTGGTGATTATACTACACCTACTTCCAAATTTGATGGAAGAAGCATCTCAATCCCTGCCATTGGAGCAAACAATTTTGAGCTGAAACCTCAACTAGTTGCTCTAATGCAACAGAACTGCAAATTTCATGGACTTCCATCAGAAGATCCCTATCAGTTTTTAACTGAGTTCTTGCAGATCTGTGAGACTGTTAAGACTAATGGAGTAGATCCTGAAGTCTACAGGCTCATACTTTTCCCTTTTGCTGTAAGAGACAGAGTTAGAACATGGTTGGACTCACAACCTAAAGATAGCCTGGACTCTTGGGATAAGCTGGTCACGGCCTTCTTGGCTAAGTTCTTTCCTCCTCAAAAGCTGAGCAAGCTTAGAGTTAATGTTTAGACCTTCAAACAAAAAGATGGTGAATACCTCTATGAAGCTTGGGAAAGATACAAGCAGATGACCAAAAGGTGTCCTTCTGACATGCTTTCAGAGTGGACCATTTTAGATATATTCTATTATGGTCTATCTGAGTTCTCTAAGATGTCACTGGACCATTCTGCAGGTGGATCCATTCACCTAAAGAAAACGCCTTCAGAAGCACAAGAACTCATTAACATGGTTGCAAATAACCAATTCATGTACACTTCTGAGAGGAATTCTATGAGTAATGGGACGCCTCAGAGGAAGGAAGTTTTTGAAATTGATGCTCTGAATGCCATATTGGCTCATAACAAAATGTTGACTCAGCATGTCAACATGATTTCTCAAAGTCTGAATGGATGGCAAAATGCGTCCAACAGTACTAAAGAGGCATCTTTTGAAGAAGAAGCTTATGATCCTGAGAACCCTGCAATGACAGAGGTGAATTACATGGGTGAATCCTATGGGAACACCTATAATTCTTCATAGAGAAATCATCCAAAGTTCTCATGGAAGGATCAACAAAAGCCTCAACAAGGCTTTAATAATGGTGGAAGAAACAGGCTTAGCAATAACAACCCTTTTCCATCATCTTCTCAGCAACATACAGAGCATTCTGAGTAGAGCTCCTCTAGCTTAGCAAACATAGTCTCTGATCTATCTAAGGCCACTTTAAGTTTCATGAGTGAAACAATATCCTCCATTCAAAATTTGGAGGCACAAGTGGGCCAGCTGAGTAAGAACATTACTGAAACTTCTCCTAGTACTCTTCAAAGCAATACAGAAGAGAATCCAAAGAGAGAATGCAAGGCTATTGATATAATAAAAATGGCCAAATCCAAAGAGGAAGGGGAGGACGTGAATCCCAATGGGGAAGACCTCATGGGACGTTTCCCAGACAAGAAAAAGTTCCCTATTGAGGACCTAAAGGAATCTGAGGCTCATATAGAGACCATAGAGATTCCATTAAACCTTCTTCTGCCATTCATGAGCTCTGAGAACTATTCTTCCTCTGAAAAAGATGAAGATGTAACTGAAGAGCAAGTTGCTCAATATCTAGGAGCCATCATGAAGCTGAATGCCAAGTTGTTTGGTAATGAGACTTGGGAAGATGAACCTCCCTTGCTCATTACTGAACTAAATACATGGGTTCAGCAAACTTTACCTTAAAAGAAACAGGATCCTGCTAAATTCTTAATACCCTGTACCATAGGCACCATGACCTTTGAGAAGGCTCTGTGTGACCTGGGGTCTGGTATAAATCTTATGCCACTCTCTATAATAGAGAAACTAGGGATTTTTGAGGTACATGCTGCCACATTCTCATTAGAGATGGCAGACAAGTCAATAAGACAAGCTTATGGATTGGTAGAGGACGTGTTAGTGAAGGTTAAAGGCCTTTACATCCCTGCTGATTTCATAATATTAGACACTAGGAAGGAGAAGGATGAATGCATCATCCTTGGAAGACCCTTCCTAGCCACAATAGGAGCTGTGATTGATGTTGACAGAGGAGAGCTAGTCCTTCAATTGAATGGGGACTACCTTGTGTTTAAGGTTTAAGGATCTTCCTCTGCAACCATGGAGAGGAAGCATGAAAAGCTTCTCTCAATACAGAGTCAAACAAAGCCCCCACAATAAAACTCTAAGTTTGGTGTTGGGAGGCCACAACCAAACTCTAAGTTTGGTGTTGAGAAGCCCCCACATTCAAACTCTAAGTTTGGTGTTGGGAGGCCCTCATCATGCTCTGAACATCTGTGAAGCTCCATGAGAGCTCACTGTCAAGCTATTGACATTAAAGAAGCGCTTATTGGGAGGCAACCCAATTTTTATTTATCTATATTTTTATTGTTCTTTTATGTTTTATTAGGTCTATGATCATGTGGAGTCACAAAACAATTGTTAAAATTAAAAGTAGAATAAAAAACAGCAGAAGAAACAGCACACCCTGGAGGACGAGCTTACTGGCATTTAAACGCTAGTAAGGAGCATCTGTCTGGCGTTTAACGCCAGAACAGAGCATGAAGCTGGCGTTGAACGCCAGAAACATGCAGCAGTCTGGAGTTCAAACGCCAGGATTACACACAGGGAAAGCTGGCATTTAACGCCAGAAACAAGTATCAGGCTAGCGTCAAACGCCAGAAACATGCTACATTTGGGCGTTTAACGCCAGAAACAAGCATCAATTTGGCGTTAAACGCTAGGATTGCATACAAAAGGTGTTTTACATGCCTAATTGGTGCAGGGATGATAAATCCTTGACACCTCAGGATCTGTGGACCTCACAGGATCATCTCAGGATCTGTGGACCCCACAGGATCCCTACCTACCTCAACTCACATTCTCTCTTCTTCACACAATCCAATAACACTCTTCCCCAAAAACCCTTTACCAATCACCTCAATCTCTCTTCCCCATCACCTCTTCACCACTCACATTCATCCACTCTTCCCCATAAACCCCACCTACCTTCAAATTCAAAATCCATTTTTCCCATCCAAACCCACCCTAATGACCGAACCTATTACCTTCTCCCTTTACTATATAAAACCCTCTGTCCTTCTTCATTTTCACACAACACACCCTCTCTTCTCCCCCTTGGCCGAATACACATCCCTCTCCTTCTCTTTCATATCTTTTTCTTCTTCTTCTTCTATTCTTTCTTTTCTTTGCTCAAGGGCGAGCAACATTCTAAGTTTGGTGTAGTAAAAGCATAGCTTTTTGTTTTTCCATAACCATCTATGGCTCCTAAGGCCGGAGAAACCTCTAGAAAGAGGAAAGGAAAGACAAAAGCTTCCACCTCCGAGTCATAGGAGATGGAGAGATTCATCTCAAAGGTCCATCAAGATCACTTCTATGAAGTTGTGGCCAAGAAGAAGGTGATTCCTGAGGTCCCTTTCATGCTCAAGAAGAATGAGTATCCGGAGATCCGACATGAGATCCAAAGAAGAGGTTGGGAAGTTCAGACCAACCCCATTCAACAAGTCGGAATCTTAATGGTTCAAAAGTTCTATGCCAATGCATGGATCACTAGGAACCATGATCAAAGTATGAACCCGAATCCAAATAATTATCTTACAATGGTTCGGGGAAAATACTTAGATTTCAGTATGGAAAATGTAAGGTTGGCATTCAACTTGGCTATGATGCAAGAAGATGTACGCCCCTACACTAGAAGGGTCAACTTTGATCAAAGGTTGGACCAAGTCCTTATGGACATATGTGTGGAAGGAGCTCAATGGAAAAGAGACTCAAAAGGCAAGCCGGTTCAATTAAGAATTCTGGACCTTAAGCCTGTGGCTAGAGGATGGTTGGAGTTCATCCAATGCTCCATCATCCCCACTAGAAACTGATCCGAAGTTACTGTGGATTGGGCAATCATGATCCATAGCATCATGATTGGAGAGGAAGTAGAAGTTCATGAAGTCATCTCTCTAGAAATCTACAAAGTAGCCGAAAAGCCCTCCACCTTGGCAAGGCTAGATTTTCCTCATCTTATTTTCCATCTATGCTACTCAACTGGAGTTGTCATAGAAGGAGACATCCTCATTGAAGAGGACAAGCCCTTCACTAAGAAGAGGATGGAGCAAACAAGAGAGGCCATCCATGGATCTTAAGAGACGCATGAGGAAGCTCATCATCAAGAAATCCCTGAGATGCCTCAAGGGATGCACTTTCCTCCAAACAACTATTGGGAACAACTCAACACTTCTCTAGAAGGATTGAGTCATGATATGAACCAATTGAGGGTAGAGCACCAAGAGCACTCCATCATTCTCAATGAAATTAGAGAAGATCAAAGAGCTATGAGGGAGGAGCAACAAAGGCAAGGAAGAGACATAGAGGAGCTCAAGGACATCATTGGTCCTTCAAGAAGAAGGCGCCACCATCACTAAGGTGGACTCATTCCTTAACTTCCTTGTTCTTATTTCTCTGTTTTTCATTTTTTAGCTTCATATTTGTCTATGTTTGTGTCTTTATTACATGATCATTAGTATTTAGTAACTATGTCTTAAGGCTATGAATAATTCTATGAATCCTTCACCTTTCTTAAATGAAAAATGTTTTTAATACAAAAGAATAAGAAGTACATGAGTTTCAAATTCATCCTTGAATTTAGTTTAATTATATTGATGTGGTGACAATACTTTTTGTTTTCTGAATGAATGCTTGAACAGTGCATATTTTTGGTCTTGTTGTTTATGAATGTTAAAATTGTTGGCTCTTGAAAGAATGATGAAAAAGAGAAATGTTATTGATAATCTGAAAAATCATGAAATTGATTCTTGAAGCAAGAAAAAGCAGTGAAAAAGAAAAAGCTTGCGAAAAAAATGGCGAAAAAAATAAAAGAAAAAAGAAAACGCAAACAGAAAAAGTCAATAGCCCTTAAAACTAAAAGGTAAGGGTAAAAAGGATCCAAGGCTTTGAGCATCAATAGATAGGAGGGCCCAAGGAAATAAATCCAGGCCTAAGCGGCTAAATCAAGCTATCCCTAACTATGTGCTTGTGGCATGCAGGTCCAAGTGAAAAGCTTGAGACTGAGTGGTTAAAGTCGTGATCCAAAGCAAAAAGAGTGTGCTTAAGAGCTCTGAACACCTCTAACTGGGGACTTTAGCAAAGCTGAGTCACAATCTAAAAAGGTTCACCCAGTCATGTGTCTGTGGCATTTATGTATCCGGTGGTAATACTGGAAAACAAAGTGCTTAGGGCCACGGCCAAGACTCATAAAGTAGCTGTGTTCAAGAATCAACATACTTAACTAAGAGAATCAATAACACTATCTGAACTCTGAGTTCCTATAGATGCCAATCATTCTAAACTTCAAAGGACAAAGTGAGATGCCAAAACTGTTCAGAAGCAAAAAGCTACAAGTTCCGCTCATCTAATTAGAACTAATATTCATTGATATTTTGAGATTTATATTATATTCTCTTCTTTTTATCCTATTTGATTTTCAGTTGCATGGGGACAAGCAACAATTTAAGTATGGTGTTGTGATGAGCGGATAATTTATACGCTTTTTGGCATTGTTTTTAGGTTGTTTTTAGTAGGATCTAGCTACTTTTAGGGATGTTTTTATTAGTTTTTATGCAAAATTCACATTTTTGGACTTTACTTTGAGTTTGTGTGTTTTTCTGTGATTTCAGGTATTTTCTGGCTGAAATTGAGGGACCTGAGCAAAAATCTATTTCAGGCTGACAAAGGACTGCTGATGCTGTTGGATTCTGACCTCCCTGCACTCGAAATGGATTTTCCGGAGCTAAAGAACTCCAAATGGCGCGCTCTCAATGGCGTTGGAAAGTAGACATCCAGAGCTTTTCAGAAATATGTAATAGTCCATACTTTGTTCGAGTTTAGATGATGCAAACTGGCGTTCAACGCCAGTTCCATGCTGCATTCTGGAGTAAAACGCCAGAAACACGTCACAAACCAGAGTTAAACGCCAAAAACACGTTACAACTTGGCGTTTAACTCCAAGAGAAGCCTCTGCACGTGTAAAGCTCAAGGTCAGCCCAGCACACACCAAAGTAGGCCCCGGAAGTGGATTTCTACACTAAGACTTATTTCTGTAAACCCTAGTAGCTAGTTTAGTATAAATAGAACTTTTTACTATTGTACTAGTGGTCCTTTTCCCTAATTTTCGAATTCATATGTTTTTTGTGGAGGCTGGCCATTCGGCCATGCCTAGACCATCACTTATGTATTTTCAATGGTAGAGTTTCTACACACCATAGATTAAGGTGTGGAGCTCTGCTGTACCTCGAGTATTAATGCAATTACTACTATTCTCTATTCAATTCATGCTTATTCTTATTCTAAGATATTCGCTGCACTTCAACATGATGAATGTGATGATCTGTGACACTCATCATCATTCTCACCTATGAACGCGTGACTGACAACCACTTCCGTTCTACCTTAGAACGAGTGTGTATCTCTTGGATTCTTTAATTAGGATCTTTGTGGTATAAGCTAAGAACCCTTTGGCGGCCATTCTTGAGAATCTGGAAAGTCTAAACCTTGTCTGTGGTATTTCGAGTAGGATTCAGGGATTAAATGACTGTGACAAGCTTCAAACTTGCGATTGTTGGGCGTAGTGACAGACGCAAAAGAATCAATGGATTCTATTTCAACATGATCGAGAACCGATAGATGATTAGCCGTGCTGTGACAAGAGCATTTGGACCATTTTCACTGAGAGGATAGGAAGTAGCCATTGACAACGGTGATGCCCTACATACAACTTGCCATGGAAAGGAGTAAGAAGGATTGGATAAAAGCAGTAGGAAAGCAGAGATTCAAAAGGAACACAGCATCTCCATACAGCTTGAGGACTAATACTCTCAGTTAGTTTTATTGGGTTGGACTTGTGACAACCAAAATATTAAACTTTGATTTGAGTATTATTTGTCGATTGGTAACTATACTATCAACGGAATTATTTTGTGTGAAATTCCTAACCAATGAAAATACTCTTTCAAAGTTGAACACTAGTGTTTTGTTGAAGTTTTTGGGGCTGTGTTTGTTTTAATAAGTTGCCTTGATCACTACGAGGAAACCGGCCAAGGTATGGTTTAGGTTTCGTGCATTTAATATATAATGTTCTGTGAAAACTTAGGCTAGATGACCATAGGATAAGCTGGAATACACGAAAATATACAATGCTTAGTATCATTGATATTTATGATGTGATTTAGTTATGTGATGGAGATTGTTGTTATATTGATGTTAATATGGAACATGGTTGAGTTGGTGATTATATGATTACATACATATTGAATGAGTGCATGATGGAGTTGTTGGAATGTAAGATTGTGTAATGTTAATGAATGATGGTTGATAAAATGATGTAAAGTTTTATTGCTGGCATATTGTGTTGATATTGGCAGGTTTGATGATGAATAAAATGGAGATTTTGAATGAAAATAACGTTTAAGGAGTTTTGCAAAATTTGGTTTTGGGATGAACTTCAGCGAGCTATAACTTGGCTTCCGAAACCTCAATTTGTTTCTAACTTGTTTTAAATGAAAATTGGGTTCGTGAAGTTTATGCCGTTTAAAGAACGGATGAGAAATGATTTAAAATGATTAAGTTATGTGCGTCGAAAGTTTGGTTAGAAATTATGTAATTCTGCAGCTTTCTGCCTAATCAGGTTTTTGAAAAAATGTACGTCCACGCGTATGCGTAATAGACCAGCATGCATGTCCCTGCGTACGCATGGCCCACACGTACACGTGACATGATGTACTCACCTACGCGTACGCATGACAAGGGGATGCGCGCGCGAGCTATTTTTTACACTCCCACACATACGCGTGGCTCCTATTTCAGCAAACATGGTTTTTCTGAGTTTTAAACCCTATTTCAAACTTCTAAACCTCTATTTTCATTCTTCTAGTCATAAATAACAGTATTAAGTTTGATAATCAAGTGAAGTTAGGAAATAGAGATAACTTGGTGGTGAAGTAAAGCTGAAAAAGTGATGAATTGACTATGAAATGTTATGAATGATTATGTATGATATTTGGCTTGAATAATCAAATGATTTGAGATACGAGATTCCGTAGGTAAAGTACCATGGCTTGCCACCACGTGTACTAGATCGAAAACTCGATACTTTGTTGACCCTATGACGTAAGGGTAACCGGGCACTTATAAATACCTGGGCATGTTACCCCCATTGAGAAATATTGATTATTTGAGAAAAAGCTATGCATAGACTCTTGGGGATGCACGTCGAGGGATAGTCCAAAGGTTTAGCAAACTGGACTTGTCGGGTTGGCTTGATAACCGACAGATGAGACTCATCAGCCATAGGACATGCATGCATCATGTGCATATTACTTGAATTACTTGTTTTTGCATTAACTGAGTGTGCCTAAGTGTATTTGCTATGTTAAATGTATATTTGCTACCTGCAGTACTGGTAACCTTCTTGTGTTTGCCTTTATCTGCTTATTTGTTTGTGATATGTTGTCAAAGATGGAGGTATGGTGGAAAGGCGGTAAGACTAGATTTAAGATTAAGTTAAGTTAGGCTTAGATACTCTTAGAAAACTACCTTCTATGGCTTCTGCTTAATACTTTAAGCTTTGTAATATGAGTGTCGGTGTTCTAGGATTGCCTCTGGCATTCCCAGGACCTTATATATTATATGTGTGGCACCTTTACCATGCTGAGAACCTCTGGTTCTCACCCATACTATGTTGTTATTTTTTAGATACAGGTCGAGAAGCACCTCGTTAGGCATCTAGACTTCTGAAGCGAAGTGGTTATTGGTGCACGAAATTGCAATCACACTTTTGCAATCCCGCACAACTAACCAGCAAGTGTACTGGGTCGTCCAAGTAATACCTTGCGTGAGCAAGGGTCGATCCCACAGAGATTGTCGGCTTGAAGCAAGCTATGGTTATCTTGTAAATCTTAGTCAGGATATCAGAAATTATCAGGATTGATTGTGAAAAGCAAAAGAACATGAAATGATTACTTGTTTTGCAGTAGTGGAGAATAGGTTGAGGTTTGGAGATGCTCCATCTTCTGAATCTCTGCTTTCCTACTGTCTTCTTCTTCAAACACGCAAGTCTCCTTCCATGGCAAGCTGTATGTAGGGTTTCACCATTGTCAATGGCTACCTCCCATCCTCTCATTGGAACGATTCCTAATGCCCTGTCACGGCACGGCATTCCATCTGTCGGTTCTCAATCAGGCCGGAATAGAATCCAGTGATTCTTTTGCGTCTGTCACTAACGCCCCGCCTTCAGGAGATTGAAGCACGTCACAGTCATTCAATCATTGAATCCTACTCAGAATACCACAGACAAGGTTTAGACCTTCCGGATTCTCTTGAATGCCGCCATCAGTCTAGCTTATACCACGAAGATTCCGGTTAAAGAGTCCAAGAGATAATTACTTAATCTAAGGTAGAACGGAGGTGGTTGTCAGTCACACGTTCATGATTGAGAATGATGATGATTGTCACAGATCATCACATTCATCCGGATTAAGAACAAGTATTATCTTAGAATGGAAGCAAGCATGATTGAATGAGAAACAGTAGTAATTGCATTAATCCATCAAGACACAGCAGAGCTCCTCACCCCCAACCATGGGGTTTAGAGACTCATGCTGTGGAAGAAAACGTGTAAAAATGTCATAAGGTCATCAAAAGGTTGCATAAGGTACTGATACAATGTCAAAAGATCCTATAAATAGTAAACTAGTGTCCTAAGGTTTACAGAAATGAGTAAATGACAGAAAAATCCACTTCCGGGCCCACTTGGTGTGTGCTTGGGCTGAGCAATGAAGGAATTTCGTGTAGAGACCTTTTCTGGAGTTAAACGCCAGTTCTCATGCCAGTTTGGGCGTTTAACTCCAAATTTTATGCCAGTTCCGGCGTTTAACGCTGGAATTTCTGTAGGTGACTTTGAGCGCCGGTTTGGGCCATCAAATCTTGGGCAAAGTATGGACTATTATATACTGCTGGAAAGCCCAGGATGTCTACTTTCCAACGCCATTGAGAGCGCGCCAATTGGGCTTCTGTAGCTACAGAAAATCCGCTTCGAGTGCAGGGAGGTCAGAATCCAACAGCATCTGCAGTCCTTTTTGGTCTCGGAATCAGATTTTTGCTCAGGATCCTCAATTTCAGCCAGAAAATACCTGAAATCACAGAAAAACACACAAACTCATAGTAAAGTCCAGAAAAGTGAATTTTAACTAAAAACTAATAAAAATATACTAAAAACTAACTAAATCATACTAAAAACATACTTAAAACAATGCCAAAAAGCATACAAATTATCCGCTCATCACAACACCAAACTTAAATTGTTGCTTGTCCCCAAGCAACTGAAAATCAAAATAGGATAAAAAGAAGAGAATATACTATAGACTCCAAAATATCAAGGAAACATAGCTCCAACTAGATGAGCGGGACTAGTAGCTTTTTGCCTCCGAACAGTTTTGGCATCTCACTCTATCCCTTGAAGTTCAGAATGATTGGCATCTATAAGAACTCAGAACTCAGATAGTGTTATTGATTCTCTTAGTTAAGCATAATGATTCTTGAACATAGCCAGTGTATGAGTCTTGGCTGTGGCCCAAAGCACTCTGTCTTCCAGTATTACCACCGGATACAAACATGCCACAGACACATAATTGGGTGAACCTTTTCAGATTGTGACTTAGCTTTGCTAAAGTCCCCAATTAGAGGTGTCCAGGGTTCTTAAGCACACTCTTGTTGCCTTGGATCACAACTTTATTTCTTTCTTCTTCTTTTTTTTTGTTCTTTTTTTTTCGAATATTTTTTTTTTCGAAATCTCTCTTTTTTTTTGTATCCACTGCTTTTTCTTGCTTCAAGAATCAATCTAATTATTTTTAGATCCTCAATAACAGTTCTCTTTTTTTCTCATTCTTTCAAGAGCCAACACTTTTTAACATTCTCAAAACAACAATTTCAAGAGACATATGCACTGTTCAAGCATTCATTCAGAAAGCAAAAAGTATTGTCACCACATCAAGCTAGTTCAGCTAGTTTCAATGATAAATTTTGAAATCCTGTACTTCTTGTTCTTTTGTGATTAAAGCATTTTTCATTTAAGAAAGGTGATGGATTCATAGGACATTCATATCTTTAAGGCATAAAATTTTTAATTTTATTAATTATGGATTAAAACAAGGCTAAAAAAATAGATATAGGATGAAACTAAAAATAAAAATAGAAAACAAAACAAAGGAAAAAAAAAATGCAAACATAGGCTCCTAATGATAGAGGTTTTCACAGAGTTAGGACTCAACAACCTTGATTTTGAGAAGTAGATGCTCCCTCAGCTTGAGAGGAGAACTTTTGGCGTTTCAATTCTTGGATTTCACACCCCTGCTTCTCTTGCTCCTTCAGCAATTTGCAGAGCATGCAGTTCTGATTCTGCTGTTCTTCCTTCAGTTGCTCCATAGTCTCTTGCATCTTGTTAATAGATGCTTCTAGGCTGGTCCAGTAGTCAATTCTTGGGAACTCAGGGAGGAATTCCTGCGCCCTCCTCTTGATAGAGTTGTCTTGCACTTGTCCTTCCATTGACTTCTTGGTGATTGGGTGTTCAATGGGTATGAACTCATCTACTCCCATCTTCACCCCAGCCTCTTTACAGAGCAAGGAAATCAAGCTTGGGTAAGCCAGTTTGGCCTCAGTGGAATTCTTATTTGCAATGGTGTAGATCTCACAGGCAATCACATGATGAATCTCCACTTCTTTTCCAAGCATAATGCAATGAATCATCACTGCTCTCTTGATGGTGACCTCAGAACGGTTGCTAGTGGGCAATATGGAACGCCCAATAAAGTCTAGCCAACCTCTTGCAATTGGCTTGAGGTCTCCCCTCTTGAGTTGGTTTGGGACACCCTTTGAATTGGTTATCCACTTAGTCCCAGGGAGGCATATGTCCTCTAGAACTTGATCCAACCCTTTATCTACTCTCACCATCCTCCTATTGAAGGAATCAGGATCATCTTGCAGTTGAGGTAGTTTGAAGATTTCTCTTATTTTGTCCAGATAGAAGTACATAACTTGCCCTCTGACCATGGTTCTGTAGGTATGGTAAGCAGTTCCAGTCATTCTCTGCTTATCTGTTAACCACAGATTTGAGTAGAATTCCTGAACCATGTTCCTTCCAACCTTTATTTCAGGATTGGTTAGAACTTCCCATCCTCTGTTTCGAATTTGCTCTTGGATCTTCAGATATTCATCTTCTTTTAGATCAAATTTAACTTCCGGGATCACTGACCTCAGACCCATTATTTTGTGATAATGGTCTTCATGTTCTTTGGTTAAGAACTTCTCTTGATTCCAAAGATTCTTTGGATTAGTCTCTTTCTTTCCTCTTGAGTTGGTTTGTTTTCCCTTGGGAGCCATGATCTTGATGAATCTTGGCTTAGTGATCACGGAAAAGCACACCAAACTTAGAGGTTTTGCTTGTCCTCAAGCAAAAAGAAAAGAAAGAAGAGAAGAGAGAGAGAGAGGAAGAGGAAATTCGAATGGTGTGAGGAAGGAGGGGTGAGGAACGTTCACTTATAGAGTGGGGGGAGGAGAATTTCGAAAACAAGAGAGAGATTTGAAAGGAAATTTGAAAAGATATGGAAAGAAATTGAGAAAAGGGTGAGTTTTTGAAGAAGATTTGGGATTATTTTGAAATAGATTTGAAGAATGGTTTTGATTTGTGAAGATTTAAAAGTGAATGATGAAGGGTTGAAGTGCATTTATGTGGAAGAGTATGGGTAAAAAGAGGAAAGTTTGAAAAAATTTGAGTTTAAAACAAAAATGTGGTCCCCCCACCCATTCTGGGCGTTTAACGCCCATATGGCACCCCTTTTGGGCGTTTAACGCCCAGCCAGGTGCCCTGGCTGGCGTTAAACGCCAGAAAACCTTCCTCACTGGGCGTTTTTCTGAACGCCCAGTGATGCTGCACACCTGGCGTTAAACGCCCAGAATGGTGCCCATTCTGGCGTTTAACGCCCAAAATGGCACCATTCCTGGCGTTAAACGCCCAGAATGGTACCCATTCTGGCGTTTAACGCTCAAAATGCCCCTTACTGGCATTTTTTCGCCAGTAAGCTCATTTTCTCTGCTTTTTGAGCTGAATCCTTCTATAACTCTGTGAATTCCTTCATTTTTGATATTTGCCTCTGTAGGAACTAATCATATAACCTCCTAATCACTGGGTTGCCTCCCAGCAAGCGCTTCTTTACTGTCTTTAGCTGGACTTTCACTGAGAATCACTCAAGTCTCAGTTTTGAGCATTCCTGCTCAAAATTTCCTTCAAGATAGTGCTTGATTCTCTGTCTATTAACAATGAACTTCTTGTCAGAATCAATATCTTGAAGCTCAACATATCCATATGGTGACACTCCTGTAATCACATACGGACCCCTCCAACGGGATTTGAGTTTTCCTGGAAACAGTTTGAGCCTAGAGTTGAAGAGCAGAACTTTTTGTCCTGGCTCAAAGACTCTGGTTGACAACTTCTTGTCATGCCATTTCTTTGCCTTTTCCTTATAAATTTTTGCATTTTCAAAGGCATTGAGTCTGAACTCCTCTAGCTCATTTAGCTGGAGCAGTCTTTTTTCACCAGCTAACTGTGCATCCATGTTTAGGAATCTGGTTGCCCAGTAGGCTTTATGTTCCAGTTCCACAGGCAAATGGCAGGCCTTCCCATACACCAGTTGGTATGGAGAGGTTCCTATAGGAGTCTTGAATGCTGTTCTGTATGCCCACAGAGCATCATCCAAGCTCTTTGCCCAATCCTTTCTTCGGGCCATCACAGTCCGTTCCAGGATTCTCTTTAGCTCTCTGTTAGAGACCTCAGCTTGTCCATTTGTCTGTGGATGATACGGAGTTGCCACTTTGTGGCTAATTCCATATCTAACCATAGCAAGGTGTAGCTGTTTATTGCAGAAATGAGTGCCCCCATCACTGATTAGCACTCTGGGAACGCCAAATCTGCTGAAAATGTTTTTCTGGAGGAATTTCAGTACGGTCTTAGTATCATTGGTGGGTGTAGCAATCGCTTCTACCCACTTAGATACATAGTCCACTGCCACAAGAATGTAAGTGTTTGAGCATGATGGTGGGAATGGCCCCATGAAGTCAATTCCCCATACATCAAACAACTCTATCTCTAATATCCCTTGTTGAGGCATGGCATATCCATGAGGCAGGTTACCAGCTCTTTGGCAACTGTCACAGTTATGCACAAACTCTCGGGAATCTTTATAGAGAGTAGGCCAGTAGAAGCCACATTGGAGGACTTTAGTGGCTGTTCGCTCACTTCCAAAATGTCCTCCATACTGTGATCCATGGCAGTGGCATAGGATCCTTTGTGCTTCTTCTCTGGGTACACACCTGCGGATCACTCCGTCAGCACATCTCTTAAAGAGATATGGTTCATCCCAGAGGTAGTACTTGGCATCTGAAATTAATTTCTTTCTCTGCATGTAACTGTACTCTTTGGGTATGAACTTCACGGCTTTAAAATTTGCAATATCTGCAAACCATGGAGCTTCCTGAATGGCAAATAGTTGCTCATCTGGGAAAGTCTCTGAGATCTCAGTAGAAGGGAGGGACGCCCCAGCTACTGGTTCTATTCGGGACAGATGATCTGCTACTTGGTTCTCTGTCCCTTTTCTGTCTCTTATTTCTATATCAAACTCTTGCAGAAGCAACACCCATCTAATGAGCCTGGGTTTTGAATCCTGCTTTGTGAGTAGATATTTAAGAGCAGCATGGTCAGTGTACACAACCACTTTGGATCCCACTAAATAGGATCTAAACTTGTCAATGGCATAAACCACTGCAAGTAACTCTTTTTCTGTTGTTGTGTAGTTCTTCTGTGCGTCATTTAGAACACGGCTGGCATAGTAAATGACGTGCAGAAGCTTGTTATGCCTCTGTCCCAACACTGCACCAATGGCATGGTCACTGGCATCACACATTAGTTCAAATGGCAATGTCCAATCTGGTGCAGAGATAACTGGTGCTGTGACCAACTTAGCTTTTAGGGTCTCAAATGCCTGCAGACACTGTGTGTCAAACACAAATGGTGTGTCAGCAGCTAGCAGGTTACTCAGAGGTTTTGCAATTTTCGAAAAATCCTTTATAAACCTTCTGTAGAATCCTGCATGCCCAAGAAAGCTTCTGATTGCCTTAACATTGGCAGGTGGTGGTAATTTTTCAATTACCTCCACCTTTGCCTTATCCACCTCTATTCCCTTGCTTGAAATTTTGTGTCCAAGGACAATTCCTTCAGTCACCATAAAGTGACATTTCTCCCAGTTTAAAACCAGGTTAGTCTCTTGGCACCTTTTCAAGACAAGTGCTAGGTGATTAAGACAGGAGCTAAATGAGTCTCCATATACTGAAAAGTCATCCATGAAGACTTCCAGAAATTTCTCTACCATATCTGAGAAGATAGAGAGCATGCACCTCTGAAAGGTTGCAGGTGCATTGCACAGACCAAAAGGCATTCTCCTATAGGCAAACACGCCTGAAGGGCAGGTGAATGCTGTTTTCTCTTGGTCCTGGGGGTCTACTGCAATTTGGTTGTAGCCTGAATAGCCATCCAAAAAGCAGTAATAATCATGGCCAGCTAGTCTTTCTAGCATTTGGTCTATGAATGGTAAAGGAAAATGATCCTTTCTGGTGGCTGTATTGAGCCTTCTGTAGTCAATACACATGCGCCACCCTGTGACTGTCCTTGTGGGAACCAATTCATTTTTTTCATTATGAACCACTGTCATGCCTCCCTTTTTGGGAACAACTTGGACAGGGCTCACCCAGGGGCTATCAGAAATAGGATAAATAATCCCAGCCTCTAGTAATTTAGTGACCTCTTTCTGCACCACCTCCTTCATGGCAGGATTTAGCCTCCTCTGTGGTTGGACCACTGGTTTGGCATTATCCTCCAACAGGATCTTGTGCATGCATCTAGCTGGGCTAATGCCCTTAAGATCACTTATGGACCACCCAAGAGCTGTCTTGTGTGTCGTTAGCACTTGAAACAGTGCTTCCTCTTCCTGCGAATTTAAAGCAGAGCTTATAATCACTGGAAAAGTGTCACCCTCTCCCAGAAATGCATATTTCAGGGATGGTGGTAGTGGTTTGAGTTCAGGCTTGGGAGGCTTATCCTCCTCCTGAGGAATTTTCGAAAATTCCTTTGCCTCCTCTAGTTCTTCCTGATAAGGTTGAGCATCTTTGAAGATGTCCTCAAGCTCTGATTCTAGGCTTTCAGCCATATTGATCTCTTCTACCAGAGAGTCAATAATGTCAGCGCCCATGCAGTCATTTGGTGTGTCTGGATGCTGCATGGCTTTTACAGCATTCAACTTGAACTCATCCTCGTTGACCCTCAAGGTTACTTCCCCTTTTTGTACATCAATGAGAGTTCGTCCAGTTGCTAGGAAGGGTCTTCCTAGAATGAGAGTTGCACTCTTGTGCTCCTCCATTTCCAGCACCACAAAGTCAGTTGGAAAGGCAAATGGCCCAACCTTGACAATCATGTCCTCAATTATGCCTGATGGGTATTTAATAGAGCCATCAGCAAGTTGGAGGCATATCCGGGTTGGTTTGACTTCTCCAGTCAACCCAAGCTTTCTGATAGTGGATGCAGGTATTAGATTGATGCTTGCTCCAAGATCACATAGGGCTGTCTTAGTGCAAGCACCTTCTAATGTGCATGGTATCATAAAGCTTCCTGGATCTTGAAGCTTTTCTGGTAAGCTCTTTAATATGACTGCACTGCATTCTTCAGTGAGAAACACTTTTTCAGTTTCTCTCCAATCCTTCTTATGACTTAAGATTTCTTTCATGAACTTAGCATAAGAAGGTATTTGCTCAAGTGCCTCTGCAAACGGAATCTTTATTTCAAGAGTCCTTAGATAGTCTGCAAAGCGGGCAAATTGCTTATCCTGCTCCGCTTGGCGGAGTTTTTGAGGATAAGGCATCTTGGCTTTATATTCTTCAACCTTAGATGCTGCAGGTTTATTCCTTACAGAAGTGGTTGAAGAAGCCTTGTTAGAGGGATTACTGTCAGCACTCTCAGGTGTCTGATCTTCCCTTGGCGTTTGAACGCCAGGAATGGGTGAAGTTTGGGCGTTAAACGCCAACTTCTCTCCCTTTTCTGGCGTTTGAACGCCAGAACTGGGCAAGAAATGGGCGTTTAACGCCAGCTTTCCTTCCCTTTCTGGCGTTTGAACGCCAATAGCATTCCTCTCTGGGCTCTTACTGTCCTCAGAGGGATTTTGAACAGTGGTGTGGTTGTCCTCTGTCAATTGTTCCTTGTTTGGCTTTTTACTCTTTTGAGCAGTGTTACTCAGGGTCTTCCCACTCCTCAATTGAACTGCTTGACATTCCTCTGTTATCTGTTTAGATATTTGCTGTTTTGCTTGATTCAACTGCAGTTCTATGCTCTTGTTAGCAACTTTAGTTTCATAGAGCATCTCTTTAAAGTCTGCTAACTGTTCTGTCATCAGGAGCAATTGTTGATTAAGCTCATTTATCTGTTCTTGAGGACTAGGGTCAGTGACTACTGCCATGACTTCCTCTTTTGGAGAGAACTCATTGCTAGAGTACAAATATTGGTTTCTAGCAACAGTGTCTATAAGCTCTTGAGCTTCTTCAATTGTCTTCCTCATGTGTATAGATCCACCAGCTGAGTGGTCTAAAGACATCTGAGCTTTTTCTGTAAGCCCATAGTAGAAAATGTCTAACTGTACCCACTCTGAAAACATTTCAGAGGGACATTTCCTTAGCATACCTCTATACCTCTCTCAGGCATTGTAAAGGGATTCATTATCCTCTTGTTTAAAGCCTTGGATGTCCAGCCTTAGCTGTGTCATCCTCTTTGGAGGGTAAAAATGATTCAGGAATTTGTCTGACAACTGTTTCCATGTCTTTATGCTTGTTGTAGGTTGGTTATTTAACCACCTTTTAGCTTGATCTTTTACAGCAAATGGAAACAGTAATAGTCTGTAGACATCCTGATCTACCTCTTTATCATGTACTGTGTCAGCAATTTGTAAAAACTGTGCCAGAAACTCAGTAGGCTCTTCCTGTGGAAAACCAGAATACTGGCAATTTTGCTGCACTATGATAATGAGTTGAGGATTTAGTTCAAAGCTACTTGCTTTGATGGGAGGTGTACAGATGCTACTCCCATATGCAGCTGTAATGGGGTTAGCATATGACCCCAGAGTCCTTTTGGACTGATTGATCCCACTTAAGTCCATGATGGACAAAAGGGAAATGATAATGATTGCAAAGAGATAAATTTTGTTTTTTCTTTTTTTTTTTGAATAAACGAAAAAAATAAAATAAAACAAAGGAAAATTAAAGTAAAAATTCGAAAATAAAAAAGAAAATAAAATCAAAGCAAATTGAAAACTGAATCAATTAGTTAATTAAAAAGATTTTGAAAACAGCAATTAGAAAGATATGATTGAAAAATTTTTATGAAAAAGATTTGATTTTTTAAAAAGAGGAAAGAGAAAAACACAAAAAGACACCAAACTTAAAATTTTTGAAAATCAAACACAAAATTTTCGAAAATTTTTAAGGGAAAAACACAAAGAGGACACCAAACTTAGAATTTTTATGAATCAAAAAGGGACTAAGAACATGCAAAAATCGAAAATTAAAAGAAAAATAAAAGCATGCAATTGACACCAAACTTAGAATATGAAACTAGACTCAACTAAAAGACTCTAAACCAACAAAAATAAAACAGTCCTAATCTAAGCAACAAGATAAGCCGTCAGTTGTCCAAACTCAACAATCCCCGGCAACGGCGCCAAAAACATGGTGCACGAAATTGCAATCACACTTTTGCAATCCCGCACAACTAACCAGCAAGTGTACTGGGTCGTCCAAGTAATACCTTGCGTGAGCAAGGGTCGATCCCACAGAGATTGTCGGCTTGAAGCAAGCTATGGTTATCTTGTAAATCTTAGTCAGGATATCAGAAATTATCAGGATTGATTGTGAAAAGCAAAAGAACATGAAATGATTACTTGTTTTGCAGTAGTGGAGAATAGGTTGAGGTTTGGAGATGCTCCATCTTCTGAATCTCTGCTTTCCTACTGTCTTCTTCTTCAAACACGCAAGTCTCCTTCCATGGCAAGCTGTATGTAGGGTTTCACCGTTGTCAATGGCTACCTCCCATCCTCTCATTGGAACGATTCCTAATGCCCTGTCACGGCACGGCATTCCATCTGTCGGTTCTCAATCAGGCCGGAATAGAATCCAGTGATTCTTTTGCGTCTGTCACTAACGCCCCGCCTTCAGGAGATTGAAGCACGTCACAGTCATTCAATCATTGAATCCTACTCAGAATACCACAGACAAGGTTTAGACCTTTCGGATTCTCTTGAATGCCGCCATCAGTCTAGCTTATACCACGAAGATTCCGGTTAAAGAGTCCAAGAGATAACTACTTAATCTAAGGTAGAACGGAGGTGGTTGTCAGTCACACGTTCATGATTGAGAATGATGATGATTGTCACGGATCATCACATTCATCCGGATTAAGAACAAGTATTATCTTAGAATGGAAGCAAGCATGATTGAATGAGAAACAGTAGTAATTGCATTAATCCATCAAGACACAGCAGAGCTCCTCACCCCCAACCATGGGGTTTAGAGACTCATGCTGTGGAAGAAAACGTGTAAAAATGTCATAAGGTCATCAAAAGGTTGCATAAGGTACTGATACAATGTCAAAAGATCCTATAAATAGTAAACTAGTGTCCTAAGGTTTACAGAAATGAGTAAATGACAGAAAAATCCACTTCCGGGCCCACTTGGTGTGTGCTTGGGCTGAGCAATGAAGGAATTTCGTGTAGAGACCTTTTCTGGAGTTAAACGCCAGTTCTCATGCCAGTTTGGGCGTTTAACTCCAAATTTTATGCCAGTTCCGGCGTTTAACGCTGGAATTTCTGTAGGTGACTTTGAGCGCCGGTTTGGGCCATCAAATCTTGGGCAAAGTATGGACTATTATATATTGCTGGAAAGCCCAGGATGTCTACTTTCCAACGCCGTTGAGAGCGCGCCAATTGGGCTTCTGTAGCTCCAGAAAATCCGCTTCGAGTGCAGGGAGGTCAGAATCCAACAGCATCTGCAGTCCTTTTTGGTCTCGGAATCAGATTTTTGCTCAGGATCCTCAATTTCAGCCAGAAAATACCTGAAATCACAGAAAAACACACAAACTCATAGTAAAGTCCAGAAAAGTGAATTTTAACTAAAAACTAATAAAAATATACTAAAAACTAACTAAATCATACTAAAAACATACTTAAAACAATGCCAAAAAGCATACAAATTATCCGCTCATCAGTTATCAGGTTATTTTGTTGTATAGTTATGTATATATACGTACTTCGTTTCCTCTCCGTATGGCTTGATCCTTTTGACCCTCTTAGAGGCTTATGGAGAGATAGGATTTTGTTTATGTAAATTTGGGTTTTGTATATGTATATATATGTGTATATATTCTCCGGCCAGCCTTGACTTCGCGGGCTGAGTTAGGAGCTTGTTATTCTGTATCTTTGGCACTCTATTCTTACTTTTGTTATCTTATAGTTGATAGCTATAGTTTTCTTAGTACGCAAGTTAACTCGTTTTCCAAGCGTTGCGTTTTTATTTCACGATTTTTATTTCTTCTGTTCTTCAAGACTCCTAGTTTATTATATTCTTTCTGCTATTATATGTACTCTTTTTATTTTAGAGGTCGTAATACCACATCACCTCTGTTTTACGGCTTAAGTGTAAAGCTCTGTGTGATAGGGTGTTACAGTTGTTTTGAGTTTTGATATGTTTAGGAGATTGTTAAAAGATTTTAGGCAAGGTCAAAGAAAAAGGGGAACAAGCAGAGAATCCCCAAGCAAGTACAACGCCTTCGAAGATAATTTGTAAATGTTGTAAATTCTGACCTTTTCATACTCAAGCAAACATAACTTGAGCTATAGAAATCCAAATGAGGCATTTCTAGCGGAGTTAGAAAGTTTACATCTAGAGCTTCAAAACAATATGCATATGTTTATAGTGAACGTTCATTTTGAGCCACACATGACCAGCATCTTTCAGTTCGTAAAAACAGCGCTCCAAGGAAAAAGAACATGGCATGCCACCCCCAAAACAGGTGTATAACACCTTTGAAGAGGGCCAAGGCATGGCGTGGCACGCCCAAACTCCAAGTGCCACACTGGGCCAACTTCTAGGGAACCATTCAAGCTTAAAAAATCCTACGGGGACCAATGGAAGATGGTGTACCAAGCCCCTCCATGGAGTGCCATGCCAAGCAAGAAGCTACCCCTAGGCACGAAGGCGTGCCACACCAAAGCTTTTCAAATGCCACACCCTCCCAACGGCGTGTCACGCTAGGATCAAGGCACCTCCAGGGATTCCTCCAGAGCAAGGGCATGCCACACTGTGCCCAAGTGCCATGCCAACTTCACCAAGTGCCATGCCAGGCCAAAGCCCAGGAAGTCTCCAGGGAAGCCACCACAACGGCATGCCACGCCAAGTCCATCAAGTGCCACCTAAGTCCAACACTTCACCTAAGTGTCATGCCATTTCACCCAAGTCCAAGACCAATTGCAAGGCCCATGATTTCACTCCAAGTAATGGCCAAGCTTTGAATTTCAATTACAAAGAAAGGATCACTTTTAGTATAGATTGATTAAGAAAGATTTTATTTAATTATGTTTTGAATTTAAAAGTTAGGTTTAGGTTAGAATATAAATAAGTCCAAGGAATTCCACCGAAGCACATCCCAGTTTAGCTTACCTTAGCTTATCTGAATTTTAATCTCTGTTTTTGATTTTCTATATCATGAGCAACTAATCCTCTTCTGTCAAGGTTAGGAGCTTTGTTTATCTTTTCATGGATTATTAATTTAAGTGTTTATTTTATTTTGAGACTTATGTTTTGATCTATTTTATGATTGAGTTTTTGTTCTTCATCCCTAAAGATTAGCATTGTTGGAAAACATTCTAACTCCATTTTAAATTCTAGTATTACTTTGAAAAATTTAGTATTGGAATTAGGTTGAAACTCTTTCTCATGACTTTTTAAACTCAACTAAGAATAGTATTTTAAAAAGTGTGCGACTTTATAATTCTCATAATCTTCAATTGGTTTAGAACTAACTTGAATAAGTGACATATAATTCGGCCTAGGATCACTCTTGTATTTTATGTGAATATAAATTAGAATTATGCTTAACCTATTTTCTTAAATAATTGACTAAGGAATTAACGATTCATTGGGTTAAATAGAAATTGAATTGCCAAGGAATTAGAATTTAATTATTTATGATTTGTCATGAATTGATCTTTGCATAGATCGAAATAAATAAATACAAGGATTATTTTTCTAGAGAGTGAACATCTCTAAAATCTTAACGTTCACATTATTATTTTTTTTCATCTCATTACTTTGCTTATTTACTTTGCCACTGTTACAAGTTGGAATTCTCTGATTCTTTTGTTTCAATTGTCTAATTAGTAATAATCAAGTAAGTATTGCTTGCTCAGTCTATTAATCCTTGTGGGAACGATATCCACTCACCATGGTATTACTTGATACGATTCGATGCACTTGCCGAGTTGGTTTTTACACCATCAATTTTTTGGCGCTGTTGCCGGAGATTAATTGAGATTGATAACAAACTGTTTAGTTGATTATCTAAATTAGACCTTTTTAATCTTTCTTTTCAACTCATCGGAAATTTTCGTCACTGTGACGGTGGGAATTTTCACCTTTCAAGTTTGGTATTCTTTGTGTTTTTGCATGCAGGATAACAAAGACAAAGAACTTTTCTAATTTGATCTAGAAATTGAGAGAATCCTCCATCAATTGCGGAAGAAATCAAGAGCTCAACAAGAAGTAGAAGAACCCAAAATCATGGCAGCTAAAGAGAATAATCCAAGGAAGACTCTTAGTGATTTTGCTACTCCCACCAGTGATAGTTGTGGAACTAGTATAGTGAGGCCTAATGTGCAAGCAAATAACATTGAATTGATGCCTTCACTCATTCAATTGGTGCAACAAAATCAATTCGGTGGTAGTCTTCAAAAAGATCCAAACTTGCACATATCTAGCTTCTTATTAATATGTGATACAGTAAAGAGTAATGGAGTTTCTTCCAAAACCATCAAGCTAAGACTCTTCCCATTCTCTCTAAGGGATAGAGCCAAATAGTGGCTCGAAACTCAACCCTTGGATAGCATAGCAACTTGAGAGGATTTGGTTAATAAATTCTTAACCAAATTCTTTTCACCACAAAAGTTGGCCAAACTAAGACATGACATTCAAATCTTCACTTAAAAGGAAGGATAATTCCTCTATGAAACTTGAAAAAGATACAAGGAGATGTTGAGAAAGTGCTCTCATGATATGTTTTCCAATTGGTTACAACTTTAAACATTCTATGATAGATCTCCCAAGCCTCAAGGACATTGTGTGAATCATCAGCGATGGATTCTTTACATAGAAAGATAGCCGAGGAAGCATTGAAATTAATTGACATAGTGGCCAACAATCAATACATGTACTCAACCGAAAGAATAATAAAAAGAAGGGTAATAGAGTTGAGCACCATGGATTCACTTTTGGCATAAAACAAGATGATGTCTCAACAAATCTCTTCACTTACAAAACAATTGGATCACATGCAAGCATCTGCAGTGAAAACATGTTATTGTTTGTAACTTGTGTGGAGGAGCCTATAAGGATGAAGAGTGTGGGTTATTCAAGAAAGAGTAAGCATCAATGGAGTAAGTAAATTACATGAAAAACTTCTCAAGGCTACCACAAAATGACCCATTCTCTAAAATTTACAACTCTGGATGGAAGAACCACCCCAATTTAAGTTAGAAAAATCAAGAGCTAAAAAATCTTAATGCACCCCATGAACAACAATCTCCTCCCATACAACCACAAATTCACCAAAGGCTTTTTTCTCTTGAGAATGCCATAGAGAAGCTATTTGAGAATGCTTTTATCATTCTAGGAAGATCATTTCTAGCTACTAGAAGAGCCATTATTAGTCATGTTGAGGGTACATAATGAGCAATTAGTCTTTAATGTCTTTAAGATCATGCACCATTCAAATGACACAGAGAGATGTGTGAAGATTAATTCAATTGATCCAAGTATCCAAGAAACCCCTAATAAAATGCCTATGAAAGTTTAAATTTCATGCTTGAAGGGAAGAGGAGAAGTAGCAGTGGTACTACTGATGGAAGACACAATCATCAAAGAAGAGAAAAGGGACAAAATTTAAGACTACTTCTCTGGGTACCAACAAAACCCCTCTTGAGGTTAAGCGTGCATCATCAAGTAAGGAGGAAGGAAAGACTCTAAAGAAGACTAAAGGATGGAAAAAACAAGGTAATCCCCAAAAGAGATTTTGAACTAGGATAAAAGAGTGCTACAATTCCATCCACCACATGGATATTTCCAGAAAAATCCAACAGATGGTCAAGGCCCTACACAGTAAACAAAATTCTTTTCCTTGAACACATTGAGCTCATAGATGAAGGCAAGGAATTCAAGTTCACAGTGAGAGGGGAGGAGTTAAAGTACCATGTTCCATTCCCACCATAAACAAGAGCAACACATCAAGCTTGTGACGTTAAAAGAGCGCTTTTTGGGAGGCAACCTAGTCATTAGTATCCTTTATTTTAGTATGGTTTAATTTGTTTTGTTATTTATATATGCTCATGCATACATTACTTTTATAAATAATCATGATCATTCAACATAACTTCACCATCCAATTTTTTTCTTTATTGCTTAAGGACAAGCAACCACTCTAATTTTGATATTAGAGGCTACGTGAAACATAGCCTAGAAGAACAAAAGAAGATACAAGAGGGAGATAACTTTGTCTTTGATATTTAATTCCTCATATCTTATATCTATTTTCAGTTGATAATCAAGATTCTATTCCTCCTCATATCACCTTATTTTTTGAAATTACTTGTACCTAATATCCTTAAACATGTAACATAGAGCTTTTGAATGAAAAAGTTAAAGAAAACTTTTAAATTTTGGGGTAAGTAAGATTAAGAAAAGTAAAAGTATGATAGTATTATTATATATTGGGTTACATGTTTGTGAAAACTTACATGGAGAGTTCGAAGACATGGAATAAAGTTTAGAGAAGTATTATAGAGATTATCAAAAATCTATAAAACCAAGAAGCAGAAAAAAAAAGAAAAAAAAAGAAAAGAAAACGAAGAACTAGAGAAAGGCCCAAGGCTCTGAACATCAATGACTGGAAAGGATAAAAAAGAAATAAAACTCAAAGAATTCCTAGTTAAGTGCTTGTGGTGTTGCTATGTCAAAGAGAGACTTGAGTGAGTAAATTCGAGGGGTGCTTCATCACCTGATATCTTGGATCAACTGGTTTGGAAGTATCGATTAAAAAGCTACTCTAAAGAGCTACCTTGAGATAGAACATTTAGAGTGAAGCTAAGAGAAAATACCCTTAATAAGAAGAAAAAAAACTCAACAAAAGAAAGAAAGGGGAAAGTTGTCTTGAAGATGAAAACTTATAAAAAGACCTCTACAAATTCCTAAGTTCTAAGACTCTCAATTATAAGCCTAAAAAGCACTAAGACCCACTTGTGATCACACAATTCAGAATTAATCCCACTCTCACTTGATCACTTCACTCACTGAAACTTCATGGAACAATTCTTCAACTCACTCCACTTAGAAAATTCTTTTGTGCATAGTTCTTGTTTTGCTTGGGGATAAACAAGATCTTAAGTTTGGTGTTGGGATGCATGAGCATCTTTAGTTGTTTTTCTTTATCATTCCTTTCAATAAAGTTAGTAATTTTCTCATTATAATTGAGATTCTTATGACTTAATTGATTTTATGTGGAGTTGTTTTGAGATTTGATATATTTAGGATATTGTTAAAAGATTTTAGGCAAGACCAAAGAAAAAGAGGAACAAGCAGCGAAGCCCCAGAAAAGTGTAACGCTTTCGAAGAGAATTTGTAAATGTTATCAATTCTAATCTCTTTATGCTCAAGCAAGCATAACTTGAGTTATAGAGGTCCAAATGAGGCAGTTCTAGTAGCATTAGAAATCTAACATCTAGAGTTTCAAAACGATATGCATATCTCTATAGTAGACGTTCATTTTGAGCCACACATGACCAATATGTTTCAGCTCATAAAAATAGCACCCCAAGAAAAAAAGGGTATGGCATGCCAAGCTTAAAACAGGTGTGTAACGCCTTTAAAGAGGGCCAAGGCATGGCCTGGCACGCCCAAACCTCAAGTGCCATATTGGGCCAACTCCTAGGGAACCATGCAAGCTTAAAAACACCTCTAGGAACCAATGGAAGATTGCACCACGCCCCTCCATGGAGTGCCATGCCAAGCAAGAAGCTACCTCCCAGGCATGATGGCGTGCCATGCTCAAGCCTTCCAAGTGCCACGCCCTCCCAACGGTGTGCCATGCTAGGATCAAGACACCTCCGGAGACTCCTCCAAGGCAAAGGCATGCCACACTATGCCCAAGTGCCATGCCAGGTTCAAATCTCAACCTCCACACGAAGGTGTGCCACGCCAAGCATTCCAAGTGCCATGCCAACTTCACCAAGTGGCACGCCAGGCCAAAGCTCAGGAAGTCTTTAGGGAAGCCACTACAAGGGCGTGTCATGCCAAGTCCATCAAGTGCCACTCCAAGTTCAACACTTCACCTAAGTGTCATGCTACTTCACCTAAGTTCAAGACTAATTGCAAGGCCCATGATTTCACTCCAAGTAATGGCCAAGTTTTAAATTTCAATTACAAGGAGAAGATCACTTTTAGTTTAGATTGATTAGGAAAGATTTTATTTGATTCTATTTTGAATTTAAAAGTTAGGTTTAGGTTAGAATATAAATAAGTCCAAGGAATTCCACCGAAGGACATCCCAGTTTAGCTTACCTTAGCTTATCTGAATTTTAATCTCTATTTTTGGTTTTCTGCATCATGAGCAACTAATTCTCCTCTGTTCAACTTTTCATGGATTATTAATATAAGTGTTTATTTTATTTTGAGGTTTATGTTTTGATCTATTTTATTTTTGAGTTTTCATTCTTCATCCCTAAATATTAGAATTGTTAGAAAATATTTTAACTATATTTTAGATTCTAGTATTACTTTGGGAAATTTAATATTAGAATTAGGTTGAAAACTCTTTCACATTACTTTTTAAGCTTAACTAGGAATAGTGTTTTAAAAAGTGTACGACTTTATAATTCTCATAATCTTTAATTGGTTTAGAACTAGCTTGAATAAGTGACATATAATTCGACCTAGGATCACTTTTGAATTTTATGTGAATATAAATCATAATTGTGCATAACCACTTTTCTTAAATAATTGACTAAGGAATTAGTGATTAATTGGGTTAAAAAGAAATTGAATTGCCAAGAATTTAGAATTTAATTATTTATAATTTGTCGTGAATTGATCTTTGCATGGCTCAAAATAAATGAATACAAGGATTGTTTTCCTAAAGTGTGAATATCTCCAAAACCTTAACATTCACATTATTATTTTTTTTTTATCTAATTACTTTACTTATTTACTTTGCCTCTGTTACACATTTGAATTCTCTGAATCCTTTGTTTTAATTGTCTAATTAGTAGTTGTTGCACGGAAATTAACGCCGCACAATTGAACCAGCAAGTGCACTGGGTCGTCCAAGTAATACCCGAGGTGAGTCAGGGTCGATCCCATTTGGATTGTTGTTTTGAAGCAAGCTATGGACACCTTGTAGATCTTAGTCAGGCGATTAGAAAAGATAGTTTGTTGAAATAAATGCATAAAACATAAATAGGAATGAAATTACTTAATTTGAGTGAAATTAATGATAAGAGAACGACTGAAGCTTCGAAGATGCTTCATTCTTCTGGATCAACCTTTCCTACTGTCTTTCTCCAACTATGAGTGATTCCTTCCATGGCAGGCTGTAAGTGATCAACGCCGTACGGTCGTGGCCGCTGAATCTTCCTCTCTCAGGCCGAACGCTAGGTTTAGTGTGCCCCCAATCTGAAGGAGGGGTGAAGCTCCTGTAGTTCATTCCCATGATGATCCTACTCAAAATGTCACAGACAAGGTTGAATCTTCTGGATTAGAGAATGCTACACCTTTGGTTCTGGCCTCTACCACGAAGACCGTAATCTCCCCATCCCTCGGCTGAACTGGTGTCTCGAGAAGTCCCCAACGAGGTCGTGGATTAGCCGTCTAAGAGATGTATAATCAAGCTGGTGGTTCAGTGATCTCTGGTTAGGACTCACACTGAACCCATGTAGAATGAAGATGATTGTCACGGATCACCCCATTCATCAGTTTGAAGGATGAAGATACATCTTAGAATAGAGTCACACACGAATTGAATAGAACAATAGTACTTTTTTTTAATCCATGAAAATCAGCAGAGCTCCTAACCTTAACCTAGGAGGTTTAGTGACTCATGCTGATAGAAAAATACAATGGTAAACATGAAAGTGGGCAAGAGTCCTCTAACAAGGGTGAACTCTTGTCTATATATACTAATCTAATGACTAAGGATTACAGAAATATGATAAACTAAGTTGATAGTGCAAAAATCCACTTCTGGGGCCCACTTAGTGAGTGTTTGGGCTGAGCTTGAGTGTCTCCCACGTGCTAGTGTCCTTTAGGGGCATTGAACAATTGCTAGGGACCCCTTTTTGGGCATTGAACTCCAGTTGCTCCCTTGTGGGTGCTGGACCCCAAGAATAGGGCTGGTGGCTGGCGTTGAACACCAGTTTTGGGCCTTCATTTTTGAAACAAGGTATAAACTATTGTATATTTCTGGAAAGCCCTTGATGTTAGCTTTCCATAGCCATTAAGAGCACGCCATTTAAACCTCTATAGCTCTAGAAAAGCTCCATTGAGTGAACAAAGGTCAGATCCTGACAACATCTGCAGTCCTTTCTCTGCTTCTAAATCAGACTTCTACTCAAGCTCCTCAATTTCAGCCAGAAAATACCTAAAATTTCATGAAAACACACAAACTCAAAGTAAAATCCAAAAATGTGAATTTTGCACTAAAACCTATGAAAACTTAATAAAACTTAAACAAAACATACTAAAAACTATATGAAAACAATGTCAAAAAACGTATAAAATATCCGCTCATCAGTAGTAATCAATTAAGTATTGCTTGCTCAGTCTATTAATCCTCATGGAAACGATATTCACTCACCATAGTATTACTTGATATGATTCGATGCACTTGCTGAGTTAGTTTTTACACCATCAGTATGGTATTATTTTATATATTTTATTGTGCTTTTCTCTTCCTGTGCAATTGAACATATTTTACTATGTTATTTTATTTTTATTTTTTAGCTATAATTGTATAATATATGTCATGAAATGGCTAGAGATGATTGATCCCGAAAAGATCAACAAAGAAAAATATACATAGAAGAACTGGAAAAAAGTAAGTTGATCGTTACAGATAGGAATATGCTTCACTGGTTCTCTTTGACAAAATGAATAAATTGATAGATCAAGTGATTTCAGAATCTGAAGCCGTAAGACTCTCCAAGGCATCTGCTTTAGTATCAAGCCCTTTCTGTAAATTATTATTAGGAAATATAGAAAGTACATTGGTTGAATATTATAAACTTTCAATACTGTTAAGAATTCCTAGTGTTCTCAATTGATATTAAATTCTTTGGATATTGTTCAATTAAAAAAAACACAACTTTTTCCTCTTTGTAAATATCACAGTTCTAAAAATCGAACCAGATCGACCGGTTCAACTGGGTTAATAAAAAACCAATCATCCGGCCGGTTTAGTTGCAGGAAGATCTCCTCTCCACTCATCATTTCTCGATCGTCATTTCTTTGAGCTCAGTCTCTCTGTCTTTGTCCCAAGCTCAACGACCCTCTTCAAGATCTTTCTTGTTCTCTGTCCGAGCTCACTTCGGTTCCTCCATCGCGGTAGTTCCTATTCTTCCATCTCCGTCACTTGCCTTCCTCCCTTGCCGCTGGTAAGCACTGCTGCTTGAAATTATTTTTTCTTGTTTTATAATTTGTACTTTTGTTAATAATACCGAGTTGCTGATTTCTAGATTTTGTTAATACTTATGTTAATAATACTGGGTTTACTAATAGTTAATATTAATTTTGTTAATTTTTGTTTGTTCTGAGTTGTTGATTTTCTAAAATAATGGTTCAATTAAATGATTATGATAATAATTTGTTGCTGAGTTAATTTGTCTGAGCTAATTTTGTTTCTGTTTATTTGTTTAGATTACCTAATATGGAGACATTAGAATACTTAATGATGATTATAATTTGTGATGAATAGTGGCTTTGATTAGTTAAAAATTTGTTTGTTAATGTTGTTTATTTTGGTGGTAGAACATTATGTGTTTGTAATTTATGTATTTTTTTAATTATAAACTTTGATGCTTGAAGTTGTTTGTGAATCTCTAATGTCAAATTATGGATAATTTATTATGCAAAATTGTGAAATTTTGAATTTTATTAATTTAAAAATTATTGAATTTAAATATTTAAAATTATATATATTAAATTTTTTATTTTTTATTTTATATTTAATTAAACCAATTGAATCCTGGTTAGACCATTAAACCAATTACTCTACCAGTTCATCGATCGATTCGTTTCTCGCAACTATTGCTTTTGATAATCTCCATTGCCATATTAGACTTCAATCGAAATATTTATATGGTATTGCAATCCCCTATTTATTTCAATGAATCTAGGTTTCATATTTATTTACTAAATATATTGAACAAACAACACCAGCACAAAAAATTTGTAAACATTGCCACCTAAAACAATTTACCACGATATAATTGCAGAAACTAATTGAAAAACCAAAAGTGACTATCGAATAAACACAGTAACACTGAAAGTAATAAAATCTATCACTATAAATTCATTAACACAAGACATAATTCGAAAAGAAAAACATTCAAAGAATAACACCGAAATTCGATCTCAACACCGAATGTCATCCATATAATCACCGAAAATACTATCTTATTGCATTAAATCTTTGAATTGATAATTTATAATTTTTCCATGATAAAGGCTAAAATTTGGTTGCGTCATTGATCCACCATATAAAAGGTTTAACTACAAAAAGTAAAGCATATATTAGCACAAGTATTAATATGTACAAACACAATTTTACCTAATCAAAGAACATTAATTTTATCTCACTTAGAGATTTTTTTCTTTTTCTATGCTGTATTTGAAATCTATTTTTCAATATTTGATCCGAATCTATTTTTGAAATGTCTTCTTATTCTTATATGTGATGGGCTTTGAAGGTCATTAATCTCATCCAATAAAGCATCTTCATGTGATAAGAAACATTTTCCTTTACTTTTGGCTTTATATTCTTCTATCTCAGCCATTACATTATCATAAGCGCGGTATAGAATCATAGTCAACTCTTTAGATTCTGATACAAATTCACAAATATTATGTGAGCGAAATACTAAATCATCAAATTTTCTACTTCTTGGCTCCAATAAAGGCTCATCATAGCTACTCTTGATATGAGTTTGCCTCCTTTTCACATTCTCTCTCAAATGTTCTAATATATACCTCAGTACCACTTTATTTACTCGCTCAAAGTTTAACACACTCAAACAATGACAACACAATATACCTCTTGACTCAAAGAATAAGCATTGAGGTAGCACGAATCCCCACACTTTCATACTATTGTACCAGCAAGTGTACTGGGTCATCCAAGTAATACCTGAGCGAGTCAGGGTCGATCCCACGGAAATTATGATTTGAAGCAATCTATGGTTATCCTGCAGGTCTTAGTCAGGCAGATCAGAAGATTGTAGAATTATGGAGTTTAGGATTTTTAATTGCATAAAAAGGAATAAATAAAAAGAGTAATTAGAATTCAGAAGTTGTGTAAACTATGAAAAGAGAATGGTTAAGAGTTGGAGTTGCTTAGTCTTTCTGAATTAATTCTGGTAGTACTATCTTCTCTACTTGTGAATGATCTCTTATATGGCAGGCTGTATGTGATCAACACCATGGGCCGTGGTCATTGATCTCCTCTACTACAGATTGAACGCCGTTGGCCGTGGTCATCCAATCTGGCAAACGGTGAAGCGCTATCAAGTCATTCTCCTGGCGATCCTACTCAAAATGCCACAGACAAGGTCGAATCTTCCGGATCAGAGAACGATGCTTCTTTGGATTCTAGCCTATACTACGGAGACCCTAATCTCCCCAGAAATTGGCTGAAGTGGTGTCTCGAGAAGTCCCCAACAAAGTCGTGGATTAACCGTCTAAGGGATGTAAAAACATAGCTGTTGGCTCGTGCTTTCCAGTCACGTATTCACACGAACCCAAGTAGACGCAGGTGTTTGTCAGGCACGTTCGTCTTAGTGTGATGAACAAAGGTAATTTGTCAGATCATATTATTCACCACGATGAAGGTTGGATATACATCTTAGACACAGATCAAACACGGATCGGAAAAGAAATAGTAATACTTTTATTAATTCATAGAACTCAACAGGGCTCCTCCCCTTATCCTAGGAGGTTTCGAAACTCATACTGAGGTAAAATACATTGATGAAATGTGTATGATGGTAAAAGTGATGTAAAGTCTCGAATAACATGAATTAAATCCCTTAAATACTAAACTAATGACTAGTAAGGGTAAAACAGTATTTTTAGTGCTAAAATCCACTTCTGGGGCCCACTTGGTGAGTGTTTGGACTGAGCTTTAATGAGATCCATGTTCTATGAGGTCTTTTGGGTGTGGAACACCAGCTATGAAGTCCTCTCTGGGCGTTTGGACATTGGGCTTTGCTCCTTGGTCGCTGGACACCAGAAAGGGGGCAGGAAGCTGGTGTTGGACGCCAGTTTTGGGCCTTCTAATTCGGAAAAACATATGAATTATTATACATTAATGGAAAGCTCTGAAAGTCAGCTTTTTAGAGCCGTTGAGAACGCTCCATTTGGACTTCTCTAGCTCTATAAAATCTCTTCCGAGTGCAAAGAGGTCTGATTTGGACAGAATCTGCAGTGCTTTCTCTGTCTCTGAATCAGACTTCTGCTCTAGCTCCTCAAATTCTACCAGAAAATACCTGAAATGGTACAAAAACACACAAACTCAAAGTAGAATCCAAAAATGTGAATTTACCACTAAAAACTGTAAAAACTTAATAAAAGCTAAATAAAACATATTAAAAACTACATGAAAACTATGCCAAAAAGCGTATAAAATATCCGCTCATCACAATACCAAACTTAAACTGTTGCTTGTCCCCAAGCAACTAAAAATAAAATAGGATGAAAAGAAGATTAGGATGCAATAAATCTCTAAGTTTCCAATGAAGCTCAGTTTCAATTAGATGAGTGGGACTTAGAATGGCTGGCATATTTAGGAACTTTGAATCCAGATGATATTATTGACTCTCCTAGTTAATCTCTTTTTTATTCTTGAACATAGCTTTCAGAGTCTTGGCCGTGACCCTAAGCACCTTGTTTTCTAGTATTACCACCCGATACAATAATGCCACAGACATTTTAATTAGGTGAACCTTTTCAGATTGTGACTTAGCTTTGCTAGAGTCCCCAGATAGAGGTGTCCAGAGTTCTTAAGCACACTCTTTTTGCTTTGGATCATGACTTTAACTGCTCAGTCTCAAACTTTTCACTTGACACCTTCACGCCAAAAGCACATGGTTAGGGACAGCTTGGTTGACCCGCTTAGGCCAGGATTTTATTCCTTTAGGCTCTCCTATCCACTGATGCTCAAAGACTTGAGACCCACCCTTGCCTTTTGGTTTAAAGGGTTATTGGCTTTTTCAATTTGCCTTCCTTTTCTTGCATTTTTGGGCAGTAATGGATTTTTTTGCTTTTTATTTTTTTCTTTTTTCTTTTTGCCATTTTTTTTTGCATGCATTAATTTTTCTTTTGCAACATGCTTTTTTTTTTCTTTTTTCTACTTTTTTCTTGATTCAAGAATCAATTTCTAGATTTTTCAGATTATCAATAATATTTTTCCTTCTTCTTCATTCTTTCAAAAGCCAGCATCATAAAATTCAACTTCAAACATGCACTGTTTATTCACATATTTAGAAACTAAAGCAATGCCACCACATCAAAATAATTAACTATTCTTTATTGGAAAGCTAAAAAATTTATGCATTTTTATTTCTTCTAAAAAATCTACTATTTTATTCATGTTTAATGATGATAAGAGGAATAATTTATAGCTAATTGGAAAATTTAAAAGCTAATTAATTACTACTAATGCTTATGTAACTCTAAAATTTAAAAGACCTAAAATAAAAATAAAAATAAAAGACTTAAATGCTACTAGTGATCATGCAAATCTAAATCAGGATGGAAATACGTGAGACAGGAATAGGAATAGTCATAAAGTTAAAACTCAACAACCTTCAGTTTGGGGGATGCTGGTTTCTTCAGGCTGTGGGGCGCATGACTCTTCAACTTGAGAGGTAGTGGGCTCTTCATGGGAGAGCTTCTGGCACTTCAACTCCTCAATTTCATGCCCCTGCTTCGCTTGCTCCTTGATCAGTTTGCAAATCATACTAGTATGATCTTTCTGCTCCTCTCTAAGCTTATCTAAAGTGCTTTGTAAGTGTATTACAGACGCCTTCAGCTGTTTCCATTACTCCATTGGAGGGATCTCTTGGGAAGGCTCAGGTGCCTTCCTTTTGAGGTCATCATCTTCTATCTTGGAGCTATCCATCACCTGCTTGGTGATTACTTTTTCCACTGGAATAAAGCTGTCCACTTGGATCAGAACCTTAGCCTCTTGACGTGGGCGAAAGATGAGATTTGGATAAGCCAGCATGGCCCTTGTGGAATCGCTATTTGATAGCTTGTAAATCTCACTGGGGATTATTTGGTGGACTTCCACCTCATTCCCTATCATGATGCAATGAATCATCACAGCTCTTGCAATATTGACTTCAGAGCGGTTACTTGTGGGGAGTATAGAATGGCCAATAAAGTCTAGCCATCCTCTAGCAACAGGCTTGAGGCTGGCTCTTTTTAGCTGGCATGGCTCCCCTTTTGTATTCTCAATCCATTGAGTTTTGGACATGCATATATTCTCTAGGACTTGATCCAGCTTTTGGTTGGCTACAACCCTTCTGTTGTATGACTCACGGTCATCTTGTTGCAGAGGTAGTTTGAAGATCTCTCTTACCTTGTCCAGGTGAAAATATATGATCTTCCCCCTAATCATAGTGCAAAAGGTATGGAGGGCTGTTTTGTCTTCCTTTTGCTTATCTTCCATCCATAGATTTGCAGAGAATTCATGGATCATGTTGTACCCAACATTCAACTAAGGATCAACCAGAATCTCTCAGCCCCTCCTTCGAATTCCTCTTGGATATCTGGGTATTCTTCTTCTCCAACGTTGAATCCCACTTCAGGGATTACTAGCCTTTTACTTATTATCTTGTGATAATGTTCTTCATGTTGTTTGGTGAAAAATCGAACAGGTTTGAAAATAGCTGTTGAGTTGTCTTCTTTCTTGTTCTTTGGGGTGGTCCACTTTTTGGAGCCATAGGATTGAATTCTTGATGAGAGAACAGGGCTCCTACCACACCAAACTTAAAAATTTGCTTGTCCTTGAGCAAAAAGTAAGACGGGAAGAAGTAGAAAAGAGAATAGAAGAGAGAGAGAGGGGAGAATTTGAATGAGAGGTGGTGAGTGAGGGAGGGGGCACGGTCACACATATATATAGGGAGGTGGGAGGGATTTTCAAAAATAATCATGAATAAAAGATAAAGATTTTTGAAAAAGTTAAAAAAGATAAGTTGTTAAATTTAAAAGAAAAAAAAAGATTTAAAGAGGATAGAAAAGGCATTAAAGACAAGATAAGAAGTATGAAAAGAATTTGAAAGTTTAATAAAATATATGAACAAGATAAAAAAAGATTTTGAAAACAAGTTGTAAAAGATATGAAATTTTGAAGAGGATTAAAAAAATTTTGAAAAAAAAAGTGTTTTAATTTTGAAATTAAATTGAAATTGAGATATTTGAACAAGATTTGATTCAAAAATCAAAGAACTTTTGAAATTAAATTGGAAGAAGATGAGTTGAATCAAGATAAGATTGAAAATTTGACGTGATCTCCATGCTGTCTGGCTGGCGTTTAAACGCCAGCATTTAACGCCAGAGTATTGCCCCCTCTTGGGCATTAAACGCCCAGCCAGGGCCTCCTGGCTGGCGTTTAACGCCAGGCTTGCTGTCTCCATGGGTGTTTGAATGCCCAATTGCCACCCTATTCTGTTTGCTGTTCAGCATCTTTCTGTCTCTATTTAAGCACTGTGCATGATCACTAGCATTAAAATTAACTTAAAATATAATAAAAAACTTATTAACAAGAAAATTAATTAAAATAGAAGTAATTAGAGGATTAATAACATAGAAGGAATCACTGGGTTACCTCCCAACAAGCGTTTTTTTAATGTCTTTAGCTGGACTTTATTGTACTTAACTTAGTAACAGTATTGAGCCTCTTGGCTCTATATCTCCTTCAAGGTAATGCTTAATTCTCTATCCATTGATAGTGAACATTCTTTCTTTACCTTGGAGTTCTATATGCCCGAAAGGTGATACACTAGTAATCACAAATGGTCCAGTCCAACAGAAATTGAGTTTCACAGGGAACAGTTTGAGTCTTGAGTTGAAGAGCAGGACTTTCTGTCCTGGTTCAAAGACTTTGGAAGCTAACTTCCTGTCATGCCACCTTTTTGCCTTTTCCTTATAGATCTTTGCATTTTCAAATGCTTCTAAGCAGAAGGTTGAGAAATCTACTAGCCCAATAAGCTTTGTGTTCTAGTTCCACTGGCAAATGACAAGACTTCCCATATACCAACTGATATGGTAAAGTTCTAATGGGGGTTTTGAAAGTTGTTCTGTATGCCCACAGAGCATCATCAAGCTTTCTAGCCCAATCCTTTCTAGAGGCACTTACTGTCCTCTCTAAGATTCGCTTTAGTTTTCTATTTGAGACTTCAGCTTGCCCATTCGTTTGGAGATGATACTGTGTTGCTACTTTATGGCTAACTCCGCAACAATTTAAGACAGAATCCAACTGTCTATTGCAGAAATGAGTTCATCCATCACTACTTTGGTGTCATTAGTGGGTGTTGTTATTGCTTCAACCCATTTAGACACATAATCTACTCCCACAAGGATGTAGATGTTTGAGTATGAAGGCGGGAATGGTCCCATGAAATCGATGCCTGGTGCACGAAATTGTGATCAATACTTTTCACAACTCAATTAATCCCCGGTGATGAACCCAAGAACTTGGTGTTCAATACCATGGCATAAACACAACTTCGCACAACTAACCAGCAAGTGTACTGGGTCGTCCAAGTAATAAACCTTACGCGAGTAAGGCTCGATCCCACAGAGATTGTTGGTATGAAGCAAGCTATGGTCACCTTGTAAATCTTAGTCAGGCAAACTCAAATGGTTATGAATGATGAATAAAACATAAAGATAGAGATAGAGATACTTATGTAATTCATTGGTGGAAATTTCAGATAAGCGTATGAAGATGCTTGGTCCCTTCCGTCTCTCTGCTTTCCTACTGTCTTCATCCAATCCTTCTTACTCCTTTCCATGGCAAGCTGTATGCAAGGGTTTCACCGTTGTCAGTGGCTACCTCCCATCCTCTCAGTGGAAATGTTCAACGCACCCTGTCACGGCACGGCTATCCAGCTGTCGGTTCTCGATCATGTCGGAATAGAATCCAGTGATTCTTTTGCGTCTGTCACTAACGCCCCACAATCGCGAGTTTGAAGCTCGTCACAGTCATTCAATCATTGAATCCTACTCAGAATACCACAGACAAGGTTTAGACCTTCCGGATTCTCTTGAATGCCGCCATCAGTTCTAGCTTATACCACGAAGATTCCGGTTAAAAAATCCAAGAGATATCCACCCAATCTAAGGTAGAACGGAGGTGGTTGTCAGGCACGCGGTCATAGGTGAGAATGATGATGAGTGTCACGGATCATCACATTCATCAAGTTGAAGAACAAGTGATATCTTAGAACAAGAACAAGCGGAATTGAATAGAAGAACAATAGTAATTGCATTAATACTCGAGGTACAACAGAGCTCCACACCTTAATCTATGATGTGTAGAAACTTCACCGTTGAAAATACATAAGAACAAGGTCTAGGCATGGCCGTGAGGCCAGCCTCCCAATGATCTAAGATAGCATAAGAGCAAAGGTAGCTACCAAGATGAAAATACAATAGTAAAAGATCCTATTTATAAAGAACTAGTAGCCTAGGGTTTACAGAGATGAGTAAATGACATAAAAATCCACTTCCGGGCCCACTTGGTGTGTGCTTGGGCTGAGAATTGAAGCATTTTTCATGTAGAGACTCTTCTTGGAGTTAAACGCCAGCTTTTATGCCAGTTTGGGCGTTTAACTCCCATTCTTGTGCCAGTTTGGGCGTTTAACGCTGGGAATTCTGATGGTGACTTTGAACGCTGGTTTGAGCCATCAAATCTTTGGCAAAGTATGGACTATCATATATTTCTGGAAAGCCCAGGATGTCTACTTTCCAACGCCGTTAAGAGCGCGCCAATTGGGCTTCTGTAGCTCCAGAAAATCCACTTCGAGTGCAGGGAGGTCAGAATCCAACAGCATCTACAGTCCTTTTTAGTCTCTGAATCAGATTTTTGCTCAAGTCCCTCAATTTCAGCCAGAAAATACCTGAAATCACAGAAAAACACACAAACTCATAGTAAAGTCCAGAAAAGTGAATTTTAACTGAAAACTAATAAAAATATACTAAAAACTAACTAGAACATACTAAAAACATACTAAAAACAATGCCAAAAAGCGTACAAATTATCCGCTCATCAATGCCCCATTTGTCAAACAACTCAATCTCTAAGATCCCTTGCCAAGGCATGCTGTGACCATGAGGAAGATTGCCAACCCTCTGGCAATTATCATAGTTACGAACGAACTCTCTAGAATCTTTAAAGAGAGTAGGCTAGTAAAAGCCACTTTAGAGTATGTTAGTGGCTATCCGCAAAGTTGTCAAACTCGCGAGTCTAGGTAAACTCGTGGAGCTGACCTAGACTCGACTCGTAGACTCGTACGAGTTTACATGTTATACATTTTTTATAAAAAATATATATATCATGTATAATATATATATTTACTCAGATGTAGACATTCAAACTTAACAATTTCAACATCAAAAGACACAATCACACAATCACAAGTATGTATCTAGTTCAACATAAAACACACAATCACACAATCAAAGCTTCATAAGACACAACCAAAACACAAAAGAAAACAACAAAGCAACAATTAAATGTTCTAATAAAGTTTAAAACTCAAATCCTCCAATATCTTCATCTTCCATGGCATCAACATCATCATCTTCACCATCTTCATCAGAAACATCGTTTCTTTCAAGCTCAGGTTCAACACAGCCAACAAAATTATCATCATCATTCACATGTTCATCTTCTTCCTCTATTAAATTTTGTTGTGGATCCCCAATAAACTCATTCTCACCTCCGTCACCCATGTTGAATTCATTACTATTCATACTTGGAATAGAAAATTCATTACTATTTGGATCATCATTAGTATTGTCATTCGTTGGCAAGTGAGAATGCTCAACACTTTCAGCAATATTTTCATTAACATCTTCAGTTATCCACTCATAATCAGAATGCACTGCATCAAATTAAAGTTCTGGAGTTTTTCTAATTTGCTTTCCCTTTAACTTCAAATTATACATCACATACACTAAATCATTCATTTTCTTTTGATGCAACCGATTTCTTCTCTTTGTATGAACCTACGAACATATAGTGCCAATAGTTAAGCAATACGAAAAAATTAAAATTAAAATAAATAATAAATAGTTCTAAGGATTAAGGAATCACCATTTCAAATGCACTCCAATTACGCTCACAACCAGATGAACTACAAGTTAAGCTTAGAACTCGGATAGCAAACTTCTTTAGTTCTGGACAACTATCTTCATAGAAGTTCCATCATGCAGTAGGTAGGATGGTCTTCCTACTACTCTTTGCAGTTTCATTACCAAAGAGGCCTCTAGCATAATGAAAGTCAGGAAGCTGTAGACCAACCTTTTTCCTTTCTTCCTGGTTAGGAACCAGTTTTTTCAAACAACTATATAGACCAATCTTAATGTCAGCATCATCAACCATGAAATTAGGTTCATAGTGATAATGAGGATTAAAATAATACGCAGTTGCATGCAATGGTCTATGCAATTGGCTTTCCCACCTTCCATCAATAATTCCCATACAGGTTTATAACTAAAAATAACAATGCAAATGAATAAAAATAAGACAACTAAATAAATAACTGAATATAATAAGAAAACATGGTAACATGATACATTGATAATCAAATATTAAAGCTTTCAACTATTAAAGACTCAAGATTACCTTTTTTTAACACAACCGAAGTTAGTCTTGATTGTTTCTTTGGCTTTTCTCATGCCTTCAAAGATGAAAGCCATGGCTGGTTTTTCATCTGAATCAACCAAGTAAAGGACTGTAATGAGAGGAGCAGCAGCGTTGAGGCATATGACAATATTCTTCCACATCCTACTATCCAAGGCCATGTTTTGGACTCTTATTCCTTCAGGCGTTGATGCAACCTTAGTTGTCTTCCAATCATGAGAAGTAAACATAGTCATCAACGGTCCTTTATTATCATGAAGACAAGTCAGAGTCAAATAGGCAGTGGCAAATCTTGTGGCACCTGGCCGAACCAAGTCCTTTCCCTTTGTAAAATTCTTCAACATGCTAATGAGCATACTCCGGGAGTACATAAACATGGTGATTTTTCTTCCCTTTTTTATAGTTGTTTCATGCACCTTTAGCTTCTTTTCAAAATCCTCCAATATCAAATCAATGCAGTGTGTAGCACATGGTGTCCAGTACAAACTTTTTCTAGTTTCCATCATTTTTTCTCCAGCAGCCTTATAATTAGCAGCATTATCTGTAACAATTTAGACTACATTCTCTTCGCTAACAAATTCTACAACATCTTCTAGCATTTTGACAACTTTATCTGTTGTTTTTTATATGTCAGAAGTGTCCAATAAATAAAGGAAAACTGTTCCTTTAGGGCTGTTCACCAAGAAATTACAAATACTACACCTTTTTTTATCAGTCCATCCATCCGACATGATTGAACAACCAGTTCTCTTCCACTCTGCCTTAAACTCAGTAAGCATTTCATCAACATTAGTCACTACTTTCTTTAATCAGGTTTCTCTTAACTCATGGTAAGAAGGGGGTTTGTAGCCAATTCCATATCTCCCAACTATCTCACAAAACTTTAAAAACTCGGGATTCTTAATAACATTGAAAGGAATAGCACTTGTATAGAGAAATATGGCACATTGCTGATCACATTGTTCCTTTAGATCCTTCTTCATCATTTGATTTATTGTTGATTGAACTTGAGCCCCTTTTCCTTTTGTGATAAAGTTGCGAATATCTTTCCCCTTTTGTTGAGAATTGTCCTTCTCCTTTTCTGTTTGTTCATGATAATCCTCATCATCACTGAATCTTCTTTTTTTCAATGATGCTTCTTTAGCCTCCACACAGGCTTTCAACATCACAGCCTTAACTGCTTCAGGTATTGAAGCACAGGGCTCTTAATCCTCTTTAGTACTGGAAAGATGATGCTTGAATCTATAAATCCCTCCACTTATAGTCTTTGAGCAATAATTATACTTCACTTTTTTACCATTGCCTTGAACATCAATCCCATGTTTCAATCTTGTATCACTTCTATTTCCAGTTGCATTTTTCTCCTAGAAATAGTAGGTGTAGGTCTAGGAATACTAGGAAGCGAAGACCATGTCCCTGAACCAACATTCTCATATATTTTGTATTTTATCCCTACAAATCAACAACCCAGTCCCAGATAACAAATTCAGATTCAGATTATCCACTAACAAATTCAGATTCAGATTATCTACTAACTAAATTCAAAACTAACACTAACTAAACTAACACAATAACACTAACATTTCAGACTTCAGAGTTTCAGTCAGAGTCAGATATTCAAAAACACTAACAAAAAAAACCACTAACTAAGTATTAAACCAGACAAGTGACAACCAGTAAACCAGAGAGTTTAAAGTTTAAACCAAACAAGAGACAACAAGTAAACCACAGTACCATGTTTAACCATGAAGCATGAAGCATGAAGCAGCATCAGTTATTCATTTTACTAACTTATTAAAACATGAAGCAACATCAGTTTAATTTTTTTTCAACATATCAAATCTCATTAACCAATTCTGTGTAGGATTTAAACTAAACTAAAAAAATTTTAAAAAGTTAAAATCATCAATTCATAAGCAACATTGCAGAATTGATACCAAGATTGTTAATATTTGAATTTGTTTAAAAAAATTACCTTGGAGAACAGGGCAGAATTGAAGCAGATCGGCAGTGAAGAACAAAGGCGATGAACAGGGGAGGGGAGGCAAACGCAGTGAAGCAGAATTGGGAGGAGTGCGACGGTCGACGATGGTAGAACAGGGGCGGTGAACCTTCACTGCGTTGTGGTGGGCTCTGCGACTCTGTGTGGCCTCTAAGTGGTAGTGGGCTAGTGTCGACGAGGAAGTGAGGAACCTTTACTGCGTGGTGGTGGCTGGTAGGGTCTGGCTCTGCGACTCTGCGTTGGATGAGGGATGAGGGATGAGGTGAGGCGACAGGCGAGGGATGAGGATCTGTCCGGCGTTCGGCCTCTGTGTGGCGGTGCAGACGATGGTGCCGGTAGATGGTGGCGATTCACCAACATTGGAGAAGAAGAAGAGAGTGAGGGTGAGGCAGTGAGCATTGATGGGCTGATGGCTTGGTCCTGTGGAGTGTGAGGGTTTTGAAATTAAGGTTACACACTTACACTCTTACCGGGTCTGGGTGGGTTAGTGGTTAGCTGTAGTTTTTTTTTTCGGGCCAAAAACGACGCTGTTTTGGCAAAAATGGGCACCGAATTCAAACTCGCTGACTCGCTAGTAAACTCGCGAGTTTGAGTGATTCTGCCCGAGTCTAGCCGAGTCTACCCAGAAATGAGTTTGTGTCCAAGTCAACTCAATTCCACTACCTAAACTTGTAAACTCGTACGAGTTTATGAGTTAACTCGCGAGTTTGACAACCATGGGTGTCCGCTCACCTCCAAAGTGTCCTCCATAGTCAAAGCCATGGCAATACCATAGAATTCTTTGTGCCTCTTCTTCAGATACACAGCGTTGGATTATTCCATCTGAGCATCTGTTAAAGAGATATGGCTCATCCTATAGGTAATATTGTGCATTATGCATGAGTTTTTAGGCTTGCTACCTGGTAAACTCCTTGGGAATGAACCATATAGCCTTGTAGTTTGCAATGTCTGCAAACCAAGGTACTGTCCGGATGGCATAGAGTTGCTCATCTGGAAAGGATTCAGATATGTCAGTGGAGAGAGAAGAAGTTCCTGCTACTGGCTTAATCCGGGACAAGTGATCAGCCATCTGATTTTCTATCCCTTTTTTGTCTCTAATTTCTATATCAAACTCTTGCAGGAGTAATACCCATCTTATAAGTCTGGGTTTAAAATCCTGCTTAGTGAGTAGATACTTTAGAGCAGCATGGTCAGTATAAATAATGACCTTAGATCCTATTAGGTAGGATCTGAACTTGTCAATGTCATAAACCACTACAAGTAGCTCCTTTTTCTGTAGTAGTGTAGTTTTTATGTGCATCATTTAATATGTGACTAGCATAATAAATGATATGCAGAAGCTTGTCATGTCTCTGACCTAAGACTATGCCAATTGCATGATCACTTGCATCACACATTAGCTCAAATGGCAAGTCCCAGTTGGTTACAGAGATAATAGGAGCAGTGACAAGCTTGGCTTTCAGAGTTTCAAAGGTATGCAGGCATTCTTGGTCAAAGACGAATGGAACATCAGCGGCTAAGAGATTACACAGGGGTTTGAAGATTTTTGAAAAATATTTTATGAACCGCCTGTAAAATTTTGCATGTCCTAGGAAGCTTCTGATTGCCTTAACACTAGTAGGTGGATGCAAGCATTCGATCACTTCCACCTTAGCTTGATTCACTTCTGTCCTCTTATTTGAGATCCGATGCCCAAGAACAATGCCTTCAGTTACCATGAAATGGCATTTCTCCCAGTTTAGAGCTAGGTTTGTTTTTTGGCATCTTTTCAGGACCAGGGTCAGATGATCAAGACAAGAGTCAAATGAATCTCCATAAATAGAGAAGTCATCCATGAATACTTCAAAGAACTTCTCTACCATGTTAGAGAAGATGGATAACATATATCTCTGAAAAGTGGCAGGTGCATTGCATAGGCCAAATGGCATTCGTCTATAGGCGAACACGCCTGATGGACATGTGAATGCCGTCTTCTCTTGATCCTGTAAATCTACTGCTATTTGATTGTACCCGGAATATCCATCCATGAAACAATAAAAAGCATGACCTGCTAGTCTTTCTAGCATTTGGTCAATGAAGGGTAAAGGAAAGTGATCTTTTCTGGTGGTGTCATTGAGTCTTCTATAGTCAATGCACATACGCCACCGTGTAACTATCCTCTTAGGGATCAGTTCATTCTTTTCATTGTGAACCACTATCATTCCTCCCTTCTTAGGAACAACCTGGACAAGGCTCACCCGTGGGCTATCATAAATGGGATAAATAATCCCAGCCTTATAGAGCTTAGTGACTTCCTTCTACACTACTTCCTTCATAGCTGGATTAAATTGCCTCTGTGGTTGAACTACTGGTTTGGCATTATCCTCCAGCAGGATTTTTTGCATGCATTTCACTATGTGGTGGTGGGCTCTGTGACTCTGCGTGGTGGTGGGCTGGTGTCGATGAGGAAGTGAGGAACCTTCACTGCGTGGTGGTGGTTGGTGGGGTCTGGCTCTGTGACTCTGCATTGGATGAGGGATGAGGGATGAGGCGAGGCAACAGGCGAGGGATGAGGATCCGTCCAACGTTTGGGCTCTGCATGGCGGTACAGACGACGGTGCCGGTAGATGGTGGCAATTCACCGACGTTGGAGAAGAAGAAGAGAGTGAGGGCGAGGCAGTGAGCAGTGATGGACTGATGGCTTGGTGCTGGTGGAGTGTGAGGGTTTCGAAATTAGGGTTACACACTTACACTCTTACCGGGTTTGGGTGGGTTAGTGGTTAGCTGTAGGTTTTTTTTTGGGGCCCAAAACGACGCCGTTTTGGCGAAAATGGGCACCGAATTCAAACTCGCAAACTCGCTAGTAAACTCGCGAGTTTGAGCGATTCTGCCTGAGTCTAGCCGAGTCTACCCAGTAATGAGTTTGTGTCTGAGTCAACTCGATTCCACTACCTAAACTGGTAAACTCGTACGAGTTTACGAGTTAACTCGCGAGTTTGACAACCATGCTTCTGAGTAGAAGATATGTTAGATTTCTATTTTTCCTCTCTATTACATGTAATCAGTTGATTCGTTTAATTTAATTTTCTTTTCTATTTGTGTTTCTTATTTTGGTAGAAAAATCTGCAAGTTTAGAATAGTTTTCGTATAATTTTTCAACTTCTTCAAGTGTGTTGAATGTCATCCCAACCTTTAACACAAACTACTCACCAACATCAGATAAAAACTGCAAAAACACAAGAAAGTTATAAGCATGACACCATTGTAAACTAACAACAACACTGAAAGAGTTCATTTCGTAATCAAAGAATTTAATCAACTCATTGATAAATGAAAATCACACAAAAGTAAAATACACAATAACTAATTCCATTTAGCACCGAATGTATAGCATAAGAACGAACAACATCAACCATAAAATCATATATCAAAGTAACCGCAACAAAATAAATAATACTAAAAAGTGTTCTACATTGCACCAAATTATGTTTCAAATTCAAACCCTTAATTATGAACATTGATTTTCACAAAGAAAAACAAAATTATTCAACTCGTATATAAAAATACACGAGTACTCACGAACTACATTAACTAAATTAAAGAATCAAACCTCGTCAACTTCATTTGATTCAGAAGAATGATCCAATTCACGCTGGTTTAACTAATTTGAACTTGCATCATATATTGTTTTCGAAAACAAAAAAGCTATCTTCACTGCTTGATTTTATAAAAATCTAGAATCACCATGAAACAACTAAAAATTTCAACGAAAATGAATTTAGATCAAACAACATTGATCGTAAAAAAACAAATATGTAGAGAATAAGAAGAAAAATTTGCAGAGAACACAGAAAAATTAAGAAGAAAATGAAACCATGATGAAGGAAGATGTTTACGTTAAAAGGTAGTTATATACATTACAAGAAAAATACTAAATACCGTCAGATTTACCGATAAATTTACCGGCGGACATTACCGGCAGATTTAGCGGTTGTTTTTCTGACAGTTACAAGTGAAAATTCATTCTCAAAAAAATTTACTGTCAAAATCTATAATCCATCCCTATTTCCAATGATAATAAAGGGTGCACAAATTTACTTTATAAGCGCTAATTTTACTGTCGGATTTATCGTAAAAAATTTCCAACGATAATATGAGTTAGTTAAATGCGTCATTTTGGACAGGGAACGACACCTTCCGATGGTAAAAATTAAATGGAATTCGAATTCACAAATGCTTCCACCTCACTTCTGCAACTTCACCATCTCCTCTCTCCTTCTCTCTTACATTGGTTTTCCCTTTCCTCTCCTTCCTCGTGGGTCGCCATCGCTGTTGCCTTCTGTTGGGTCGCCGTCATTGCCTCGGGTTCCATCGTCGCCATCGCTGCTGCCTCATGGGTTGCAGTCGCTGCTACCTCCTGCTAGTCCTTCTTCAAAATGCTAATGAGTCTTTCCCATGCAGGTTCTTTAACCAACTTTTCTTTTAATCCTATTAATTTTAATTTAACTTAGTTTAGGTTTGATTAGAATTTCGACTTTAAATTTTGAATTAGTTTTATGGTTGTTTCATTTTAGTTTTTTAATTTTTGTGATTTAGGTTGTTAAGATAAGTTAGATTTAAGGTATTAGGTTTTAAGTTATTTGGATATTTCCTGAAAATATTGCGAATTGCTGCTACTAGGGTAATGTACTTGTTAACTAATGTTGAGAAAATACTTGGTTGTGCTACTTCATGTGTTTCATGGTTTCGCACCTCAAGTGTTTGTAAAAATGTCTCAATGAGCTCTTAATAAAATTTTGTTATCGCGCATTGATGATTAAATATGATGTGTTTTTAATTTTTTGAATGATTGAGGGTTCCTCCAATAGTACAAGATTAATAAAATTGGTCTTATGTAACTCAATTATGTCAACTTTTTAGGTTTAATTGTTTGTAGCTACCATGTGATTTACATTAGTTGATTATATTAGACATATTGAATAGTGTTGATGGTGGATTGCTTGAGATGCTACTATTTGTAATATTTGAGTTTTTGGTGTGTATGTCATGATATAATGCCACATTGGTTTAAGTTTTGATAATTGTTTTATAATAATTATTTTTGTGACCTATGTATTTGTTGGTATGCTCTTTGTAGACATGACTATAGGCATAGGTCTCATGAATCGGTCTCGTGATCGGGGTAGAGGGAGGGTGTCTACTAGTACCCCTAGTACTTCTGGATCATCGCCTTCGACTCCGACTACCCCTTGGATGTCACAGGTAATTGGGACACAGGATCTGCCATTCATCATGGTCTCAAATTCTAACTACGTGCCTCCTTCTACTGTATCACCCCCACCACTAAGAAGTCATTCGGCTGCTTCACGAGAGTGGACTTTTCCACCACTTCCATCCATTCAGCAGCCCACGACTTCGATGAAAGCGACACTTCCAACAACAGACACCACGGTGTTGGATTCATCTCATGGATCCCAACCAGATGCCCCTACACCACCATCAGTCTTATGGATGACGATTTGATCTGATGGTTTAACAGCGTAAAGTACTATTTTAATGTCTTGTAAATGCAATAGATTCAATTTTCTAGTTTTAGTGTATTTAAGTTGTTAAGATAGGGTTTATTTGGGTTAATAGTTTTAAACTACTAAAGGTGTTTGCAAATTCCTGATTGTTAATGGATATTGCTGCTGATTTTGTATTATATATTGCCATAATAGTTTGTTTGTGAATTGTTTACGCGCCTTCTAATTATAGATAAAATTTTATCGAAATTTCTAAAAATTCTAAATATAACTGAAGTTCAAATTTGACTTAAACTACTAATCTTAAGTTTTCCATTGATAGGTTTGCGCCAAATAATAATGTATGTACACAAGAGTGTATCAATGTCATTAAGTTGATGTACGGACACCAGTGGTCGAGCTACAAGAATATTTTTGCTGAGGCCAAAGATCGATGGTTTCAGAAGTGGGCAACTTCAGCAGATGATGGAGGACGTATGTGAGAGGCGCGACCACCTCACTATTTGGCTCCACTTGGACATCAAGAAGGAAGTATATGTCCATTGGGAGACTAATGAGAGGTTCAGGCATTACCGTCTCATGAACAGAGCTAACAGAGCATCGGCAAAGTCATCAAAGTATACCGGTGGGTCAGTGACTTTCATGAAGACAAATGCCAAGCTGGTATGTAACTTGTTTCATTTTGCTATTAAGTTCGTTTTATCTTTGAAATATAATGTCATTATTACTTGATTTAACATATTGTTTCAATATGTGTATTCTAAGTTGATGGATCGTGATACGACAATAATGGAGACCTTCAAGTATACTCACACCTTGAAGGAGAATAAGGAGAGATTTGCTTACCAACGGTCTACGGATCATTTTGTGAGTAAACATCATGTGATATAAAGTTTTCAATTAACTACAGTACTAATCGTAACATGTATTACATAGGAGTTGTAAGACCCTAACTATCAAAGCTCACGCTTCCGGCTATGCCACTCTGATAACTCGGGCATTACGACGACTCTTACAATATTTAATACTAAAATATGAGCCTGTTTAAATCTTTAAACCGCAATACCGCTTCCAAAAATACTTTCATTCGACAACGTACATCCATAGATACCATACAACTTACCTAAAACTCATAAAGAGTACACCTATATATATATATATATATATATATATATATATATATATATATATATTACAAGCATTATCCAATATAATTCCTATCCCTCTTACAGAAGTATAAAGATAAAGGCGAGGGAACAAAAAATATAACTAAAGATATACAGAGCATTTCAACAACAACTAAATAAATTCTTCGTGACATCTGCATCCATATCCTGAAAGGGGAAAAATTGTAAGGGGTGAGTGGGTTTTTGGGAATTACAGTAATAGGATACGTGAAGGTAAACTGAACCAATGATTAATAACCATGTTATGCCCCTTTTTCAAAAACAACAGTTTACAATAAAAGTAAAGTCGGAAATATTTTCTGAAAGAGGAACCGTTCAATTCTCAAAAAGTCAAAAGCCTTTCAAAAAAGTTTATCTATACTGAACCAAAATAACCTTTCATATTTTTCCAAACCAGAAACACAAAACCGAAACCAACCAACGGTCCATCTCATCTGAAACACGGCCCTAGGCCCAAACAATCCAACAGCATCCAATCCAACATAATCCAACAGAGTTTCAGTCGCAAACACAAGTAGGAAGGTTCAAGCACAAACAAACAGTTAATCACATGTAATCACAAAGGCAAACCAAGTCAATATGCACACCCAAACAATGTCACATAGATACATATGATGCATGCCTGTCCTAGTTACTGATGATATCATCTGTCAGTTATATAGCCAACCCGACAAGTCCTGGTAGCTAACCATTGGACTGTCTGATAAACCACTATTTTATGGTTTATCTTGTGTTTAATTGAGCGGTTTTCATCAAGTCTTTACCCATTTATTCATATGATTAGCATGTATTTGCAATTCCTTCCCAAATTGTTCTATGATTAAAAACTTGCTTCCTAGAATCTTTAATTTGTGTATTTTAATCATCTCTTATTACCGTTCGATGCCTTGATATGTGTGTTAAGTGTTTCAGGCTTCATAGGGCAGGAATGACTTAGAGAATAGAGAGGAAGCTTGCAAAAAGAGAAGGAGCGCAAGAAATAAAGGAGACAACCAACGAACAGCGACGCGCACGCATGGCTGACGCGTGCGTGTGAATTGGACAAAATTACAGCGACGCGTACGTGTCGATTAGAGTTCGCGTAAATGACGCGAGCGCACGCCTGATGCGCACACGTGGAGAGGAAAATCGCTGAATGACACGTACGCGTGACCGACGCGTACACATGACCTGCGCGATCTGCAGAAATTTCAGAATACGCTGGAGACAGTTTCGGGCCGCATTTTGACCCAGAATTTGGACCATAAACACAGATTAAAGTCAGGGAACATTGTAGAGACTCAAGATATCAGATCATAATTCACTTTTCATATTTTAGATGTAGCTTTTAGAGAGAGAGGTTCTCTCCTCTCTCTTAGAATTTAGGATTAGGATTCCTCTTAAAGAATTTAGGATTTTCTTTTAGTCATTAGGATTATTCTTCATACCAGGTTCAATAATCTATGTTTCTCTTCTATTTTTATTTACTCTGATGCTTTTATGTGTATTTGATTGATGTTACCCAATTGGCTTATGAACCATTCATGTTAGGATTTTCTTAGTTAATATAATTTGAGGTATTTCAGACTCATGATTGTTTTTCTCTATTTATGATTTATTCTCCCTTTTGGCCTTGGTTAATTAATTGGTAATATTTGAGTTATCAAACTCAGCAGTAGTTGAATTTGGCAATTGCTAATTGATTTGGATCGCTCTAAAGGTTGACTGAACTCGAGAATCAATTTAATTAGTCTACTTGACTTTCCTTTATTTAATAAGGGATGACTAAGTGGGATTAAAACCCAATTCTCATCACATCTGATAAGGATAACTAGGATAGGAATTCCAGTTTTCATACCTTGCCAAGAGAATTATAGTTATAGATTTATTAATTCCCGCAATCTATTTTTCTTGCTCAATTCTTCTTAAAACCCAAAACACTGTTCTCCATAACCAATAATAAATCATACTTCCCTCCAATTCTTTGAGAAGACGACCCAAGATTTGAATACTTCGGTTTATAAATTTTATTGGGTTTGTTACTTGTGACAACCAAAACTTTTGTAAGAAAGGAATTATTGTCAGTCTAGAAGCTATACTTACAACGGGAATTTATTTGTGAAAATTCTAGATCGCACGAGAGTTCCGCTCTTCAAAATGGCGCCGTTGGCGGGGAATTGCAAACGTGTGCCTTATTATTGGTTATTGTAAATATTTTTCTTTTACTTGTTTATTTGCTTTTGTTTTCCCTTCTTAATTCTAACAACTACTATGAGTTCTTACCCCTCTCGCTTTGAGTTTGGTTCTAATTTTGTTGATAGGAATGAAAGCTATAACAAGAATATGCATCAAGGTCTAAGCAATCAAAGATGAATGGAGCCAAGAGGATATGATCAACCCTTTAGGCAACAACACCTTCCAAGATATCATGGACAACGACCATTGTACAATGCATACCAAGCTGATAGATATGGTGGACCCCCTTGCAGTTACCAACAAGCCCCACCCTGTGCTCATAGACCATCCTCTCAACATAGCTTCGAACTATCACACTCACAAGCTCTCTTTCACCATTTGCCACTGTATGATCCTTATTCACCCCAATGCCAATCCAATTACTCCCAAGGACCACCAATTCCCTATGTACCATGTCCATATCCATCAAGCCAAGAATCACAGGTTTGCTTCGAAGAATAAGTAGATCAATTTCATGCAACTCTCCATCAACTGGATCAAGTAATAAATCAAACTCTATCCTTGACAGGTGATCAGCTACTTGATCCTCTGTCCATTTTCTGTCTCTTATTTCTATATCAAACTCTTGCAGAAGCAACACCCATCTTATGAGCCTGGGTTTTGAATCCTGCTTTGTGAGTAGATATTTAAGAGCAGCATGGTCAGTGTACACAATCACTTTTGATCCTACTAAATAAGATCTGAACTTGTCAATGGCATAAACCACTGCAAGTAACTCTTTTTCTATGGTTGTGTAGTTCTTCTGTGCATCATTTAGAATACGGCTGCCATAATGAATGACGTGCAGAAGCTTACCATGCCTTTGTCCCAATACTGCACCAATGGCATGGTCACTGGCATCACACATTAGTTCAAATGGTAATGTCCAGTCTGGTGCAGAGATGACTGGTGCTGTGACCAGCTTAGCTTTCAGGGTCTCAAACGCCTGCAGACACTCCTTATCAAAGATAAATGGCGTGTCAGCAGCTAGCAGATTACTCAGAGGTTTGGAAATTTTTGAAAAATCCTTTATAAACCTTATGTAGAATCCTGCATGCCCCAGAAAGCTTCTGATTGCCTTAACATTGGTAGGTGGTGGTAATTTTTCAATTACTTCAACTTTAGCTTGATCCACCTCTATTCCCTTGTTTGAAATTTTATGCCCAAGGACAATCCCTTCAGTCACCATAAAGTGACATTTTTCCCAGTTTAAAACTAGGTTGGTCTCTTGGCATCTTTTCAGAACAAGTGCTAGATGGTTAAAGCAGGAGCTGAATGAGTTTCCAAATACTGAAAAGTCATCCATGAAGACTTCCAGAAATTTCTCTACCATATCTGAGAAGATAGAGAGCATGCACCTCTGAAATGTTGCAGGTGCATTGCACAGACCAAAAGGCATCCTTCTGTAGGCAAATACTCCAGAAGGACATGTAAATGCTGTTTTCTCTTGGTCCTGAGGATCTACTGCAATTTGGTTGTAACCTGAGTAGCCATCCAAAAAGCAGTAGTATTCATGACCTGCTAGTCTCTCTAGCATCTGGTCTATGAATGGTAAAGGAAAATGATCCTTTCTGGTGACTGTATTGAGCCTTCTGTAGTCAATACACATGCGCCACCCTGTAACTGTTCTTGTAGGAACGAGTTCATTCTTTTCATTATGAACCACTGTCATGCCTCCCTTCTTAGGGACAACGTGGACAGGGCTCACCCAGGGGCTATCAGAAATAGGATAAATAATCACAGCCTCTAGTAACTTAGTGACCTCTTTCTGCACCACCTCCTTCATGGCTGGATTTAGCCGCCTTTGTGGTTGAACCACTGGCTTAGCATCATCCTCCAATAGGATCTTGTGCATGCATCTTGCTGGGCTAATGCCCTTAAGATCACTTATGGACCACCCAAGAGCTGTCTTGTGTGTCCTTAGCACTTGAATTAGTGCTTCCTCTTCCTGTGGATTTAAAGCAGAGCTTATGATCACTGGAAAAGTGTCACCTTCTCCCAGAAATGCATATTTCAGGGATGGTGGTAGTGGCTTGAGCTCTGGTTTAGGAGGCTTATCTTCTTCCTGAGGAATTTTCAGAATTTCTTTTATTTCCTTTAGTTCCTCCAGATCAGGCTGAACATCTTTAAAGATGTCATCTAGCTCTGAGTCAAGACTTTTAGTCATATTGACCTCCTCCACCAAAGAGTCAATAATATCAGTGCTCATGCAGTCATTTGATGTGTCTGGATGCTGCATAGCTTTGACAACATTCAACTTGAACTCATCCTCATTGACTCTCAGGGTTAATTCCCCTTTTTGGACATCAATGAGGGTCCGTCCAGTTGCTAGGAAAGGTCTTCCTAGAATGAGAGTTGCACTCTTGTGCTCCTCCATTTCCAGCACTACAAAATCAGTGGGAAAGGCAAATGGCCCAACCTTGACAATCATGTCCTCAATTATGCCTGATGGGTATTTAATGGAGCCATCAGCAAGTTGGAGACATATCCTGGTTGGTTTGACTTCTTCAGTCAAGCCAAGCTTTCTGATAGTGGATGCAGGTATTAGGTTGATACTTGCCCCAAGATCACATAGAGCTTTCTTGGTACAAGTATCCTCTAATGTGCATGGTATCATAAAGCTTCCAGGATCTTTAAGCTTCTCTGGTAAGCTCTTTAATATGACTGCACTGCATTCTTCAGTGAGAAAAACTTTTTTAGTTTCTCTCCAATCCTTCTTATGACTTAAGATCTCTTTCATGAACTTAGCATAAGAAGGTATTTGCTCAAGTGCCTCTGCAAACAGAATCTTTATTTCAAGAGTCCTTAGATAGTCTGCAAAGCGGGCAAATTGCTTATCCTGTTCCGCTTGGCGGAGTTTCTGAGGATAAGGCATCTTGGCTTTATATTCTTCAACCTTAATTGCTGCAGGTTTATTCCTTACAGAAGTGGTTGGAGAAGTCTTTTTAGAGGGTTACTATCAGCACTCTCAGGTGCCTGGTTCCCCTTTTGCGTTTGAACGCCAGGATTGGGTGGAAAATGGGCGTTTAACGCCAACTTTTCCCCCTTTTCTGGCGTTTGAACGCCAGAACTGGGCAGGGAATGGGCGTTTAACGCCAGCTTTCCCCCCTTTTCTGGCGTTTGAATGCCAATAGTATTCCTCTCTGGGCTCTTACTGTCCTCAGAGGGATTTTGGATAGTGGTTTGGCTATCCTCTGTCAATTGTTCCTTTACTGACTTTTTGCTACTTTGAGCAGTGTTATTCAGTGTCTTCCCACTCCTCAGTTGAACTGCTTGGCATTCTTCTGTTATCTGTTTAGATAGCTATTGTTTTGCCTGATTCAACTGTGATTCCATGTTCTTGTTAGCAATTTTAGTCTCTTGGAGCATCTCTTTAAATTCTGCTAACTGTTTTGTCATCAGGTGTAATTGCTGATTAAGCTCAACCATCTGTTCTTGAGGATTAGGATCAGTGGCTACTGCCATAACTTCTTCTTTTGTAGAGAACTCATTGCTAGAGTACAAATGTTGATTTCTAGCAACAGTATCTATAAGCTCTTGAGCCTCCTCAATCGTCTTACTCATATGTATAGATCCACCAGCTGAGTGGTCTAAAGACATCTGAGCTTTTTCTGTAAGCCCATAGTAGAAGATGTCTAATTGTACCCACTCTGAAAACATTTCAGAGGGACATTTTCTTAGCATACTTCTATACCTCTCCCAGGCATTATAAAGGGATTCATTATCCTCTTGTTTAAAGCCTTGGATGTCCAGCCTTAGCTGTGTCATCCTCTTTGGAGGGTAAAAGTGATTCAGGAATTTGTCTGATAACTGTTTCCATGTCTTTATGCTTGCTGTAGGTTGGTTATTTAACCACCTCTTAGCTTGATCTTTTACAGCAAATGGAAACAGTAATAGTCTGTAGACATCCTGATCCACCTCTTTATCACGTACTGTGTCAGCAATTTGTAAGAACTGTGCCAGAAACTCAGTAGGCTCTTCCTGTGGAAGACCGAAATACTGGCAATTTTGCTGCACTATGATAATGAGTTGAGGATTTAGCTCAAAGCTGCTTGCTTTGATGGGAGGTGTACAGATGCTACTCCCATATGCAGCTGTAATGGGGTTAGCATATGACCCCAGAGTCCTTCTGGACTGTTCAATTCCACTTATGTCCATGATGGATAAAGGGAAATAATATGGATTGCAAGTAGATAAAAATATATTTTTATTATTTTTTTTTTGAATTAACCGAAAAATAAAATAAAAACAAAAGGAAAATAAAATAAAAAAATTCGAAAATTAAAAGAAAATAAGATCAAAGCAGATTGAAAACTGAATCAATTAGTTAATTAAAAAGATTTTGAGATTAGCAATTAGAAAGATATGATTGAAAAAATTTTTATGAAAAAGATTTGATTTTTGAAATGAGGAAAGAGAAAAACAACAAAATGACACCAAACTTAAAAATTTTTGGAAAATCAGACACAAATTTTCGAAAACTTAAAGGAAAAACACAAGGAAGACACCAAACTTAGAATTTTTAAAGAGCAAGAAAGGACTAAGAACATGCAAATTCGAAAAATTAAAAGAAAACAAAGGCATGCAATTGACACCAAACTTAAAATAGGAAACTAGACTCAAATAAAAGACTCTAAACCAACAAAAAATAAAAAAGTCCTAATCTAAGCAACAAGATAAGCCGTCAGTTGTCCAAACTCGAACAATCCCCGGCAACGGCGCCAAAAACTTGGTGCACGAAATTGCAATCACAGTTTTGCAATTTCGCACAACTAACCAGCAAGTGCACTGGGTCGTCCAAGTAATACCTTACGTGAGTAAGGGTCGATCCCACGGAGATTGTCGGCTTGAAGCAAGCTATGGTTATCTTGTAACTCTTAGTCAGGATATCAATAATTATCAGGGTTGATTGTGAAAAGTAAAAGAACATGAAATAAGTACTTGTTTTGCAGTAATGGAGAATAGGTTGAGGTTTTGGAGATGCTCCATCTTCTGAATCTCTGCTTTCCTACTGTCTTCTTCTTCAAGCACGCAAGGCTCCTTCCATGGCAAGCTGTATGCAAGGGTTTCACCGTTGTCAGTGGCTACCTCCCATCCTCTCAGTGGAAATGTTCAACGCACCCTGTCACGGCACGGCTATCCATCTGTCGGTTCTCAATCAGGCCGGAATAGAATCCAGTGATTCTTTTGCGTCTGTCACTAACGCCCCGCCCTCAGGAGTTTGAAGCTCGTCACAGTCATTCAATCATTGAATCCTACTCAGAATACCACAGACAAGGTTTAGACCTTCCGGATTCTCTTGAATGCCGCCATCAGTTCTAGCTTATACCACGAAGATTCTGATTAAAGAATCCAAGAGATATCTACTTAATCTAAGGTAGAACGGAGGTGGTTGTCAGGCACACGTTCATAGTTGAGAATGATGATGAGTGTCACGGATCATCACATTCATCCAGTTTAAGAACAAGTAATATCTTAGAATGGAAGCAAGCATAATTGAATGAAAAACAGTAGTAATTGCATTAATCCATCAAGACACAGCAGAGCTCCTCACCCCCAACCATGGGGTTTAGAGACTCATGCCGTGAGAAGTACACAAAGAAACGTGTAAAGTGTCATGAGGTACCGATACAATGTCAAAAGATCCTATTAATAGTAAGCTAGTAACCTAGGGTATACAGAAATGAGTAAATGACGTAAAAATCTACTTCCGGGGCCCACTTGGTGTGTGCTTGGGCTGAGCATTGATACTTTTCGTGTAGAGACTTTTTCTGGAGTTAAACGCCAGCTTTGGTGCCAGTTTGGGCGTTTAACTCCAATTTTTATGCCAGTTCCGGCGTTTAACGCTGGAAATTCTGAGGGTGACTTTGAACGCCGGTTTGGGCCATCAAATCTTGGGCAAAGTATAGACTATCATATATTGCTGGAAAGCCCAGGATGTCTACTTTCCAACGCCGTTAAGAGCGCGCCAATTGGACTTCTGTAGCTCCAGAAAATCCACTTCGAGTGCAGGGAGGTCAGAATCCAACAGCATCTGCAGTCCTTTTCAGCCTCTGAATCAGATTTTTGCTCAGGTCCCTCAATTTCAGCCAGAAAATACCTGAAATCACAGAAAAACACACAAACTCATAGTAAAGTCCAGAAAAGTGAATTTTAATTAAAAACTAATAAAAATATACTAAAAACTAACTAAATCATACTAAAAACAAACTAAAAACAATGCCAAAAAGCGTATAAATTATCCGCTCATCAGGGTGCATGGCGCACAAGCCACCCCACGTGTATGCGTGCCTCACGCGTACGCGTCCCCTGCGATATTTACCACCCACGCGTAAGCGTCAACGACGCACACGTGTGGATACCCAAATCGGCGTAAAGAGCACCTGGACAGAGGGTTGTGCTGCCCTTGCGAGGGACTTGTGCAAAAGGCACAAACTCATTCACGCGTATGCGTCCCTAACGCGTGCGCGTCATGTTCCCTTTTTGGCCACCCACGCGTACGCGTGGGCGACGCTTACGCGTCGCATAGCTCGTTCAGTTTTTACGCGTTCGCATCTTTCTTCTCTCCTTTCTACTTCCTTCTTCCTTCCTTCTTTCTTACTTTCTTCTTCTTCATTCCTTTAACCTCTCACCCCTCTTCACTTCCATCCTATTTCATTTAATTTATTTGCATACTTTCATTCATTGTATTATTTTCATTGGTGTTGGAGCTTTATTTATGTCTTATATTATTATACTTGAGCTTGTGGATATCATCAAGAGTGATTTGACAATTAATATTAATTTTTGGATTTTTACATGTATACCAAGTTTTGTGAAAAACCCGTATGGCATTGTAAATTCTTAATTATTCTATCCTTCTACTCTAATGCCTATTTTTCACCAAACCCTTCCAATATTTTATTAATTAAATATAATTGTCAATACAAACATTATTGTTAGTTTCTCACGACTGATAATACATTTTGGCTTTTAATGCTTGATCTATGCTACTCATGCCTTTGCCAGCATGCCAATAAACATCTTGCATTTAATTGCCTCAATTTATCATGCTATATTTCCATTGATTTCCTAATATCATGGAGTCGTGACCATGTGTTAATGACATTCTTCTTTACTTTGGCATGATTATCACTCGTACTGCCATCTTCTTTGCTCTATCCATTTGACTTCATATCCCTTTCTCTTCTCCTTTTTCAACATGGCCACCAGGAAGGGTAAAGAGAAAGCCTCTACAACGAGCACCAACTGAGAAACCACAACCCCCGCCCACCTGCACATCTTTGCAAGCACCGAGGACGGTGCAATCTTTAAGTGTGGGGAGGTCGATACCGATCCCCACGGGTTAGTTAGTCCCTTTTCAACACCAATTTTTGTTTGTCATTGTTGCATTTGCATGTCTGATTGCATGTTTGTTTGATTTTGTGCATATATTACCATTACTTGGTTAAAGTAAGAATTTCTTTTTCAAGAAACTTTTTAGAGCATTTCACTAATTTGAATTAAAATTTTTGTTAAACTTGTTTGAAGAAATATTATATTGGAACATGGTTTAGAGCTCGAACACACAAAACCAGTGAGATTTTGAGCCTATTTGATTGGTTGCATTTTATCAACCAATATATTTTATTTTTGTGTGTGTTGTTCTCTCTAAAATTGTAATCCTTGTCTTGCTTAATTCTATATTTCCATTGTTTGATGTATGCATGCACTTATATGATTGAGGCCTTTGTTTCACTTAGCTTGCATACCCATATGGCCTTACCCTTTCATTATCTTTTGCAAACCAATTTGAGCATATTTTACCCATTTGTTCTTTACTTTAGCTCATTACTAACTCTAAGCGGAAAATAATAATGTCCTTAATTTGAATCCTTGGTTAGCTTAGACTAGTAAAAGTGCTCATGATTTAAGTGTGGGAAAGTTGGGTTTGAAAATATTTGGTTTGAGTAATTGGATGTTGTATATTTTTGTGAAAATGTGCAAAATAATAGTTGAACACATATTATTGCATTCAATACTTTAATCATATGCATTGAGAAAAACAAGAAAAAAATATATAATAATAAAAAAGTGAAAAAGAAAAGAAAAAGAGCAAATAATAAAAGGGGACAAAATGCCCCAAAGTAAGTGTTGGTATCAATGCATATGTACTGTACTCAAATTTAGGATGCATGAATATGTGGTAAACATAGTTAATGGGAAGTTAGATTCTACATTTTAATTAAATGGATTGTCCTAAGTTAGGTGGGGAGTAAAGTTAATTGAGGATTTAGATTTTAGTCCACTTGACCAAATACAATCCTACCTTGACCCTGACCCCATTACAACCCTTAAAAGACCTCTTGATATGTGTATTGGTGCATTAAATTTTTGTTGATTATTAGATGAAGAGCAAGCCTTAGAAAGCAAGATTAGTAGAGAATTGAGAGAATCAAACCTTAAACACCTGAGCGATTAGAGTGCATACACTTCCGGTGAGGGTTCAATGCTCGATTCTTTGTTCCCGGCTTTCATGAGCTATCTTCTTCTTGCAAGTTATTTGTACTTCGTTTTTATGATTTGAATTAGTGAAATCCAATTTATGTTTGTCTTGGAGAATTTGTTTACCTTTAACCAAGTAGGTAAAAGCATTTTGCATTTAGCTGCATTCACATTCATACGTTGCATTGCATGAGTCTTGCTTTTCCCTACTCATTTGTTTTATCTCCTTAAACTAAGCATGAGGACATGCTAATGTTTAAGTGTGGGGAAGTTGATAAACTACTATTTTATGGTTTATCTTGTGTTTAATTGAGTGGTTTTTATCAAGTCTTTACCCACTTATTCATATGATTAGCATGTATTTGCAATTCCTTCCCAAATTATTCTATGATTGAAAACTTGCTTCCTAGAGTCTTTAATTTGCGTATTTTAATCATCTCTTATTACCATTCGATGCCTTGATATGTGTGTTAAGTGGTTCAGACTTCATAGGGCAGGAATGGCTTAGAGAATAGAGAGGAAGCTTGCAAAAAGGGAAGGAGCACAAGAAAAAAAGGAGACAACCAGCGAACAGCGACGCGCACGCATGGCTGACGCGTGCGCACGAATTGGACAAAATCACAGTGACGCGTACGCGTGCTTGACGCGTACGCGTCGATTGGAGTTTGCGCAAACAACGCCAGCGCGCGGCTGACGCGCACGCATGGAGAGGAAAATCGCTGAATGACGCGTACGTGTGACCGACGCCTACGCGTGACCTGTGCGATCTGCGGAAATTTCAGAATACGCTGGAGACAGTTTTGGGCCACGTTTTGACCCAGAGTTTGGCCTAGAAACACAGATTAAAGTCAGAAAACATGCAGAGACTCAAGATATCATGTCATAATTCACTTTTCATATTTTAGATGTAGCTTTTAGAGAGAGAGGTTCTCTCTTCTCTCTTAGAATTTAGTATTAGGATTCCTCTTAAAGGATTTAGGATTTTCTTTTAATAATTAGGATTGTTTCTTTATACCAGGTTCAATAATCTATGTTTCTCTTCTATTTTTAATTACTCTGATGCTTTTATGTGTATTTGATTGATGTTGCCCAATTGGCTTATGAACCATTCATGTTAGGACTTTCTTAGTTAATATAATTTAAGGTATTTCAGACTCATGATTGTTTTGCTCTATTTATGATTTATTCTCCCTTTTGGCCTTGGTTAATTAATTGGTAATACTTGAGTTATCAAACTCAACAGTAGTTGAATTTTGCAATTGCTAATTGATTTGGATCGTTCTAAAGGTTGACTGAACTCGAGGATCAATTTAATTAGTCTACTTGACTTTCCTTTATTTAATAAGGGATAACTAAGTGGGATTAAAACCCAATTCTCATCACATCTGATAAGGATAACTAGGATAGGAATTCCAATTTTCATACCTTGCCAAGAGATTTATAGTTATTTATTATTAATTCCTGCAATCCATTTTTCTTGCCCAAATCTTCTTAAAACCCAAAACACTGTTCTCCATAACCAATAATAAATCATACTTCCCTGCAATTCCTTGAGAAGACGACCCGAGGTTTGAATACTTCGGTTTATAAATTTTATTGGGTATGTTACTTGTGACAACCAAAACTTTTGTAAGAAAGGAATTCTTGTCGGTCTAGAAGCTATACTTACAACGGGAATTTATTTGTGAAAATTCTAGATCGCGCGAGAGTTCTGCTCTTCACTGTCCCTCTGTCGCACATCCCCAAATCAAGTTATACTCAATATAAATTTGATCATAATCATGATCCATATCCAACACCCTCACTGGTGTATATCCACAGGGGTGAGCTCATCCGGGGCTCTCATAGTGTCCGGCCACCCTTATGACATAGGGTCAACAGAGTCTCGAGTCTCCATCTGGAGCACATGGTGGCTAGCCACTGCTTCCTTCCAGGGAACTCGTATCTCAGATAGTGGAAGTGCAAAAATCAAAATTATCAATATCTCAGTATATATGCATTCATTCTCAGCCATGGATCAACATCCATCTCAGCCATCCAGCTTAAATTCATAATTCATCGTCAGCGATGCGGCTTATAACTCATTCGGCAATCAGCCATAATTCAATATTATACACAGCCATTCTGGCTCATTACAAAATAGCACTTCCACTATTCAACATCATCAAAATTCATAAAATCGGCATTTAAGCCATAAATCATTTTTTTCTCAATTCATTTCACTTTGAAATCAAGTTTCAACTTCTTTCAGCCTTGGCTTTAAAGTTTCCAGTTCTCAAATCATCTCAGGCTCATAAGCCGCCCTTACACAAGGTAAGTTCCCCTTTTTAAAAATAAAGCCACCCTCGGCATTTTCTTTTCAAAACTTCCAAAACCATGGCAAGTTAAAGACTTATTTTGAAATATTCAAAATCGTCCATCCAACAACGGGATTTCGTATCAAAAGTTCCTCGGTAGAGTCTCAAGTCTTTAGGGGAGAATAACATAACTCATTTCATCAAATTCACTTAGAATCATTAAAACCTTGGCTTCCTGATTTGAGTAATAAAATAGGATCTTAGCCAAACCAAGTCATGTAACCAATAACTCCTTTCAAAGCCATTTCCTTTACTTAAACAAAATCGGCTTCAATTCCACGATTAAATCTGAAGCGTTTCAAACTACTAAGAGAATCATTTTTGTTATGTTAAACTAGAGTTCAAAGGATACTCTGAAGCTATTTAAAACGTCAGAATAATGAGGTTCATCAATCGAAATCCAAATCCTTTTAAAATCATGAAAACTCTTCCAAGGGGGCAATCTTTATGTTTAATAGAGAAAAACATAAACCCGTTTTACCTTTTAAAACAGCCTCAAAGCAAAATTCTCTTTCGAATGACTTGCACCCAAGGACATACTATTTTTCTTGGAAGATAAGGAGAAATCATAATTCTCTTTTCAATAATTCTTTCAAAGCGTAGCTTCATCACTTTCATAATTATTCTAAGTAAAGATAACATGAGAAGCCCTAAATTCACAATCCTCCAAGTAAATAGGAAAGGTATTAGACTCATAATTTCCCCAAATAACATTTCAAATAAAGACTCGGATTTTATAGAAATTACGACAGCATCTCCCCTAAAACTTGGACTTTACCACCCGGTTCGGGTCCCAACTAAACTGTTCCACAATCCTTTTCAACAGTTCCAACCAGAAATCAATTCAAAAGCAAGCTAACTCCAACAATCATCTCATTTTCATATCTCAAGAAAACCGTTTCAAAATCAAACCATTATCAACCGATTAAACTTGTTTTCAAAGCTTTAAAGGAACCGTTCAGTAACAATCCATTCATCAAAACCAAATAATAATCTATTCAAACATATTATGACATTCATCCAAGACAATCAACATCACATAAGCCTTATACAATCACCAAATGTACATTGTCTCACATCCGTATCCATATGTAATAATTCCAATATATAAAAATATAGTTTTTGGAAAGTGCTCCTACCTCAAAATGCAAAACCATAGCCCAAACGTGCTATAGGAACCTTCTCTTTTAACCCGAAATTACCTGCGGCTTGAATCACAGCTTCGCTCACTTTCGCAGTAACCACAGCAACTCTAATTGTAACATATAATAACCAAGACTCGACTCCACATTACCAAAACTCATATTCATTACCCAAACACAATCAAAAACTAACGAGAGGCTTTTCAAAACATAGATTACTTACTGAACTAGTGAAACGAAGCAGTCGCGAACTCCGAGCACGACACAAAAGCATCGATACACAACCCTGTGACAGATAACACCACAACACCTCAGCCTAAATTCTCAGAATAGCAACCAAAGGCTTCTCGAACCAAAATGCTTACCAAGACCGAGGGAGAAAGGCTGAACCGAAATAGCGACGGTCTCCGAACCGGTTCGGCGACAGCCCGACAGCCACCTCAACTGGTAGCGGGGACTTGGACAATATGCAGAGACAATGATGTTTCCAAAAACTCAATGGAAAGGAGAACCAGCTTAAAATCCTTACCGACAAAGTTTTTCGGCGACGGTAGTGGCATTTTTTGGCGGCCATAGGCGCAGTGGCGCAACTGATTTCTTCTCCGGGAGTGGCTGTAACGGAATTAGCGTCTCCCTCATTTCCCGATTCCCATGGTAGCTCCCAGCAGAGACTGCAGCAGACCTGAAAGGTGGCGGAAGCTTGCTCTCTCTCTAATGACAACCACGAACGACGATGACGCCCAAGGATTCTAGCGGCGACGACCCCCAGCAGCGGCGGCGGCAGACCAGAGCAGCAGAAATGGAGGGAATTCATCTTGTTTCCCTCCCACCAGCAACAGCAACAACCGGCGCCTTCAGTGACGGTGGAGGCACGGCGGCGGCATTCCTCCTCTGACGCGGCTTGACGGTAACCCCGTGGTAGTAGACCGCGACAGATCTGGCAGCACAGGCAGTGATTGGGCAGAGCGGCAATGGCGTGAACGCTCCTCGCGAGACCTTCTTCCCTTATCGCGCACCAGCCCTCTCGTTAGTCTCCTCATCTCTCGCCTCAGTCCCGACCTGTGACGGATACGACCCCGCGAGTAATAGTAGCGGCCTCAACTGGACAGGGATGGCAGAACGCAACGGTGGCAGTAGTGCCAAGCCGGCGACGCCCTTCCTTCCACTCTTTCCCTCTTCTGTTCCTCCGCGGTGGTTCACTACTTCTGCTTTCTTCATGGGCATGGGGGAAAAACTGTGTATGTTGAGAATAGGGATGGCGGCTGCTGCTGCATTATTAGGGTGCTGGGTGTGTACTGGTTTCAGGGAACCGGGTAACCGGGTAGGGTTTCAAGGTTAGGGTTGTGTGTGTTATGTTTTTAGATTAGGATAAAAATGGGATAATATAGTAATTAGAAATAAATTCTAACCCAACAATAATAATTTATAAAATACTATTTATTCATCAACTTCACAAATTATTTTCAATAAAATATTCAAATCCAATAATTGGAAATAATATAATTAAATCCTTTATTTTCCCAAAATAGCAGTATTAATATTTTAAAATATTAATTATTTAGTCCAAATCATATAAAATCCTTATTGTTTCACAGTTGCCAAATTTATAATTTAAACATATAAAATAATCCAATAATCATAAAATTGGATAATAATCTTAATCTATTTCAAATTCAATTAATCGAAACATGCTTTTATTTTCTTTAATAAAGAAATTTTTGAAATTAAAGCTACAGAAACACTGAATTTGAAATTAGCTAATGATAGTCCTTTTTCAAAAGTTTTGGGTCTTACATTCTACCTACCTTATAAAAATTTTCGTCCTTAAAAATTGGTACAAAACAAAAGAAACTTCATAACAGTTCACCCTTTAACACATTTAAGGAAAAAGAAAAAATATCTCAACATATAAACATATACATGGTTTTCAAATTCTTCGGTTGTTGTATGTGTAAAGATACAAAGGTAGGAGTGTGGTTGCAAGGCAAATGTTACAAGATAGGCTCAATGTAAAAGATGACATGGTTCAAACATGCAATAGTAAAGCAAGGCATCGAAGGCTATAAAACAGGATGGAGTTAAAACAACGTGCTTAACACTCACACACTGATCTCACATCAACCTCAAAGCTTCAACTTTCCAACTCCATCAAGCACTTTTCAATCCCTATATCCGATCATAAGTCTAGCGACCGCAAGCCCGTTCGCAAGGGACAAAACACCCACAACTCATAACATTGCACACCTACCGCTTCAGCTTCCGTATACACATATCGCATCTTAAAGAACTAACGCATCGCGTTACTACGTCTACAAGTCGCACGGGATATCAAAATAATTCTCGAGTCTACTTAGAATGATACAAGATTCAGATAGGAGAGATAAATGTCAAAGATAATACTCATATATTTGAGAGAATATATCCAATTCCAGATAAACAAGGATGCTCAAGCAATGAAGTTTGCTAGACACAATTCAATTGACAACTTCAAAGATAACCCTTGAACCAGAGAAATTCAATAGGACCAATAAGCAGAAAATCAGCGCATTAGTTTAAAACAATTTCAAGCTGAGTCGAAGAATTATGAGGTTTACAAAAAAGAATATCTCAGACCCAAGGCAAAGCTCACAGAACCCAAAAGCATAATTAAAATACTTCCAAATACATTGTTCATAAAAAGAATAAAAAACTTGCAGGAGAAATCACTTCACAGTTGGTGCACGAAATTGCAATCACACTTTTGCAATCCCGCACAACTAACCAGCAAGTGTACTGGGTCGTCCAAGTAATACCTTGCGTGAGCAAGGGTCGATCCCACAGAGATTGTCGGCTTGAAGCAAGCTATGGTTATCTTGTAAATCTTAGTCAGGATATCAGAAATTATCAGGATTGATTGTGAAAAGCAAAAGAACATGAAATGATTACTTGTTTTGCAGTAATGGAGAATAGGTTGAGGTTTGGAGATGCTCCATCTTCTGAATCTCTGGTTTCCTACTGTCTTCTTCTTCAAACACGCAAGTCTCCTTCCATGGCAAGCTGTATGTAGGGTTTCACCGTTGTCAATGGCTACCTCCCATCCTCTCATTGGAACGATTCCTAATGCCCTGTCACGGCACGGCATTCCATCTGTCGGTTCTCAATCAGGCCGGAATAGAATCCAGTGATTCTTTTGCGTCTGTCACTAACGCCCCGCCTTCAGGAGATTGAAGCACGTCACAGTCATTCAATCATTGAATCCTACTCAGAATACCACAGACAAGGTTTAGACCTTCCGGATTCTCTTGAATGCCGCCATCAGTCTAGCTTATACCACGAAGATTCCGGTTAAAGAGTCCAAGAGATAACTACTTAATCTAAGGTAGAACGGAGGTGGTTGTCAGTCACACGTTCATGATTGAGAATGATGATGATTGTCACGGATCATCACATTCATCCGGATTAAGAACAAGTATTATCTTAGAATGGAAGCAAGCATGATTGAATGAGAAACAGTAGTAATTGCATTAATCCATCAAGACACAGCAGAGCTCCTCACCCCCAACCATGGGGTTTAGAGACTCATGCTGTGGAAGAAAACGTGTAAAAATGTCATAAGGTCATCAAAAGGTTGCATAGGGTACTGATACAATGTCAAAAGATCCTATAAATAGTAAACTAGTGTCCTAAGGTTTACAGAAATGAGTAAATGACAGAAAAATCCACTTCCGGGCCCACTTGGTGTGTGCTTGGGCTGAGCAATGAAGGAATTTCGTGTAGAGACCTTTTCTGGAGTTAAACGCCAGTTCTCATGCCAGTTTGGGCGTTTAACTCCAAATTTTATGCCAGTTCCGGCGTTTAACGCTGGAATTTCTATAGGTGACTTTGAGCGCCGGTTTGGGCCATCAAATCTTGGGCAAAGTATGGACTATTATATATTGCTGGAAAGCCCAGGATGTCTACTTTCCAACGCCGTTGAGAGCGCGCCAATTGGGCTTCTGTAGCTCCAGAAAATCCGCTTCGAGTGCAAGGAGGTCAGAATCCAACAGCATCTGCAGTCCTTTTTGGTCTCGGAATCAGATTTTTGCTCAGGATCCTCAATTTCAGCCAGAAAATACCTGAAATCACAGAAAAACACACAAACTCATAGTAAAGTCCAGAAAAGTAAATTTTAACTAAAAACTAATAAAAATATACTAAAAACTAACTAAATCATACTAAAAACATACTTAAAACAATGCCAAAAAGCATACAAATTATCCGCTCATCACAACACCAAACTTAAATTGTTGCTTGTCCCCAAGCAACTGAAAATCAAAATAGGATAAAAAGAAGAGAATATACTATAGACTCCAAAATATCAAGGAAACATAGCTCCAACTAGATGAGCGGGACTAGTAGCTTTTTGCCTCCGAACAGTTTTGGCATCTCACTCTATCCCTTGAAGTTCAGAATGATTGGCATCTATAAGAACTCAGAACTCAGATAGTGTTATTGATTCTCTTAGTTAAGCATAATGATTCTTGAACATAGCCAGTGTATGAGTCTTGGCTGTGGCCCAAAGCACTTTGTCTTCCAGTATTACCACCGGATACAAACATGCCACAGACACATAATTGGGTGAACCTTTTCAGATTGTGACTTAGCTTTACTAAAGTCCCCAATTAGAGGTGTCCAGGGTTCTTAAGCACACTCTTGTTGCCTTGGATCACAACTTTATTTCTTTCTTCTTCTTTTTTTTTTGTTCTTTTTTTTCGAATATTTTTTTTTTTCGAAATCTCTTTTTTTTTTGTATCCACTGCTTTTTCTTGCTTCAAGAATCAATCTAATTATTTTTAGATCCTCAATAACAGTTCTCTTTTTTCTCATTCTTTCAAGAGCCAACACTTTTTAACATTCTCAAAATAACAATTTCAAGAGACATATGCACTGTTCAAGCATTCATTCAGAAAGCAAAAAGTATTGTCACCACATCAAGCTAGTTCAGCTAGTTTCAATGATAAATTTTGAAATCCTGTACTTCTTGTTCTTTTGTGATTAAAGCATTTTTCATTTAAGAGAGGTGATGGATTCATAGGACATTCATATCTTTAAGGCATAAAATTTTTAATTTTATTAATTATGGATTAAAACAAGGCTCAAAAAATAGATATAGGATGAAACTAAAAATAAAAATAGAAAACAAAACAAAGGAAAAAAAAAACGCAAACATAGGCTCCTAATGATAGAGGTTTTCACAGAGTTAGGACTCAACAACCTTGATTTTGAGAAGTAGATGCTCCCTCAGCTTGAGAGGAGAACTTTTGGCATTTCAATTCTTGGATTTCACGCCCCTGCTTCTCTTGCTCCTTCAGCAATTTGCAGAGCATGCAGTTCTGATTCTGCTGTTCTTCCTTCAGTTGCTCCATAGTCTCTTGCAGCTTGTTAATAGATGCTTCTAGGCTGGTCCAGTAGTCAATTCTTGGGAACTCAGGGAGGAATTCCTGCGCCCTCCTCTTGATAGAGTTGTCTTGCACTTGTCCTTCCATTGACTTCTTGGTGATTGGGTGTTCAATGGGTATGAACTCATCTACTCCCATCTTCACCCCAGCCTCTTTACAGAGCAAGGAAATCAAGCTTGGGTAAGCCAGTTTGCCCTCAGTGGAATTCTTATTTGCAATGGTGTAGATCTCACAGGCAATCACATGATGAATCTCCACTTCTTTTCCAAGCATAATGCAATGAATCATCACTGCTCTCTTGATGGTGACCTCAGAACGGTTGCTAGTGGGCAATATGGAACGCCCAATAAAGTCTAGCCAACCTCTTGCAATTGGCTTGAGGTCTCCCCTCTTGAGTTGGTTTGGGACACCCTTTGAATTGGTTATCCACTTAGTCCCAGGGAGGCATATGTCCTCTAGAACTTGATCCAACCCTTTATCTACTCTCACCATCCTCCTATTGAAGGAATCAGGATCATCTTGCAGTTGAGGTAGTTTGAAGATTTCTCTTATTTTGTCCAGATGGAAGTACATAACTTGCCCTCTGACCATGGTTCTGTAGGTATGGTAAGCAGTTCCAGTCATTCTCTGCTTATCTGTTAACCACAGATTTGAGTAGAATTCCTGAACCATGTTCCTTCCAACCTTTATTTCAGGATTGGTTAGAACTTCCCATCCTCTGTTTCGAATTTGCTCTTGGATCTCCGGATATTCATCTTCTTTCAGATCAAATTTAACTTCCGGGATCACTGACCTCAGACCCATTATTTTGTGATAATGGTCTTCATGTTCTTTGGTTAAGAACTTCTCTTGATTCCAAAGATTCTTTGGATTAGTCTCTTTCTTTCCTCTTGAGTTGGTTTGTTTTCCCTTGGGAGCCATGATCTTGATGAATCTTGGCTTAGTGATCACGGAAAAGCACACCAAACTTAGAGGTTTTGCTTGTCCTCAAGCAAAAAGAAAAGAAAGAAGAGAAGAGAGAGAGAGAGGAAGAGGAAATTCGAATGGTGTGAGGAAGGAGGGGTGAGGAACGTTCACTTATAGAGTGGGGGGAGGAGAATTTCGAAAACAAGAGAGAGATTTGAAAGGAAATTTGAAAAGATATGGAAAGAAATTGAGAAAAGGGTGAGTTTTTGAAGAAGATTTGGGATTATTTTGAAATAGATTTGAAGAATGGTTTTGATTTGTGAAGATTTGAAAGTGAATGATGAAGGGTTGAAGTGCATTTATGTGGAAGAGTATGGGTAAAAAGAGGAAAGTTTGAAAAAATTTGAGTTTAAAACAAAAATGTGGTCCCCCCACCTTTCTGGCGTTAAACGCCCAGAATGGCACCCATTCTGGCGTTTAACGCCCATATGGTACCCCTTTTGGGCGTTTAACGCCCAGCCAGGTGCCCTGGCTGGCGTTAAACGCCAGAAAACCTTCCTCACTGGGCGTTTTTCTGAACGCCCAGTGATGCTGCACACCTGGCGTTAAACGCCCAGAATGGTGCCCATTCTGGCGTTTAACGCCCAAAATGGCACCATTCCTGGCGTTAAACGCCCAGAATGGTACCCATTCTGGCGTTTAACGCCCAAAATGCCCCTTACTGGCATTTTTTCGCCAGTAAGCTCATTTTCTCTGCTTTTTGAGCTGAATCCTTCTGTAACTCTGTGAATTCCTTCATTTTTGATATTTGCCTCTGTAGGAACTAATCATATAACCTCCTAATGACTGGGTTGCCTCCCAGCAAGCGCTTCTTTACTGTCTTTAGCTGGACTTTCACTGAGAATCACTCAAGTCTCAGTTTTGAGCATTCCTGCTCAAAATTTCCTTCAAGATAGTGCTTGATTCTCTGTCCATTAACAATGAACTTCTTGTCAGAATCAATATCCTGAAGCTCAACATATCCATATGGTGACACTCCTGTAATCACATACGGACCCCTCCAACGGGATTTGAGTTTTCCTGGAAACAGTTTGAGCCTAGAGTTGAAGAGCAGAACTTTTTGTCCTGGCTCAAAGACTCTGGTTGACAACTTCTTGTCATGCCATTTCTTTGCCTTTTCCTTATAAATTTTTGCATTTTCAAAGGCATTGAGTCTGAACTCCTCTAGCTCATTTAGCTGGAGCAGTCTTTTTTCACCAGCTAACTGTGCATCCATGTTTAGGAATCTGGTTGCCCAGTAGGCTTTATGTTCCAGTTCCACAGGCAAATGGCAGGCCTTCCCATACACCAGTTGGTATGGAGAGGTTCCTATAGGAGTCTTGAATGCTGTTCTGTATGCCCACAGAGCATCATCCAAGCTCTTTGCCCAATCCTTTCTTCGGGCCATCACAGTCCATTCCAGGATTCTCTTTAGCTCTCTGTTAGAGACCTCAGCTTGTCCATTTGTCTGTGGATGATACGGAGTTGCCACTTTGTGGCTAATTCCATATCTAACCATAGCAAGGTGTAGCTGTTTATTGCAGAAATGAGTGCCCCCATCACTGATTAGCACTCTGGGAACGCCAAATCTGCTGAAAATATTTTTCTGGAGGAATTTCAGTACGGTCTTAGTATCATTGGTGGGTGTAGCAATCGCTTCTACCCACTTAGATACATAGTCCACTGCCACAAGAATGTAAGTGTTTGAGCATGATGGTGGGAATGGCCCCATGAAGTCAATTCCCCATACATCAAACAACTCTATCTCTAATATCCCTTGTTGAGGCATGGCATATCCATGAGGCAGGTTACCAGCTCTTTGGCAACTGTCACAGTTACGCACAAACTCTCGGGAATCTTTATAGAGAGTAGGCCAGTAGAAGCCACATTGGAGGACTTTAGTGGCTGTTCGCTCACTTCCAAAATGTCCTCCATACTGTGATCCATGGCAGTGCCATAGGATCCTTTGTGCTTCTTCTCTGGGTACACACCTGCGGATCACTCCGTCAGCACATCTCTTAAAGAGATATGGTTCATCCCAGAGGTAGTACTTGGCATCTGAAATTAATTTCTTTCTCTGCATGTAACTGTACTCTTTGGGTATGAACCTCACGGCTTTAAAATTTGCAATATCTGCAAACCATGGAGCTTCCTGAATGGCAAATAGTTGCTCATCTGGGAAAGTCTCTGAGATCTCAGTAGAAGGGAGGGACGCACCAGCTACTGGTTCTATTCGGGACAGATGATCTGCTACTTGGTTCTCTGTCCCTTTTCTGTCTCTTATTTCTATATCAAACTCTTGCAGAAGCAACACCCATCTAATGAGCCTAGGTTTTGAATCCTGCTTTGTGAGTAGATATTTAAGAGCAGCATGGTCAGTGTACACAACCACTTTGGATCCCACTAAATAGGATCTAAACTTGTCAATGGCATAAACCACTGCAAGTAACTCTTTTTCTGTTGTTGTGTAGTTCTTCTGTGCGTCATTTAGAACACGGCTGGCATAGTAAATGACGTGCAGAAGCTTGTTATGCCTCTGTCCCAACACTGCACCAATGGCATGGTCACTGGCATCACACATTAGTTCAAATGGCAATGTCCAATCTGGTGCAGAGATAACTGGTGCTGTGACCAACTTAGCTTTTAGGGTCTCAAATGCCTGCAGACACTGTGTGTCAAACACAAATGGTGTGTCAGCAGCTAGCAGGTTACTCAGAGGTTTTGCAATTTTCGAAAAATCCTTTATAAACCTTCTGTAGAATCCTGCATGCCCAAGAAAGCTTCTGATTGCCTTAACATTGGCAGGTGGTGGTAATTTTTCAATTACCTCCACCTTTGCCTTATCCACCTCTATTCCCTTGCTTGAAATTTTGTGTCCAAGGACAATTCCTTCAGTCACCATAAAGTGACATTTCTCCCAGTTTAAAACCAGGTTAGTCTTTTGGCACCTTTTCAAGACAAGTGCTAGGTGATTAAGACAGGAGCTAAATGAGTCTCCATATACTGAAAAGTCATCCATGAAGACTTCCAGAAATTTCTCTACCATATCTGAGAAGATAGAGAGCATGCACCTCTGAAAGGTTGCAGGTGCATTGCACAGACCAAAAGGCATTCTCCTATAGGCAAACACGCCTGAAGGGCAGGTGAATGCTGTTTTCTCTTGGTCCTGGGGGTCTACTGCAATTTGGTTGTAGCCTGAATAGCCATCCAAAAAGCAGTAATAATCATGGCCAGCTAGTCTTTCTAGCATTTGGTCTATGAATGGTAAAGGAAAATGATCCTTTCTGGTGGCTGTATTGAGCCTTCTGTAGTCAATACACATGCGCCACCCTGTGACTGTCCTTGTGGGAACCAGTTCATTTTTTTCATTATGAACCACTGTCATGCCTCCCTTTTTGGGAACAACTTGGACAGGGCTCACCCAGGGGCTATCAGAAATAGGATAAATAATCCCAGCCTCTAGTAATTTAGTGACCTCTTTCTGCACCACCTCCTTCATGGCAGGATTTAGCCTCCTCTGTGGTTGGACCACTGATTTGGCATTATCCTCCAACAGGATCTTGTGCATGCATCTAGCTGGGCTAATGCCCTTAAGATCACTTATGGACCACCCAAGAGCTGTCTTGTGTGTCGTTAGCACTTGAATCAGTGCTTCCTCTTCCTGCGAATTTAAAGCAGAGCTTATAATCACTGGAAAAGTGTCACCCCCTCCCAGAAATGCATATTTCAGGGATGGTGGTAGTGGTTTGAGTTCAGGCTTGGGAGGCTTATCCTCCTCCTGAGGAATTTTCGAAAATTCCTTTGCCTCCTCTAGTTCTTCCTGATCAGGCTGAGCATCTTTGAAGATGTCCTCAAGCTCTGATTCTAGGCTTTCAGCCATGTTGATCTCTTCTACCAGAGATTCAATAATGTCAGCGCCCATGCAGTCATTTGGTGTGTCTGGATGCTGCATGGCTTTTACAGCATTCAACTTGAACTCATCCTCATTGACCCTCAAGGTTACTTCCCCTTTTTGTACATCAATGAGAGTTCATCTAGTTGCTAGGAAGGGTCTTCCTAGAATGAGAGTTGCACTCTTGTGCTCCTCCATTTCCAGCACCACAAAGTCAGTTGGAAAGGCAAATGGCCCAACCTTGACAATCATGTCCTCAATTATGCCTGATGGGTATTTAATAGAGCCATCAGCAAGTTGGAGGCATATCCGGGTTGGTTTGACTTCTCCAGTCAACCCAAGCTTTCTGATAGTGGATGCAGGTATTAGATTGATGCTTGCTCCAAGATCACATAGGGCTGTCTTAGTGCAAGCACCTTCTAATGTGCATGGTATCATAAAGCTTCCTGGATCTTGAAGCTTTTCTGGTAAGCTCTTTAATATGACTGCACTGCATTCTTCAGTGAGAAACACTTTTTCAGTTTCTCTCCAATCCTTCTTATGACTTAAGATTTCTTTCATGAACTTAGCATAAGAAGGTATTTGCTCAAGTGCCTCTGCAAACGGAATCTTTATTTCAAGAGTCCTTAGATAGTCTGCAAAGCGGGCAAATTGCTTATCCTGCTCCGCTTGGCGGAGTTTTTGAGGATAAGGCATCTTGGCTTTATATTCTTCAACCTTAGATGCTGCAGGTTTATTCCTTACAGAAGTGGTTGAAGAAGCCTTGTTAGAGGGATTACTGTCAGCACTCTCAGGTGTCTGATCTTCCCTTGGCGTTTGAACGCCAGGAATGGGTGAAGTTTGGGCGTTAAACGCCAACTTCTCTCCCTTTTCTGGCGTTTGAACGCCAGAACTGGGCAAGGAATGGGCGTTTAACGCCAGCTTTCCTTCCCTTTCTGGCGTTTGAACGCCAATAGCATTCCTCTCTGGGCTCTTACTGTCCTCAGAGGGATTTTGAACAGTGGTGTGGTTGTCCTCTGTCAATTGTTCCTTGTTTGGCTTTTTACTCTTTTGAGCAGTGTTACTCAGGGTCTTCCCACTCCTCAATTGAACTGCTTGACATTCCTCTGTTATCTGTTTAGATATTTGCTGTTTTGCTTGATTCAACTGCAGTTCTATGCTCTTGTTAGCAACTTTAGTTTCATAGAGCATCTCTTTAAAGTCTGCTAACTGTTCTGTCATCAGGAGCAATTGTTGATTAAGCTCATTTATCTGTTCTTGAGGACTAGGGTCAGTGACTACTGCCATGACTTCCTCTTTTGGAGAGAACTCATTGCTAGAGTACAAATATTGGTTTCTAGCAACAGTGTCTATAAGCTCTTGAGCTTCTTCAATTGTCTTCCTCATGTGTATAGATCCACCAGCTGAGTGGTCTAAAGACATCTGAGCTTTTTCTGTAAGCCCATAGTAGAAAATGTCTAACTGTACCCACTCTGAAAACATTTCAGAGGGACATTTCCTTAGCATACCTCTATACCTCTCCCAGGCATTGTAAAGGGATTCATTATCCTCTTGTTTAAAGCCTTGGATGTCCAGCCTTAGCTGTGTCATCCTCTTTGGAGGGTAAAAATGATTCAGGAATTTGTCTGACAACTGTTTCCATGTCTTTATGCTTGCTGTAGGTTGGTTATTCAACCACCTCTTAGCTTGATCTTTCACAGCAAATGGAAACAGTAATAGTCTGTAGACATCCTGATCCACCTCTTTATCATGTACTGTGTCAGCAATTTGTAAAAATTGTGCCAGAAACTCAGTAGGTTCTTCCTGTGGAAGACCGGAATACTGGCAATTTTGCTGCACTATGATAATGAGTTGAGGATTTAGTTCAAAGCTGCTTGCTTTGATGGGAGGTGTACAGATGCTACTCCCATATGCAGCTGTAATGGGGTTAGCATATGACCCCAGAGTCCTTTTGGACTGATTGATCCCACTTAAGTCCATAATGGACAAGAGGGAAATGATAATGATTGCAAAGAGATAAATGTTGTTTTTTTTTTTGAATAAACGAAAAAAATAAAATAAAACAAAGGAAAATTAAAGTAAAAATTCGAAAATCAAAAAGAAAATAGAATCAAAGCAAATTGAAAACTGAATCAATTAGTTAATTAAAAAGATTTTGAAAACAGCAATTAGAAAGATATGATTGAAAAATTTTTATGAAAAAGATTTGATTTTTTAAAAAGAGGAAAGAGAAAAACACAAAAAGACACCAAACTTAAAATTTTTGAAAATCAAACACAAAATTTTCGAAAATTTTTTAGGGAAAAACACAAAGAGGATACCAAACTTAGAATTTTTATGAATCAAAAAGGGACTAAGAACATGCAAAAATCGAAAATTAAAAGAAAAATAAAAGCATGCAATTGACACCAAACTTAGAATATGAAACTAGACTCAACTAAAAGACTCTAAACCAACAAAAATAAAACAGTCCTAATCTAAGCAACAAGATAAGCCGTCAGTTGTCCAAACTCAACAATCCCCGGCAACGGCGCCAAAAACTTGGTGCACGAAATTGCAATCACACTTTTGCAATCCCGCACAACTAACCAGCAAGTGTACTGGGTCGTCCAAGTAATACCTTGCGTGAGCAAGGGTCGATCCCACAGAGATTGTCGGCTTGAAGCAAGCTATGGTTATCTTGTAAATCTTAGTCAGGATATCAGAAATTATCAGGATTGATTGTGAAAAGCAAAAGAACATGAAATGATTACTTGTTTTGCAGTAATGGAGAATAGGTTGAGGTTTGGAGATGCTCCATCTTCTGAATCTCTGGTTTCCTACTGTCTTCTTCTTCAAACACGCAAGTCTCCTTCCATGGCAAGCTGTATGTAGGGTTTCACCGTTGTCAATGGCTACCTCCCATCCTCTCATTGGAACGATTCCTAATGCCCTGTCACGGCACGGCATTCCATCTGTCGGTTCTCAATCAGGCCGGAATAGAATCCAGTGATTCTTTTGCGTCTGTCACTAACGCCCCGCCTTCAGGAGATTGAAGCACGTCACAGTCATTCAATCATTGAATCCTACTCAGAATACCACAGACAAGGTTTAGACCTTCCGGATTCTCTTGAATGCCGCCATCAGTCTAGCTTATACCACGAAGATTCCGGTTAAAGAGTCCAAGAGATAACTACTTAATCTAAGGTAGAACGGAGGTGGTTGTCAGTCACACGTTCATGATTGAGAATGATGATGATTGTCACGGATCATCACATTCATCCGGATTAAGAACAAGTATTATCTTAGAATGGAAGCAAGCATGATTGAATGAGAAACAGTAGTAATTGCATTAATCCATCAAGACACAGCAGAGCTCCTCACCCCCAACCATGGGGTTTAGAGACTCATGCTGTGGAAGAAAACGTGTAAAAATGTCATAAGGTCATCAAAAGGTTGCATAGGGTACTGATACAATGTCAAAAGATCCTATAAATAGTAAACTAGTGTCCTAAGGTTTACAGAAATGAGTAAATGACAGAAAAATCCACTTCCGGGCCCACTTGGTGTGTGCTTGGGCTGAGCAATGAAGGAATTTCGTGTAGAGACCTTTTCTGGAGTTAAACGCCAGTTCTCATGCCAGTTTGGGCGTTTAACTCCAAATTTTATGCCAGTTCCGGCGTTTAACGCTGGAATTTCTGTAGGTGACTTTGAGCGCCGGTTTGGGCCATCAAATCTTGGGCAAAGTATGGACTTTTATATATTGCTGGAAAGCCCAGGATGTCTACTTTCCAACGCCGTTGAGAGCGCGCCAATTGGGCTTCTGTAGCTCCAGAAAATCCGCTTCGAGTGCAGGGAGGTCAGAATCCAACAGCATCTGCAGTCCTTTTTGGTCTCGGAATCAAATTTTTGCTCAGGATCCTCAATTTCGGCCAGAAAATACCTGAAATCACAGAAAAACACACAAACTCATAGTAAAGTCCAGAAAAGTGAATTTTAACTAAAAACTAATAAAAATATACTAAAAACTAACTAAATCATACTAAAAACATACTTAAAACAATGCCAAAAAGCATACAAATTATCCGCTCATCAACAGTCTAAAAGAAAAGTTAAGCAACAAGCCTTCTTCAAGAGAAGAATAAAAGCATAAACATGGCTTTTCCTTAATACCATTTTCATGTTGGAGTAGCTTGTGTAGAGTTTTAAAAACAAAATGCACACAGGTTTGGCTAAGAACTAAAATATTTTCATCAAATATTTTAGAAAGTTAGTTAGGTGCACAATCTTAACCAAAAGTAGTCACAAAACTCGGAAGAGAAATCTAATGCTTGTTCAAAAATTCCCAAAGTCCATGTTCAAATAAGCGAGTATAAAAATTTTAGCAAGGACGAAAAGGAAAGTTAAACTCTATTTAGAAAAGGAAATCCAAGGTAAAAGTTTGCTTATAAATTGGTAAAGGAAATAAGTGGTGCATTTCAACGAACAGGTTTCCACTAAACAATGGAGCTTCTCAAAACTTCATTTAAAATAGCGCATGCCAACTTTAAATTAACTTCGTCAAAATTGAACAATGGTTCAAATCTCAATCAAGCAACAGAAAATAATTTCCGTTTAGAATTTCTTCAAAGAGAATTCAAAACTTCCTCAAACAAAGTTTGAAATAAGCCTCCAAAAATATACTTGAAATTACCATTTCAGAAGGACCTTCAAGAAGGTTAGGATGTACTTAAGAAAAGTCAAGCCATAGAAGAAAGGATCTTAAATCAAAGTAGTTCAAACAAGATCCACTAGGTCTGAGACATCAGATAAGCTTTCAATTGATCCAAAAGAATACAAAAGTCATAGGAAGGACCACTCAATCATTAGTAATTTCTCAAATATAGATCTTGGACTAAGAACTCTGGTAGAGACAATAAGAGGATAAATGATGCATTAGTTTAAAATGAATCAAGCTGACTCGCATAAGAATGAGATTCACAAGAGAAGGAAAACCAAGATCAATGGTAGTGTTCACAAGATGTAAACGATTAGTTAAAAACAAAGTCAACTATGACATTCATAGAGATGGAAGGCTTAAGGGAGAATTTAGTCCGTTCATAAGAAGTAAGCTATGAGTCCAATATTTTCAAAAGAATAACAATGGCATAAACAGTGTGGTATGCTAAATCAAACTCAAATCAAGAATAATTTAGGTAAAGTTTAACAAACAAACCTAACCGGGATAAAAGTGAAAAATCCTTTCTTTTCAAAACTTTGAAGAATACCCAAATACATAATCAAATGAAGATGTGCATTGGAACTATAGTAAATTACTAGAAAGTCAAATTGTATTTAAAGTAAATGCAGTTCCGCAAACCAGTAAAAGTACAGGCGAGGTATTAGAAATAAATAGTTGTCAAACTATATAAGAAATCTTCAAAGTTTCATATATAGATAAGTATATATCTAGTCAACAGCAATTTTTATAAAAATCTCAAAATTGGCTGTAACCACCGTCAAATAAGAGGAGCACTGGGTCAACAAGTTCTCTAAGAATAGACTCGGAATCTGGAGTTAAAGTGCACAGCGCATTAAGACAAGTTCAAAGCCATATCAAAGAATACATGATTCAAGAAGAATTCAAACAGAGGAAGATAGATGCAACAAGGATTTTAAACAAGCATATGCACTTAAGATCAAACAAGAATGCATATGAATACAGGAATAGAGTTGAAAAATCAAACTGCTTTTCAAAAGGATTAGCAAACAAGAACTTCAAGTTAGGATATGAAAGAACAGGTCAACTCAAACAAAATTCAAGACACGCAACTGAATAGTCTCGAGAAATAGTCTCTAACGTTCCCAAAACCCATAATTCACTTTGCTCAAAACTCGTATATCATCTATGATAACACATCAGGGCTTTCATGTACATAATTCACTAGTATTAAGCCGGCCAAACTTAATATCAGGAATTATGCAATGCAAGACTAACAGCGTTAATCAATAGACCGTCATATGTATAAAGTTCTAATTCTCGTCATTCGACAAGACCTAGTACATGACAAACGCTCAAAGTATGCAATTGAAGCATAGTCGATCCATTCCTCAGGCTCTACAGGAAAGACCGCTCTGATACCATAATGTAACACCCTAACTATCAAAGCTCACGCTTCCGGCTGCGCCACTCTGATAGCTCGGGCATTACGAGGATTCTTACAATATTTATTACTAAAGTATGAGCCTGTTTAAATCTTTAAACCGCAATACCATTCCCAAAAATACTTTCATTCGATAACGTACATCCATAGATACCATACAACTTACCAAAAACTCATAAAGAGTACATCCATATATATACATATATATAAATAATATTACAAGCATTATCCAATACAATTCCTATCCCTCTTACAGAAGTATAAAGATATAGGCAAGGGAACAAAAATATAACTAAAGCAATACATAGCATTTCAACAACAACTAAATAAATTCTTCGTGACATCTGCGTCTATATCCTGAAAGGGGAAAAATTGTAGGGGGTGAGAACATCATCCTCGAAAGGGTTCTTAGTAGAGGGTTTCTGGGAATTACTGTAATAGGATACGTGAAGGTAAACCGTACCAGTGATTAATAACCGTCTTATGCCCCTTTTTCAAAAACAACGGTTTACAATAAAAGTAAAGTCGAAAATCTTTTCTGAAAGAGGAACCGTTCAATTCTCAAAAACTCAAAAGCCTTTCAAAAAAGTTTATCTATACTAAACCAAAATAACCTTTCATATTTTTCCAAACCAGAAACACAAAACCAAAACCAACCAGCGGTCCATCTCTTCTAAACCACGACCCTAGGCCTAAACAATCCGACAGCATCCAATCCACCACAATCGAATAGAGTTTCAGTCGCAAACACAAGTAGGAAGGTTCAAGCACAAACAAACAGTTACAACAAGTAGTATAATTAGCAGTTAGTCACAAGTAATCACAAAGGCAAACCAAGTACAATATGCACACCCAAACAATGTCACATAGATGTATATGATGCATGCCTGTCCGAGTAGCTGATGATATCATCTGTCGGTTATATAGCCAACCCGACAAGTCCTGGTAGCTAACCATTGGACTGTCCCTCTGTCGTGCATCCCCAACTCAAGTTATACTCAACATAAATTTGATCATAATCATGATCCATATCCAACACCCTCACTGGTGTATATTCACGGGGGCGAGCTCATCCGAGGCTTTCACAGTGCCCAGCCACTCTTACGACATAGGGTCAATAGAGTCTCGAGTCTCCACCTGGGGCACGTGGTGGCAAGCCACTGCTTCCTTCCAGGAAACTCGTGTCTCAGATAGTGGAGTGAAAAAATCACAATTATCAATATCTCAGCATATATACATTCATTCTCAGCCATGGATCAACATCCTTCTCAGCCATCCGGCTTAAATTCATAATTCATCGTCAGCCATGCGACTCATAACTCATTCGGCAATTAGCCATAATTCAATATCATACACAGCTATTCCGGCTCATAACAAAATAGCACTTCCACCATTCAACATCATCAAAATTCATAAAATTAGCATTTAAGCCATAAATCATTTTTTTATCAATTCATTTCACTTTGAAATCAAGTTTCAACTCTTTTCAGCCTTGGCTTTAAAGTTTCCATTTCTCAAATCATCTCAGGCTTATAAGCCACCCTTACACAAGGTAAGTTCCCCTTTTTGAAAATAAAGCCACCCTCGGCATTCTCTTTTCAAAACTTCCTAAACCATGGCAAGTTAAAGACTTATTTTGAAATATTCAAAATCGTCCATCCAACAACGGGATTTCGTATCAAAAGTTCCTCGGCAGAGTCTCAAGTCTTTAGGGGAGAATAGCATAACTCATTTCATCAAATTCACTTAGAATCATTAAAACCTTGGCTTCCTGATTTGAGTAATAAAATAGGATCTAAGCCAAACCGAGTCATGTAACCAATAACTCCTTTCAAATCCATTTCCTTTACTTAAACAAAACCAGCTTCAATTCCACGATTAAATCTGAAGCGTTTCAAACTGCTAAGAGAATCATTTTTGTTATGTTTAACTAGAGTTCAAAGGATACTCTGAAGCTATTTAAAACGTCAGAATAATGAGGTTCATCAATCGAAATCCAAATCCTTTTAAAATCACGAAAACTCTTCCAAGGGGCAATCTTTATGTTTAATAGAGAAAAACATAAACCCGTTTTAACTTTCAAAACAGCCTCAAAGCAAAATTCTCTTTTGAATGACTTGCACCCAAGGACATACTATTTTTCATGGAAGATAAGGAGAAATCATAATTCTCTTTTCAATAATTCTTTCAAAGCATAGCTTCATTGCTTTTATAATTATTCTAAGTAAAGATAATAAGAGAAGCCCTAAATTCACAATCCTCCAAGTAAATAGGAAAGGCATTAAACTCAAAATTTCCCCAAATAACATTTCAAATAAAGACTCGGATTTTATAGAAATTTCGGTAGCATCTCTCCTAAAACTTGGACTTTGCCACCTGGTTCGGGTCCCAACTAAACCGTTCCACAATCCTTTTCAACAGTTCAAACCAGAAATCAATTCAAAAGCAAGCTAAATCCAACAATCATCTCATTTTCATATCTCAAGGAAACCGTTTCAAAATCAAACCATTGTCAACCAATTAAACTTGTTTCCAAAGCTTTAAAGGAACCATTCAGCAACAATCCATTCATCAAAACCAAATAATAATCCATTCAAACATATAATTACATTCATCCAACATAATCAACATCACATAAGGCTTATACAATTACCAAATGTACATTGTCTCACATCAGTATCCATATGTAATAATTTCAATATATAAAAATATAGTTTTTAGAAAGTGCCCCTACCTCAAAACACAAAACCATAGCCCAAACATGCTACAAGAACCTTCTCTTTTAACTCGAAATTACCGGCGGCTTGAATCACAGCTTCGCTCACTTTCGCAGTAACCACAGCAACTCTAATCGCAACATATAATAATCAGGACTCGACTCCACTATTGCACGAAATTGTGATCTCAATGGTGCCATTTGGGTTTCTGTAGCTCCAAAAATTCCATTTCGAGTGCACAGAGGTCAGAATCCAACAGCATCAGCAGTCCTTTTTCAGCCTCTGAATCAGATTTTTGCTTAGGTCCCTAAATTTCTGCCAGAAAATACTTGAAATCACAGAAAAATACACAAACTCATAGTATAGTCCAAAAATATGAATTTTGCTTAAAAACTAATAAAAATATACTATAAAGTAGCTAGATCCTACTAAAAACTACCTAAAAACAATGCCAAAAAGCGTATAAATTATCCGCTCATCACAATAAAAATATGCACTATTCAAGCATTCATTCGGAAAACAAAAAGTATTGCCACCACATCAAAATAATTAAACTAATTTCAAGATAAAATTTGAAATCCAAGTACTTCTTGTTCTTTTGTAATTAAGCACATTTTTCATTTAAGAGAGGTGAAGGATTCATGGAATTATTCATAGCTTTAAGACATAGACACTAGACACTAATGATCATGTAATGAAGACACAAACATGGATAACATATAAAGCATCAAATTCGAAAAATAGAAAAATAAGAACAAGGAAATTAAAGAACTGGTCCACCTTAGTGATGGTGGCTAGTTCTTCTTCTTTGAAGATCTTATGGAGTGCTTGAGCTCCTCAATGTCTCTTCCTTGCCTTTGTTGCTCCATCCCTAGTGCTTTTGGTACTCCTATCCTTAGTTGCTCCCAATAGTTATGTGGAGGAAAATGTATCCCTTGAGGCATCTCAGGGATTTCTTGATGAGGGAATTCTTCATGCTCTTGTTGAGGTCCATGAGTGGGCTCTCTTGTTTGCTCCATCCTTTTCTTAGTGATGGGCTTGTCATCTTCAATGAGGATGTCTTCCTCTATGACAATTCCAGCTGAATTGCATAGGGATCACCTTTTTTCTTGACCACAACTTCATAGAAGTGGTCTTGATGGACCTTTGAGATGAATCTTTCCATCTCCCATGACTCGGAGGTGGAAGCTTTTGCCTTTCCTTTTCTCTTTCTAGAGGTTTCTCTGGCCTTAGGTGTCATAAATAGTTATAGAAAAACAAAAAGCAATGCTTTTACCATACCAAACTTAAACGATTTGCTCGTTCTCGAGCAAAAGAAGAAAGAAAGAAGGGGAAGAAGAAGAAAATAGAGGAGATGGAGGGAGATAGAGAGAGATGTGGGGTAGGTGTGGATTCTGTGGGGTCCACAGATCCTGAGGGATCAAGAATTTCTCATCCCTGCTTCTTTTAGGCGTGCAAAACACCCCTATTGTGCATTCCTGGCGTTTAACGCCAGACTGCTGCTTGTTTCTGGCGTTAAATGCCAGTTTTTATTCCTTTCCTGGTGTTAAATGCCAAGCTGCAACCTGTTTCTGGCATTTAACGCCAGTTTGTTGCTTCTTTCTGGCGTTTAACGCCAGTATGGTACTTCTTTCTGGCATTTAACGCCCAGAATGGTGCCAGACTGGGCGTTAAATGCCCATTCTGCTACCCTTACTACGTTTAATGCTATTTTTTATTTTTTTTATTTTTGCAGTTGTTTTTGTGACTCCACATGATCATCAACCTAAAAAAGAAAATAACATAGAAAAATAAAATTGGGTTGCCTCCCAATAAGCGCTTCTTTAATGTCAATAGCTTGACAGTGAGCTCTCATAGAGCTTCACAGATGATTAAAGCATTGCTGGGACCTTCCAACACCAAACTTAGAGTTTGAATGTGGGGGTTCAACACCAAACTTAGAGTTTAGTTGTGGCCTCCCAACACCAAACTTAGAGTTTGACTATGGGGGCTTTATTTGTCTCTGTATTGAGAGAAGCTTTTCATGCTTCCTCTCCATGGTTGTAGAGGGAGATCCTTGAGTTTTAAACACAAGGTAGTCCTCATTCAATTGAAGGATCAACTCTTCTCTGTCCACATTAATCACAGCTTTTGCTGTGGCTAGGAAGGGTCTTCCAAGGATGATGGATTCATCCTCATCCTTCCCAGTGTCTAAGATTATGAAATTAGCATGGATGTAAAGGCCTTTGACCTTTACTAGCACGTCCTCTACCTGTCCATAAGCCTTTTTCATGGATTTATCTGCCATCTCTAATGAGAATTTGGCAGCCTGTACCTCAAAGATTTCCATTTTTTCCATTACAGATAGTGACATTAAGTTTATGCCTGACCCCAGGTCACACAAAGCCTTCTCAAAGGTCATGGTGCCTATGGTACATGAAATTAAAAATTTACCAGGATCCTGTTTCTTTTGAGGTAATGTCTGCCTAACCAAGTCATTTTGTTCATTGGTGAGCAAGGGGGGTTCATCCACCCAAGTCTCATTACCAAATAACTTGGCATTCAGCTTCATGATTGCTCCAAGGTACTTAGCAACTTGCTCTTCAATAATATCTTCATCCTCTTCAGAGGAGGAATAATCATCAGAGCTCATGAATGGCAAAAGTAGGTTCAATGGAATCTCTATGGTCTCTAGATGAGCCTCAGATTCCTTAGGTTCCTCAAATAGGAACTCCTTTTTGTCCAGAGGACGTCCCATAAGGTCTTCCTCACTGGGATTCACATCCTCCTCCTCCTCTCTAGGTTCGGCCACACCAAGTAAGGTTATGGCCTTGCACACTCTTTTTGGATTCTCTTCTGTATTGCTTAGGAGAGTACTAGGAGGAGTTTTAGTGACTCTTTTACTCAGCTTGCCCACTTGTGCCTCCAAATTTCTAATGGAGGACCTTGTTTCATTCATGAAACTTGGAGCCACCTTAGATAGATCAAAGACTATGTTTGCTAAGCTAGAGGGGCTCTGCTCAGAATTCTCTGTCTGTTGCTGAGAGGATGATGGAAATGGCTTGCTATTGCTAAACCTGTTTCTTCCACTATTATTAAAGCCTTATTGAGGCTTTTGTTGGTCCTTCCATGAGAAATATAGATGATTTCTCCATGAGGGATTATAGGTGTTTCCATAGGCTTCACCCATGTAATTCACCTCTGCCATTGCAGGGTTCTCAGGATCATAAGCTTCTTCTTCAGAAGATGCTTCTTTAGTACTATTGGATGCATTTTGTAATCCATTTAGACTCTAAGAAATCATATTGACCTGCTGAGTCAACATTCTGTTCTGGGCCAATATGGCATTCAGAGCATCAATTTCAAGAACTTCCTTCCTCTGAAGCATCCCATTACTCACAGGATTCCTTTTAGAGGTGTACATGAACTGGTTATTTGCACCATTTCAACGAGTTCCTGAGCTTCTGCAGGCATTTTCTTCAGGTGAATAGATCCACCTGCAGAATGGTCCAATGACATCTTAGACAATTCAGACAGACCATCATAGGATATATCCAGGATGGTCCTTTCGGAAAGTATGTCAGAAGGACACTTTTTAGTCTGTTGCTTGTATCTCTCCCAAGCTTCATAGAAGGATTCACCTTCTTTCTGTCTGAAGGTTTCTGTCTGAAGGTTTGAACATCCACTCTAAGCTTGCTCAGCTTTTGAGGAGGAAAGAACTTGGCTAAGAAAGCCGTGACCAGCTTATCCCAAGAGTTTAGGCTATCTTTAGGTTGAGAGTCTAACCATATTCTAGCTCTGTCTCTTACAGCAAAAGGGAAAAGCATAAGCCTGTAGACCTCGGGATCAACTCCATTGGTCTTAACAGTATCACAGATCTGCAAGAATTCAGTTAAGAACTGAAAAGGATCTTCTAATGGAAGTCCATAAAATTTGCAATTCTATTGTATTAGAGAAACTAATTGAGGCTTTAGCTCAAAGTTGTTTGCTCCAATGGCAAGGATTGAGATGCTTCTTCCATGGAAGTTGGAATTTGGTGCAGTAAAGTCACCAAGCATCTTCCTTGCACCTCCACCATTGTTGTTGGGTTCGGCCATCTCTACTTCTTTTTCGAAAATTTCAGTAAAGTCCTCTTCAGAGTGTTGTGTTTTAGCTTCTCTTAGCTTCCTCTTCAGAGTCCTTTCAGGTTCCGGATCAGCTTCAACAAGAATGTTCTTATCCTTGCTCCTGCTCATGTGAAAAAGAAGAGAACAGAAAAGAAGAGGAATCCTCTATGTCACAGTATAGAGATTCCTTTATGTGAGTAGAAGAGAAGAAGAATAGAAGAGGAAAAATTTGAACACAGAGAGAGAAGGGAGAGAGGGTTCGAATTATAAGAAGAAGAGAATAGTGTTAGTGATTAAATAAAATAAATAGAAAGAGAGAGGGGGAAATTTGAAAATTATTAAAAGGAAAAGGGAAAATATTTTTGTTTTTATTTTAAAATATAGTTACAATTCAAAAATTAGGAGAAGAAATGAAATTAAAATTAAAATTTAAAATAATTAGTTAATTAAAAAGAATTTTGAAAAAGAGGAAGGTGATTTTTGAAAATTAGAGAGAGAAAAGTAGTTAGGTGGTTTTGAAAAAGATAAGAATTTTAAAATCAAACAAAAAGCTAAGTAGTTAATTGAAAAAGATTTGAAAATCAATTTTGAAAAGATAAGAAGTTAGAAAAGATTTTGAAATTAAAGTTTGAAAAAGATATGATTTGAAAAGATATGTTTGAAAAGATATGATTGAAAAGATATGAACGAAATTTATTTTAAAAAAGATTTGAAAAAGAAATTTAGAAAGATTTGATTTTGAAAATTAAAGTTAATGACTTGACTAACAAGAAACTAAAAGATATGATTCTAGAATTTAAAGATTGAACCTTTCTTAACAAGAAAGTAACAATCTTGAAATTTTTGAATCAAAACATTAATTGTTAGTAATAATTTCGAAAATTATGAAATAAAGATGAGAAAAAGATTTTGAAAATCAATTTTTAAAAATTTTTCAAAAAACATGAAATAAAAATGAAAAAGATTTGATTTTGAAAAAGATTTTGAAAAGATAACTTTTTTGAAAATGAAATTTTGACTTGACTCATAAGAAACAACTAAATTTTAAAATTTTTTGACTAAGTCAATCCAAAATTTCAAAAATTATGAGTAAAATAAGGAAAATATATTTTTTATTTTTGAATTTTAATGAGGAGAGAGAAAAACACAAAAATAACTCAAAACATGAAAATTTTGGATCAAAACCGATGATGCATGCAAGAACACTATGAATGTCAAGATGAACACCAAGAACACTTTGAAGATCATGATGAACATCAAGAACTTATTTTTGAAAAAATTTTCAAGAAAAGAAAAATATGCAAAACACCAAACTTAAAAATTTTTCATATTTAAACACTATGAATGCAAAAATGCATATGAAAAATAACAAAAGACACAAAACAAGAAAATATGAAGATCAAACAAGAAGACTTACCAAGAACAACTTGAAGATCATGAAGAACACATGCATGAATTTTCAAAAATTTTTTGAAAATTAAAAAGATATAATTGACACCAAACTTAAAACTTGACTCTAGACTCAAACAAGAAACACAAAAATATTTTTGATTTTATGATTTTATTAATTTTTTTATTTTTTGAAAATTATTTTGGAAAAACGAAAAAGAAGAAAAAAATTTTTTGAAAGATTTTTGAAAACTTTTTGAAAATAAAATAATGGTTGAAACAAGAAGAAAATTACCTAATTTGAGCAACAAGATGAACCGTCAGTTGTCCAAACTCGAACAATCGCCGGCAACGGCGCCAAAAACTTGGTGCACGAAATTGTCATCTCAATGGCGCCATTTGGGTTTCTGTAGCTCCAAAAATTCCATTTCGAGTGCAGGGAGGTCAGAATCCAACAGCATCAGCAGTCCTTTTTCAGCCTCTGAATCAGATTTTTGCTCAGGTCCCTCAAGTTCAGCCAGAAAATACATGAAATCACAGAAAAACACACAAACTCATAGTAAAGTTCAAAAATGTGAATTTTGCTTAAAAACTAATAAAAATATACTAAAAAGTAGCTAGATCCTACTAAAAACTACCTAAAAATAATGCCAAAAAGCGTATAAATTATCCGCTCATCATCCACGTTACCAAAACTCACATTCATTACCCAAACACAACCGAATACTAACGAGAGGCTTTTCGATTGAAACATAGATTACTTACTGAACTAGTGAAACGAAGCAGTCGCGAACTCCGAGCACGACACGCAAGCATCGATACACAACCCTGCGACAGATAACGCCACAACACCTCAGCCTAAATTATCAGAACAGCGACAAAAGGCTTCTCAAACCAAAACGCTTACCAAGACCGAGGGAGAAAGGCTGAACCAAAACAGCGGCGATCTCCGAACCGGTTCGGCGGCAGCCCGGCAGCCACCTCAAGCGGTAGCGGTGACCTAGACAATATGCAGAGACAATGATGCTTCCGAAAACTCAACGGAAAGGAGAAGTAGCTTAAAATCCTTATCGACAAAGTTTTTCGGCGACGGCAGTGGCATTTTTCGGCGGCCATAGGCGCGGTAGCGCGGCTGATTTCTTCTCCGGGAGTGGCTGTAACGGAATTAGCATCTCCCTCCTTTCACGATTCTCATGGTGGCTCCCGGCAGAGACTGCAGTAGACCTGAAAGGTGGCGGCAGCTTGCTCTCTCTCTAATGATAATCACTAACGACGGCGGCGCCCAAGGATTCCGGCGTCGATGATCCCCAGCAGTGGCGGCGGTGGACCAAAGCAGCAGAAACGGAGGGAATTCATCTTGTTTCCCTCCCACCAGCAGCAGCAACAACCAGCGCCTTCAGTGATAGTGGAGGCACGGCGACCCCGTGGTAGTAGACCGCGACGGATCTGGCAGCACAGGCGGCGATTGGGCGAAGCGGCAACGGCGCGAACCCTCCTCGCGAGACCTTCCTCCTTTCTTGCGCACCAGCCCTCTCGTTAGTCTCCTCCTCTCTCGCCTCAGTCCCGATCTGTGACGGAGACGCGTGAGTAACAGCGGCGACCTCAACTGGACAGGGATGGCAGGACACGACGGCAGCAGTGGCACCAGGGCGGCGACACCCTTCCTTCCACTCCTTCCCTCTTCCGTTCCTCCGCGGAGGTTCACTGCTTATGCTTTCTTCATGGGCATGGGGGGAAAAACTGTGTATGTTGAGAATAGGGGTGGCGGCTGCTGCTGCATTGTTAGGGGGCTAAGTGTGTGCTGGTTTCAGGGAACCGGGAAACTGGGTAGGGTTTTAGGGTTAGGGTTGTGTGTGTTGAGTTTTTAGATTAGCATAAAATTAGGTACAAGGGTAATTTCGTAATTTCAAATAAAAATGGGATAATATAGTAGTTATAAATAAATTCTAATCCAACAATAATAATGTATAAAATACTATTTCTTCATCAACTTCACAAATTATTTTCAATAAAATATTCAAATTCAATAATTGAAAATAATATAATTAAATCTTTTATTTTCCCAAAACATCGGTATTAATATTTTAAAATATTAATTATTTAGTCCAAATCATATAAAATACTTATTATTTCACAACTGCCAAATTTATAATTTAAATATAGAAAATAATCCAATAATCGTAAAATTGGATAATAATCTTAATCTATTTCAAATTCAATTAATCGAAACTTGTTTTAATTTTCTTTAATAAAGAAATTTCTGAAATTAAAGTTACAGAAACACTAAATTTAAAATTAGCTAATGATAGTCTTTTTTCAAAAATTCTGAGTCTTACAGAAGTCCTACATGCAGATATTGTTGTAATCCAGCAATCTCAACATACTGAAGATGACGGCTACAACTCCGTTGCATCAAAAGTCGATCTTAACATGGTTGTAAATGGTGAGTAAAAAAAAATATGTTATAGCGATTTAGTTGCACTTAATTAGACAATTCACTTAGTTGTACAATATTATTATTATTTTAAACACATTATTTTTTCTTCTTTACAAAATTCATTATCTATCTATAAATCAACGATCATTAATTTTTGAAAATAATTGGTCAATTTCATTTTTAGTGATTTTTTTCTAAGATTATTTTTTTATTTTTCTCTTATATTTTTTATAGCATGTATGTACTAATATTTTTTCAAGAAAATTAACTATGACGTACAATTTTTTAAAGTTTCATGAGAAATGTAAGTTCTTTTTTCATAGTTTGGGTTTTTGAATAAAATTTATTGTAAAATTAATTTTTTATATAAAATTTATTTTGATTGATTCTAAAAATTGCCATTAGAATTAATACTCATTTAATCATCATTTTTTATTAATTATTTAAAATAACTTAATAATTTTATTTTTAAATTCTTCAAGCCTTTTAAGTAATTTTATAATATTATTTCTTATAATAATTTTAGTTATATATTTTAGTGTGGTTAAAGTTTATAGACATCCAGAATCACAAAAACCAACGGAATATATTATATGTTTAATTATTCTGTTGGTCTTTATAATTTTGTAAAATTTTTAATTAGGTCTTTATACTTTTTTTAATTAGATTTTTATACTAATTTTTTTCAATTAGGTTCCTTTTGGCAGTATTTAACTTAATTTGATAGGAACCCAACTAAAAAATAAAATTTGGTGCAGAAACCTAAATAAAAGAAAAAAAAGTATAAGAACCCAATTAAAAAAAATTTGGTGGAAGAACTCAATTAAAAAAATATAAAAATCTAATTAAAATTTTGTGAAACTATAAAGACCGACAAAGTAATTAAACCTATATTATACCTTTTTATGACGGCAATTGATAAAGAATAATGATAAGAAAATAATAACATCTAACGTTATTTATTTAATTTAACATAAATAATTTTATATATGTTTATTATATTTAAAATTATTTATATTCTAGTAATAATTAAAGAGTATAAAATTAGAAAACCTTTGGGCTTTTGGCTACTGTATGCTGATTTTTCTTCTACATATTTTTGTTTATAAAATCATACAAGTTGTGCAAGGGTGACAAGTGCCAAATACCATAAAAAGGAGAGTAAGGATTGCTACATTATTATTATATTATGAAGAGGGGGACCATGTAAACTTGGGGTATTTAAATTAAAATCTATTTAAATTAAACTGCTTATTCAATCTAACATAAATTAAAAATTGATTAAATTATACTAATTCAAATTTTATTAGATTATAATTATGCAAATGATATGGATTGAATTAAATTTTGAATTATCGGTTCAATAGACGAGGCAGTGGCACAGCTAGAAGAGTACCTTTCTCGGTTTTTATCCAATAACCAACAATGGAGATCAGAGAAGAAAATTCTTTTGATGAGTTTTAGTAGTGTGCGTGGTGGTGCCCACTTTGGCATTGACAGAATATACATACAAAAAGAATTAATAAAAGAAATTCATTCAAATATATATTTGAAGAAAATCTGTTATTTGTACGCGTGCTTTTCTTGTCATGTTAGTAGAATCCAACAAATGCAAACTATATATAGAACGATCAATCCCTTACTTTTGCTACGTACGCTCATCAGCCACAGCAGTTAGATATATAGCTCCCCAGTCACGTGAACGCTTGCATTCTAGAAATTAAATACAATTATTTTGTAAGAATGTCTACAACAATTATCAAATTTTTTTCTAACAATATAATTTATATCGTAAGAGAAAAGGAATTTGGTTCTCCTTATGACCTTATGGCCAACATATCATTACGAAGTTGATTAATAATTGACAATTATAACATGAGAAAATGATAAATTATACAGAGAAAAACAAATTATTTTATTCTTATTATCAAAGGTATTGATAATTTATGTTTAACTTACAGAAAAAGTATCACACAAAAAGTTACAGAAAAAGTCTAAAAGGACACTTAGCACAATAACAAAAGAAGGGTCATTCCCATCGAGAAAAGCAAAAGCTAAACAAAGAAGTAGAGATGCTGTTATTGTTCAAACAATTATGTTAGGTGTAAAATTAATTATTAAAATTAACTATTAAGATAAAATATATATTAAAATATAAAATATATATTAAAATAAATTAAATTATATATATTTATATATAAATATATGGTGACTAATTTTAATAATAGATTTTAGTGTTAAAATACAATTTTTTAGAGATCATTTCTATTTGATTTGAATAAAAACAAGTTCCTTGATAGCCAAGTCTTGCATAGGATCAATGTATGTATCATTTTGCTTGGAAAATTTCGGACTCGTAATCTACTCCTCATTTTAGTATCTTGATTTACTGCTATAACAAATTGTCTATTACAGATTCCAGTGCTGATGACATAGTTATCAGAACCAAATTCACAATTAACTTAATCAAAATGTTAGATTATTGGGTCACTAATTTAACTATCGGATTACTAATTAAATCGGTAGATCTAATTATAATTAAATAATAATATAAAATTCTACTACTTTTTTTATAATAGATATTTTCTTTTAATTTTTTTTGTTATACCAAATAAACTATTATTTTTATATTTTAATGACTACTCGTTAATTAGTTTATACCTATTATATACTTTAAATATTTATTAAAAAATACTATGTAGATATTATATAGTCATAAAAGAGAAAATATATCATGATTAATAAAATATTTTTGTTTATTCTTTAATTTATAAATATTTATTATATATTAGTGATTTTATATATTTAAAAATACAGCAAATTTAAGAAAAAATGGGTAGAAAATTAAAATTGATTTGATATGAAAATATTTTAATTTAATACGTTAAATAAATAAATTATTAACCAACTTCAATGGTAAGAAGTATGTTAGCCTAGTGGCTAAGCCACTACGTCTCCAACTCACAACCCTATATTCAAATCCCACATTGGATGTCATGTCATTGGTTCATTTGCTTTTTTGTTAAATTAGTTGGTCCGATTCGATTCTAACCATTATGGCTAGTGGTTCATTGATCCGGACCAGCGAGTTAATTTTGACGAGGTCATCGGCAATTTCAATCAATAAAGATTTTGTTATGAGGATCTAATTTATTGACGGTATAACTATTCTTAAACTTTGCTCCTATTAGCCTCAATATTTTTGTCGACTAACAAATGATGGCTTGGTCGTTGCTATATTTACTTGACGACCAATTTGCTGGGAATGATTAATTAATTAAATTTTAAATTTCATCAATACGTCGTAACGGACAATCAGAGTATTGATAAATATTTAATTAATTTTTTATTTTTAATGTAAAATGAATACAAGGATGATTTGGTTGTCGATAATAATTTTTCGAAATATTATTTTAATTGAATGCATATTCTTAACCTTGCATTATATGTATGCTTATGCACTTTTAATTTCTACTGGTCAAGAGTAAATTAAGTTTATCTGTCAAATTAAAATAATGTTTTAATCAAAGTAAAATAATTTTTCTCCAGTGATTTCAAAAATTCTTGATTGAAAAAGAGTATGGATCGTGCTATAATAATCCTAATCTGTTTATAATGGGTTATAGGTAGGACCCAACCCAATCATGCACAAGATACCATAATTCGAAATTCAAATTTGCTGGAATTTAAGCCTAAAGTATTGATCCTTATGTTAATTGGGAGGATCCATCCTAAGTACTTTGTATAACACCCCCACTATTAAAATGTCACGTTTATGACTGCGCCATTTTAATAGCCTGGATTTTATGACGACTCTAAATATGTTTAACACTAAGATAGGAGCTTGGCTACAACTTAAAATCGTATAACCTTTCAAAAGACTTTTAGTTGAAAACATAAATACATACTCACAACCCATATACAACACTTAACAAGAATATGTATATATATTTATATAATATTGACTTACAAACATTACATAATAAAAATTCTATCCGTCTTACAAAATGTGTAAAAATAAAATCGAGGAAAAATATAATATCTAAAACAATACAATACATCGTATAAACAGAAACGAAATAAGGTCTTCGTAACTTCTTTGCCCATATCTTGAAAAGAAAACACCTGTAGGGGAGTGAGAACATCGTCTTTGCTGGTTCTGACTATAGGGTTACATAATTGCTATAATAAGATACGTAAAATAAAACTATTTTAAGAGTACAGTGACCGTTGTTCGCCTTATGTATCGTTTCAAAAACCAAAGGTTTACATTCAACAATCCGAAATCCTTTTTAAAAGAGAAATATGTTTATTCTTCAAAACCCAAAATATTTTGTATCAAATATTAAAAGTTTTTCTAGACAGTATGAATGACCGAGCTGCTCCAAGTATAGGTTCATTAAGTCTATACTGAACCAGTTTGATTTTTCATACTTTACTAAACCGAAAACAAAAACCAATCACGGCCTCCGACCCATCCCATAATTAATCACGACCTCAGGCCCAAACAACTCAATCAACATCCAATTCACTGCAATCCAACCAATTCCAGTTACAAACACAAGTAGAAAGATTTAAACACAAACAAAGCAGTTACATCAAGTATAGCAATTAACAGTTAAACATAATTATTCACATAGGCAAACCAATTACAATATGCACACACCAAACAGTGTCACACAGATGCATATGATGGATGTCTATCCTATTGGCTCGTGATATCACTTGTCGGTCTATAAATGCCAACCCGACACATCCTTTCGGATGTCGCTTTTCTACCACGTCCGAGGATATAGCGCTTGGCATGCTTTTGTTCCGAGGATATAGTGCTTGGCACACTATCGTTCCAAGGATATAGTTCCTGACACACTTGCATAATTCCGAGGATATAGTACCTGGCACACTCTTGCGGCAGAAAAGTTTATCCATCATAATTCAACCCAGGGATATAGTCCCCTGCACACTATCGTTCCAAGGATATAGTGTCTGGCACACTTTCAATATCCAACAAGTCCATCATCCCTTTCCAAATTCCAAAATTCATCATCAGCTTCTAATTTCTCAATTCAATTTTCTTTAAAACCAAAAACCTATTTCTTTGGTAATATTCTCTGAAACTCCAAACAACTTCAAAATCATATCAATTGTAAATCGCTTCCAACAGTCATCAAAATTATTCATTCAAAATCAGGATTTAGAAATAAAATTTCATAGCAGAGTCTTAAAATTTTAGGGGAGAACAACCTATCTCAATTCTTTAATTTTTTATTGAAAACTCTTAAAATTATAGTTTGAATAAGAATTAAAACCAAAACCAAGTCATGTATCCAAATTTTCGAACCAATTTCAAAAACCAACTTACTTGAACCAAAACAAAATAATTTAAAACAAAAATCAATTTCAATTTCATTCTTAAATATGAAATGTTTTCAAGGCTCAGAAATTATTTTAGTTTTGTTAAATCAAAGTATCAAACTTTTCCTAAAACGTCACAAAGTTTCTTTTAGATCCACTAAAACTCCTCCAAATCTGCTTACTTAATCAAATTCCAAAACATAAGTATTTTCATCTTTAAATCGACTTTAGAACATAATTCTTTTCTTAAATAAATTACATTCAAAATATAATAATTTTTTAATAAAATAAGTTCAAACATAATTCATTTATTAATAATTCAATTCTAAGCATAATTCAATATTTTTAAAATAACGTTTTAAACAAAGTCTCAGATTTTATAGAAATTTTGACAGCACCTCCCCTAAAACTTGGACTTTGCCACCCTTTTCGAGTCCCAACCAAACCATTCTGCAACCCTTTCCAATGGGCTCAAGGCCAAATCAGTTCAAAATCAAGCTGCTTCCAATAATTCATAACTCAAGGAAATCAATTCAGAATCAAATCATTTTCTACAAATTAAACTGATGAGCGGATAATTTATATGCTTTTTGGCATTGTTTTTAGGTAGTTTTTAGTAGGATCTAGCTACTTTTTAGTAAATAATTATTAGTTTTTAAGAAAATTCACATTTCTGGACTTTACTATGAGTTTGTGTGTTTTTCTGTGAATTCTGGTATTTTCTGGCTGAAATTTAGGGACATGAGCAAAAATCTGATTCAAAGGCTGAAAAAGAACTGGTGATGCTGTTGGATTCTGACCTCCCTGCACTCGAAATAGATTTTTTGGAGTTATAGAAACCCAAATGGCGTGCTCTCAATTGCGTTGGAAAGTAGACATCCTGGGCTTTCCAGAAATATATAATAGTTCATACTTTGCTCGAGTTTTGGTGACGCAAACTGGCATTCAAACGCCAACTTCCTGCCCTATTCTGGCGTTAAACGCTAGAAACAGGATAGAAGCTAGAGTTAAACGCCCAAACTGGCATAAAAGCTGGCGTTTAACTCCAAGAAAAGTCTCTACACGTGAAAGCTTCAATGCTCAGCCCAAGCACAAACCAAGTGGGCCCGGAAGTGGATTTCTGCATCATTTACTTATCTCTATAAACGTTAGTTACTAGTTCAGTATAAGTAGGACTTTTTACTATTGTATTTTCATCTTTGGACGTTTAGTCCTTAGACCTTAGTCCTGGTTATTCTGGTTCCCTCTCTGGGGCCGAAGCCAATGAACACCATTATCACTTATGTATTTTCAACGGTGGAGTTTCTACGCACCATAGGTTAAGGTGTGGAGCTCTGCTGTTCCTCAAGTATTAATGCAAAGTACTATTGTTCTTCTATTCAATTCAAGCTTATTCTTATTCTAAGATGTTCACTCGCACTTCAACCTGATGAATGTGATGATCCGTGACACTCATCACTATTCTCATTTATGAACGTGTGCCTGACAAACACTCCCGTTCTACCTGCGAAAGCTAGAGTGTGTATCTCTTGGATTCCTGGTCCACGACGCATGGTTGCCTCTCCTGACAACAGAGCCTTCCATTTCGTGAGATCAGAGTCTTCGTGGTATAAGCTAGAATCAATTGGCAGCATTCTTGAGATCCGGAAAGTCTAAACCTTGTTTGTGATATTCCGAGTAGGATCTGGGATGGGATGACTGTGATGAGCTTCAAACTCATGACTGTTGGGCGTAGTGACAGACGCAAAAGGATCACTGGATCCTATTTCAACACAAGTGAGAATCGACAGATGATTAGCCCTACGTAACCCGTAGCTGGACCATTTTCACTGAGAGGACGGGAGGTAGCCATTGACAATGGTGATACCCGAACATACAACTTGCCATAGAAAGGAGTATGAAGGATTGGAAGAAGGCAGTAGGAAAGCAGAGATTCAAAAGGGATAAAGCATCTCCATACGCTTATCTGAAATTCCCACCAATGAATTACATAAGTATCTCTATCTTTATTTTATGTTTATTTATCTTTTAATTATCAAAATTCCATAACCATTTGAATCCGCCTGACTGAGATTTACAAGATGACCATAGCTTGCTTCAAGCCAACAATCTCCGTGGGATCGACCCTTACTCACGTAAGGTTTATTACTTGGATGACCCAGTGCACTTGCTGGTTAGTTGTGCAAAGTTGTGAAAAAGAGTTGAGATTGCAATTGTGCGAACTAAGTTGTTGGCGCCATTGAGATCACAATTTCGTGCACCATAAACTCATTTTCAAAACTTGAAAGAATCAATTCAGCAGCCACCAGTTTAACGAAATCGATCAATGATTAAATCAAGCAATAATCATATTCATCCAAAATAGCTAGACAATACATAATACTTATACAATCACAAAAAAGTATATTTCTCACATCAGTATCCATTTATAACAATTCTAAATTATAAAATTGAGTTTTTAAAAAAAGCCCCTACCTCGATTGTCGAAACTCAAAAACTCTAAAACGCTCATAATTCGTTTTCTCTCGGCCCGCAACTACAGCAGCCGCAACCTCAGCTCCAACCCACTTTCTCATCAACCACAACGACTCTAATCGCCACATATAATAATCAGGACTTGACTCTACATTATCAAAACCTCAGAATTTCTAAAAAAATAGAATACAGGTTTTCAAAGATTTTGAAATGTAAACGCTTACCGTATCAAATAAGTAATGACTGGACCAAACTATAGAAGCTTCGGCGGTGGTTTTAGCAGCCACAGTGACTTCCTCGGTGACCATACACAGCGGACCACAACCACTACAGTAGCTAGGAGGGCGGTGGCCATAGCGGCAGCTTCTGAGGGCGACGGAAACAGGGGTGGCGGAATAACCCACCACCATCGCGTCTCACCCTCTCCACAACCTTCTTCTCTCTCCTCATCGCGTCACTGGCCCACATCCTCCACCCTCAGTGTTGCGCGATATCTCTCTTCCCTCTGGGCTCCCTCCTCCGCGATGGGAATGGCAGCGACGGCTCGGGCTCTTCACACGTGACAGTTCAGTGACAGGTCCACAGGACGCCGACGACGCGGCAGAGCAGGGGCAGCTGCACGTTTCCCTCCCTTTTCTTCTTTCTCCTTCCCCTCTGCTCTCCCCGTTCTCTATTCTCCCTTTCTCTCTTTTTGCTTCTTCTCAGGTGTGTGTGTCTGTGTGCTCGTTGGAGAGGGTGAGTGGGGGGAGGAGTGCGGCTAGGGTTTGGAGGGTGAGGGGTGAGTGTGTGTGTTTGAGTTAGGGTTAGGAGTAGTTTAGTAATTGAAAACCTATTTTAATCCAACAATAATATTTATAAAAAACTATGTAATTATCAATTTACAAATTATTTTCAAATAAATACTCGAATATAAGAATTAGAAATAATATAATTAATTTTTTTATTCATAAATATTAAAGTGTTAAATTCTAAAATCTCAAATATTTAAATCAAATCATATAAAAATCTCATTATTTTTGAGTTTCTAGAACTTTAAGTTGTAAATAGGAAGATACTCAATAATTATAAAATTGGATAAGAATCTTAATTTTTTTCAAATTCAATTAATGAAAACTTGTTTTAATCATCTTTAACAAAGAAATTTCTGAAATTAAAGTTATAAATAAATAATTAAATTTCAAATTAATTTAATAAAATTTTCAAAAGTTCTGAGTCTTACACTTTATGCCATATGTTTTGAATTATTTGATCTCTCCACTTACTGTAAGATCCAGAAAAATTATAAAAGGATTAATTAAAAATTAATCAATAAATTAAAATAGTTAAAATGCGTCAAACGGGGTCGAAAATAAAAACTTAGGAATTTAAAAATTTAATGATGATAATTGGATTTAGTGAATTTTTTCGTGTGGGAACATGTAAGGTATTTTGGAAAAACGCGTAAAAACGTATAGCGGTAAATTAACCGGTAGTAATAACTTAAATCTGCATGACACTACGAGTGAGATAATTAATTATGAGTGAAGAGGGTTAAAAAATTAAAATTTATAATTGATAAAATAAAAATATTTAGAATACAAAATAAACACTAATCTTAAAGATTTTGGCCTGAAATTGGGCCAACGGGCTTAAAGAAGTTAATTGGGACCCAAGTTGGCCTAAGTCCAACATATATATAAGCTTATTTAGAGGCCGTTCAGCCTCATTTCTACACCCTAGAGAGAAAGGGGTGCTGAGATTGAAGAAGAGAAGAGAGGGTTTGTGCCACAATTCACTTCGATCTTCTTTCGCTTATAACTTCCTCTTCGGAGCTCTGATTGACGAGTCATTTGTAGCCACGCGTTCGTCTTGGTATCCTCTTTGATTCTATTTGAACAAAGCAGTAAGGAAATTCAAATTCTATGCCCAATTTCTTATTCTTTCTAATTTTATGTTTTTAGTTTGGATTTTGAAGAAATCTTGTGATTTTGGTTGTTTAGGGTGCTCTAGTATGAGCTATTGGTGGGTTCTACCACTAATCTCCATGGGTTAAAGTAAAGAACCTCTAAACCCTTGTGGTTAGTTAAATTTGATAAACCCTAGTGTTTGATTTTGGTACAATGTATGAATTCAGATTTCATGTATGTTGATTGGAGTTCAGTTGGTGATTTGGAGTGCTTGATATTGAGCTTTGGTGGCTAAACTTGAAGCTTGTGAAAAATAAGTTTTTGGTGGTTTTTAGCTTGGGAGAAATCGGCCAAGGTATGGTTTAAGTTTCATTTAAATACCATGTAACGTGACATGAAGTCCTAAGCTAGGTGCCTATAGAAATATGATTCGATTGTGTGATTGGATGGAATTAAAATATGGTAATTGATGAATTAAGATGTGACTATTTGTATGAGAATGTGGTATGAATTTATGATTGAAATTATGAATTATGAATTATTGAATTGTTAAATTATTGAGTTGATGGGATTAATGAATTTTGGACCGGAGGTCGTGAATTTGGTCCGGAAGCCATAAAAGGCAAGTTTGGGTAAGTTGGTATATGTATTGAATGTTAATGCATGAGCTTGAAATGGTAATTATGGAATTGAGTATGTGAAATTTGGTAATGATTTGTTAGAATAGCAGAATTGAGGATTTGAGAAGTGAAAATGAGGATTTAGGGTTGTAATATGTAATTTAAGTAGGCTTGAACTTGGTTGACAACAAATGAGTAAATTGGGATGATTGGGAGGCATTATATTGAGTAAAAACTGATATGGCTTGTAAATCTTTGGAAAATTTGATAAATCCTATTTTTAGGCAAAAACTGGTTTTTTTGACTAACTTCGCCGGGTCGTCACTTGGTTCTCAGAGTTAAAAATTTAATGAAAATAGATTTTTATGAAAATTATTTATTGATCTTTCCAACGGTTCAAGAATGGTTGAAAAATGATTTTTAATGAAAAAGTTATACGCATTTGAAGTTTTGATAAAAAACTGCATTTCTACAGCATATAAACTTTTTATGGATTCTGATATGCATGTGTACGCAGACACGGCATCCGTACGCGGCTTTGGAAATTTTGGGTTCGCATGTACGCAGAAGTGGCTTGTGTACGCAAGTCAATGCTTCTGTCCGGGTACTCGCGTACGCGACTATGGTCCGCGTACGTGACACTTCCAAAAGTTGGACTTATACGTACACGGAGGGCATGCATATGCATGACCACCCTGTTTTGCAGAAAATGTATTTTTTTTTTGTATTTTTAACCAATCTTCGAGCCATCTAAACCTCTGTAAACCCTATTATGAGTCTAAAATTGGTGTAAAAGAGGGTAGAAAAGTTAGTAGTGAGACCAAACAAGTCAAGACAGTGAATTGAAGAGAGATGGATTAAATGTATTGAGAGGTGTGGATGATTGATTTTAGTAGACGATGATTATGATATGGAGAGATGATGGTGATTAACTTTTTGATTGAGATATGATGAAAATGATTGTGATATTGAGAGGTGAGGATGATTGATGATGATTATTATTATGAATAAAGTGAAGTAAATGAGAATGTGTTAAGATTATTGAACGATGAGATTGAGTTTGATTGAGGATGTTGTGAGGATTGTGGTGGTGTACTGCCCACAAGGACATTAATGTAAACTGATTTAAGTTGCACCTGGCAAGAATTGTGGTGGTGTATCACTTGTCCTGTGTCGCAAAGGACGTGGGGATTGTGGTTGTTTACTGCCTATGGATTGTGAAATTGTGATTTATGCACTTGACAAGGATCGTAGTGGTGTACCTCTTGTCCAGGGTTACAGTTGAGGTTGGATCGTGGTTATTTACCTCTCACTAGCTTTTCAATTTCAAATCATGTGAGAATCGTTGTGGTGTATCTCTTACAATGGTGGGATCGTGGTGGTGTACCACTCACCGGTTTTCAAGAGGACACTATCCGGGTTCGCTATCGGATGTGTCAGGTTCTGGCAAAGTAACCGATACGCGAGCTCATGGCTAGTAGGACAAACATGTATCATCTGCATTTGTTTGAGTTTGCTATTTGTCATGGCTTATTTACATGTACATACTAAATGACTATATGCTAATTGCTTTACTTGTGTATTACTTGTTTGCCTTGTTTGTGTTTGTATATCTGAGAGGTCTTTTAAGTTGGTGTTGGTTGATGTTGAAGGCTGTTCTGTTTGGAGTTGGAAGAATGGTGGAAACTTTGACAAATATGATTATCAAAACCTTGACGTAAATGATTGTGGAAACTTGGATAAAAGTGAATTAGAGTAGTACCCCTAGGATAATGGCCTTATTATAGATTAGTGAGAACTTAGGATGGAAATAGCGATGTATGGAGATTAAGATTGCTTAGTGAATTTCTTGTTACCTTATATTGTATCTATTTGGCATTTTCACCGTACTGAAAACTCATGAGTTGGAGGTCCTCATTCCATATATATCCATTATTTTTCAGATGCAGGCACTGGTGTTCCGTGGGGAGCTGGAGTTCATCTGGAAGACGGCAAAGCTTATTCTGAATTCTGTTTTGTATTTTGTTTAGACTACTTCCTTTTATTTTAAAAAATATTGATGATGTATATGTAAATATTTCTTTTGAAACTTGCCTATAGAGGCTCTAATATACTTTTGGGATAGATAGGATGGTTATCAACTGTTTTTACTACTGTAACCCTAGCTTACCTAAACTTCGTAGGTCATTACTAGTGGCTACTACACACACACACACACACACACACACATTTTGTCTTTATTCTATTCTTCCTTAAAGTTTTTACTTTACTGTGTTCTTCGAACGTGCTTCATCAATACATGTGTTTCCTATTACAATTTACATTGAGTTGGATTTATTTTTAATCTAATTCGATTTAAATTGGACAAATTTATATGTCAGCTAAATTTAAAATTTTGTAATTTAAAAATTTAATTATAACATTTTATTTCAAAAATGAATTATATAATCTAAATTTAAAATTTTAAAATTTTTCTCAATTTAAATCAGGTTACATTCAAATTTTAAACATATAACAATTGATTTAAATTTTAAATTGTTACACATCTAAAATTGAATGTTATATTATTTAAATTAATTTTTTCAATTTAAAATTTAAAAGATACAATTCAGTTTTGGAAAAAAAATTAATAACTAAATTTTTTAAATTTTAAAATTTGAATGAGATATAAATCGGTACAATCTAAATAATAATAGTTTCAATAGAGTTGAATTAAAAAATAAACCCAGTATAATGCAAATCACAATAGTTTGAATTAAATTAACTAACTTAAAAAATAAATTTAAACTAATATAATCCAAATTGTAATAACTTTTATCTATTTTGTCTTCTAAGTTGATCCAAACACTACAAAAAATACTAATTATTGTCAATTTCACCGTCGAATTTAGCATATGACATTACTGTCAGATTCATCAACAGATTTTACGACAGTTACAATACTAAATTCATCATCCACTCTACGTTATTATCAGATTTATATTTTCAACCCTAAATCTGACGCTAACAAGTGGCGCAAAATATAATTTAGTGGGCGCGCATTTTACAGTTGACTTTAGGGTTAAAAGATTCTTACGGTAAGGCAATTAAACGCACCATTTTGTTCACGGTTGAACATTATCCTAAATTTAAATGTGCGAACCCTTCCCCCCATTTCTACAACATTATCAACCTCACTTTTCTTTCCTTTCTCTCTCATTGTTAGCCCCCACCATTGCTACCATATGCTGCTGGATCGCCACCACGACTCCAGCCATCATCGCTGTCAAGAAGCATCCACCAGGAGCTTATTTTTGTCGTCAGGAGCTTGTTTCTCCCCTGTGAGTTGCTGCCTTCATCATTTGCTACCATCGTCATTTGTCTCTATCAGTTGTGATGCTACCCTTTGTCTTTCATCCAGGTATGTTTTCTTCCCTTCCTTCTTCCATTTTTCTTTGATATTATTGGTATTTGCTAAACCCTAACCCTAACCCAAGTATTCCACACAGCCACTGTCTCCAAGAAAGTGAGTTATTATAAAATTGTGATCTGTGTTAAATTTAGTGTAATTAGTTTAGAGTAATTAGTTTTGTAATTAGTTTAGAGTAATTACATATTTTTATTTTTAACTAAGATATAAAATTTTAATTCTCGTCTATAAATCATATGTTGTGAAATTATGATATATGGTTAATTTGCTATGTTTAGAGTAATTAGGATTTAAATTATATTAGGTTTGGATTATTAATTAACTTACGTTATAACTAATTAGGATAATTACTTAGATAAGTTAATTTAGGGTTTACTTTGGGGTTAGACTAATTTAGACTTGAATTTAGGTTAATTAAATTAACTATACTATTAATTAAGATTTTCATATTACATTAATTAATTTAAAAAATGTTATTAATTTTTTATTATTAATTTTTACATTTCACTAACTTTTTTCTATTTTAGAATTTTCTTTTTATTAGAATGTTGTGTAGCTTTAATCGTGGGTTATTTCACTATTTGTGCTGATATATATATGGGTTATTCGTGTAGTACTCAAGTTGATTTTCTGTTTCTAAATATCTTAAGTTGTTTAAGTTTTATGCTGGACTTACTTTTCCTAGGATAGAGTTTTAGAACGAAAGTGAAAAAAAATTGCCTGGTGGTGCCTTTTTGAAACCCTTGTTTGCTAAAAATTACAAAGTAATAAGGGTTTCGCACTAAAACGGCTAGGATTCGATGTTTTATTGAATGTGTATTTGTTTTAATTTATATCTGCAACTATTTTTTCTGTGAAAATTAATATATTTTTTGGTGAAGGTATTTGAATTAAGAAAAAACTCTGCTAATAAAGTTGTTTAAAGACATGTTTGGTTTGTGAAAAAAAATTACATTTGGTGGAAGATTTTAATCATAGAAAAAAATTTGCTAAAATTTCTAAAAAATTTAATAAGTTGTGTTGTCGGTTTTATTCTATGTTATTTGTTGCAAAATAATTCCAAGTCATCGTTTGTGGATGTATGATAAGAATAACAGTCAATATGCGGGTTTGGGGTTTAAAACCTTAATTCTTTGAGGGGGTTGATCAGTTTGTTGTGTATATCTTCAACATGGAAGCGTTTAGTTCTGAAGGGATATCTAGGTATTCATGCTGTAAGTATCGGCTGACTAAGTGGTTTCACCTTTACCATAATGAGTTCAAGGATGAGTATTGGGTGTGGAATAAACCCGGAGAAGTTGATGAGTAGAGAATCAATCGGTCTACACTGAATTCTAATAGGTCTGAGGGTCGATCAAGGAGGGTTTAGGTGGTTAGAGAAGTAAATATGGAAGAGGTGAATTGGGAGGGTGACCAAGAAAGATTAAACAAGATGGTATTTGATGCAATCAGTGTTAATGATATGGAAGATGTTGAAGAAGAGCTTAACCTAGAGGCAAAGAGATTTTATGATCTGTTAAAATATGCCGCACAATGGTTGTTTGAGGAGTGTGTTCACTCGAAATTATTTGCCTGCATTAGAATGATGAGTATTAAGTTTTAGTAAAATGACACCCAAGACTCTTTTGATAAGCAGTCCTCCCTTTGTAATGAATTAATACCAACCGAGACTACTGGAATCCTCCTGAGTAATTATGAGGCAAAGAAGCTAGTTTCAAAATTAAGTCTGAATTCAGTGAAAATCAATTATTATTTGAATGGTTGTATGCTGTACTACAAGGGGATATAGACCTTACTACTTGTAAAGTTTACAATGCACTGAGGTATTAAGTAGAGAGAGAACGGATTAGTAAACGGAGGTTAAAGAGAGTTTCAAACAAAAGGATGTACTACTTACCCCTAAGGCTAAAAAGATTGTATGCCTCGATGAGTTTGACCCCTCATATGACATGCTATAGTAACAACAAGAGAGATGATGGTTTTATGACGCACCTGTCACACGGAGAGGCTTGGAAGCATTTTAATCAAAACCATTCTATATTTACAAGTGAGCCTAGAAATGTTAGATTAGCTTTGTCCTTTGACGGATTTGCACTGACCTCTAATTTCAGTAATGCGTACTCTTGTTAGTCTATTGTGGTGTCTCTTTATAACCTACCTCCCGAAATATGCATGAAGGAGCTATACATGTTCTTAACTTGTGAATTGATGGTGTAAAGACATATGATATTTCAACTAAAACAAACTTCCAAATGCATGTTGTGTTGGTGTGGACCATCAACGAATTTTCTGCATACGAAATATTGTCAGGTAAGCTTGTTGGATTGAAGAGTCATAATTGTCATGTACTTATGGAGTTATTGCTTCTTGTTGTGTTTAAAGAACTTTTCACCAACATCTGAAAACCCATCATAGAAATAAGTGAGTTCTTTAGAAAGTTATATGCTATAAAACTTAGGATTGATGATTTTATTAACTTGGAGAAGAATATTCCTATCATACTTTGTAAGTTATGATATTCCTTCTAGGATTTTTTTTATGTGATAGAACACTTAATAATCTACCTACCATACGAAGCAAGAGTGTGTGAGTTAGTCCAATTTAGATGGATGTGCCCTGTTGATAGGTTGATTGGGTCATTCAAGAGAATTGTTAATAACAAAGCTCAGATCGAGGGTAGCATCTGCGAAGCATTCCAAGCAAAAGAGACATCCGCATGTTCAACCTCATGTTGAGTTATAGAAAAGAAGAGTTGAAAGTAATGATAAGAGGAGAGAATCCTCATCAAGTAGACCAACTTATCCAATCTTTGTTCTGGAAGAAGTTGTAATAGGCGCAGGTAGTGAATATTGGTTAGAGAAGAAGAAAATCAATGATGCACATTTGCATGTGTTAGTTAACTGTGACTAGGTTTCACCGTACGTGATATAAGTGTTTTAAGTTTTCATCAATATTTCAAATAGTAAGATAACTTCTTCATCTAATAAAAAACTTGATTAATATGAAATTTCCTTATTTATACTATTGCATCCTAAGTGATTCAAAAAACCAAATTATGATACATCACTCAATGATTTTTCACATTAGTTCAAAGAATGTGTCCAAGTGAATCTAATTGACACAACAAAATGGGAGACAATGAATAAGGGAACAAACTTTTCAATTTACAATGTTAATGGATATATGTTTCATTCTTTAGAATGGTTAGTGGAACAAAAAATAATCAACATGAAAGTCTAGGTCTGTGAGGATATATAAAGTAGTCATTCTAATTAGTATGTGTGTTGTATAACATAATTCAATTAAAATATTTTTATTGTATTACGTAAAGATGTGAGTGTGTTTAAATGTGAATAGTTGATTTAAGTCCGTATTTAGGAACACGAAAGTATAAGGATTACAATATCATTGAAGTAAATGTGACTAGGGAATATAGGCATTATATTCATTTTATTCTACCTCAAAATGCACGGCAAATATACTGTTTGCCTTATCTGAGGTCATGCAAGTCTAATTGGGTGGTTGAGGTTAAGACTAAGCCAAGAGGTAACATTAACATGGAACTGTTTAAGAACCTTACCAAAATTGATGACCCAACTCCTTCGAAGATGGTGGTTGATATTGGTGATCTGATCACCCTTAGGCCAACTATTATGGATGATGACATCATTGAACTCAACGTAGATGATGACATGATACCAATAGAGGATGACGATGATCAAGAAAAGATGGGGTAGATAGAGACGAAGAAGAAAAAGACAAGTTCGATGAAAAAAAAGTTACCTCAGAAGAGGAGGATGAATCAGAGGAAGAAGATGATGAATTTGAATAAGGATAACCTAAGTATAGTTTAACTAGCTTATTTATTATATGTTTAAAATTTAATTAGATTGTTATATAATTACAATGCACGCTAGCCTTAGTTCTATCTTGTGTGTATCATGTAGACTGCTGCCTCAACAAGACCAAGGGGACGACAACAATAATGACTATCAGGACACAGTGATTAGGGTTTTGTTTTACCTAGTTTGATAATATTTTATTTTTTTGAATTTTTATTTTGTACACTTGATATTTAACATTATGTATAGTTGATTCTTTTCATTAACAATGCTACTAGATTTTCACTAATTGGGATTTGACTATTAATTGTTGCTTATCGAATTCTAACAAGTTCAAAAAATTACTATTACCGTCAAATTTATCATCAGTTAATCCGACGGTAAGTTTTATTTCGATAAATATCAAATAATATGATACCGTCGGAATTACCGGAGGATAAATCCGACGATTGTAATATGGCGCAAAGCCATAACTCATGGTGCCAAAGTTACTGTTGGAAATTATCCGATGATAACTTCCTCCATATTTTTGTCAACTATTTAATGGAATCTGCTGCTAATTCCATCGGAAATTACCGTCGAATTCTAGAATCCGAGGGTAATTAGTTATTGGTGAGGAGTTTACCGTCGGATTTAGTCCAATACTAAATTCAATGGTAATAAATTTACCACTGGATTATTTCATAATTCTATTGGTAATTTCGACAGCACTAGGTGAATTTCTCGTAGTGAAACCATATCGCAAATACCATTCTCATAGTATAATTAGCACAATTTTTAAAACTTAAGCCATATGAAGGTGCCCTTGCACTTTGTATTTTTTTATAAGAATTGAAAGAATATTTTCTCTTTATGATTTTTTATGGGAACACTCTTTTGCGTTTTGCATCTCCTTCATGTAATCTGTTATGGGTTAATTTTATTAGTGTAAGCACTTTTTCGATTAGTGTTTCATTGTTAAAAGCATTTACCACATAGGCGTCTCCCAGTCAGCATGCAAAAAAAAAAGAATAATAAATATATAATAGGTACTAGTATCTTTTTAATTTTTTTATCAATTAAAGATGTAAAGTGTGATCTCTCATCATGCATACTTTAAGTGAGACTAAAAAAAATATAAGAGAAAAAATATTTTATGATTAGAAATCATATTTTACATCATCAAAATAGTGGCACCTAAATAAATAGCTGAAAAAGAGTGACATTTTTATAGTAAATTTTAAAAATAGTAGCATATTGTTTAAAAAATTGTTTTTAGTTTAGTTTGTCTGATGCAAATTTTACAGGAACATAGTTACACATATTTTTCGATGTAGATTTAATAAGAATATAGTTATGCATATTTTTACATATGATATATATTTTGTCACCGAAAATTATAAGAGACAAACTTTTTCTTTATAGTAGATGCACAAATTTTAAACTTTTTTATTTTTAATATTTTTTAAAATTTTTAAATGTACTTATAAGTCTTACCTCTTTCTATCTCTTCCCATTCAATATTCATATTAAAAAGTTTTTCTAGTTTTTATAATACTTTTTTTTGTATAATAAATGTAACACCCTTACTACTAGAATGTCACGCTATCGGCTACATCACTCTAATAGCGTGAATATTATGACGACTTTCATACATATATAATAATAAAATATAGGCCTTTAACTCGAAACCATATTACCATTGTCTTTGAAAAATCGAAAAATACTTTTTCTTTGCTTTTACAAACATGCATAAATACCATACTAATCACAACACTTCTCAATTATATATATATATATATATATACACACACACACACACACAAAAAGATCCTTTAATACAAGTAACTTACAAACATTAATCATCATTACAATCACGACTCCTATCCCTCTTTTCAAAAATATAAATTTCAATAACAAGGTGAGGGAAAAGACATCTATGAGAATATAACCGTGAAGCACAGAAATTTTGTCATAATCTTCTTCGTTTATTTCCTAAAAAGAGAAGTCTGTAGGGGTGAGAACTTAACCACACGGTCTCACCAGAAAGTTTAGAATTGTTATAAGAGGATACATCTAAGAAAAAGAATAGATTTCAACCGTAGTGATCATCGCTCATCTTATGAACCTTATTCGAAATTCAATAATTACTTATCCAAAATCCAAATTCGTAGTTCAATTATTAAAAGCTTAAAGGTTACTTTAATTGTATGAATAACTAACATGTTCCAAGAATAAGTTCATTAAGTCTATGCTGAACCAGTTTGATTTTTCATACTCTACTAAACTTCAAACATAATTCAATCACGCCCTCTAGCCCATCACATAATCAATCACGGCATTCGGCCCAAGTAAAATCAAATCAACACCCAAGCCACCATAAGTCAAAGTGCATATCAAAATTTCCACCAACTTTCCAAGGCATATAGCTTACCCAAATACGGCCTCTGGCCCAAACCATAATCAAATACTCTCAAATCACCATAATCTGAACCAACGAGCCATATCACACGACAGTCAACCAATCACACATAGAGAGCAAATATGACAAGTAGTACAATTAGCAATTAACCGGATGTCAATTAGGCAAGCCAAGTAATTATGCAGACCCAAGAAAATCCAAACAAATACAATATAATGCATGCCTATCCTACTAGTCGTGGCTCACATATTGGTTAAACTACTAAAACCCGATACATCCGATAGCTAACCCGGACATAGAACACCACATCACGGAGTAAGTGGGACCAACCACAATCCTTGCATCTACCCATGCAGGTGCTTCACACTGCAACCAGAGCAAGTGGGACAATGCCTCAACCCTTGCATCTACCTACACAGGTGCCTTCCACAACATTTCAGAGTAAGTGGGATGAACCACAACCCTTGTATTTGTCCAGGTAGGTACCTTTCACCACTTCTCAGAGCAAGTGGCATAAACCACAATCTTTGTATCTACCCAGGCAGGTATTCAAAGTCTTAACCCGAAGCAAGTGGGACTAAGCCACAACCCTTGCATCTATCTAGGTGTCTCAAGTCTCAACTCAAATCAAGTGGGACAAACCATAATATTTGCGTCTACCCAGGTGTCTCAAATTATAACTTGGGGCAAGTGGGACTAAGCCACAATCCTTACATCTACCCAAGCGGGCAATCAATAATCATTAATTATATTTTCAATTAGAATAATCGTAATCATAATCACACATAATCATAGTTAAACCAATGAGCAGGATAAAACCACCGTCCTCACCGTGGAAAGAACAATACCACTATTCTCACAACTACACTGCAACACTGAGCAAGAGGGACAAGACCCACGTCCTTGCATCTACCAGGTGCAGGTGTCTCACAAATCAAGTCGTTATCGGGGAATAATTCATTAAATTCATCATATCTACCCCCCTACACAACAAGTCTTTATTCGGGAAATGACTTACTAAACTCATCGTATCTACCCCCTATTCTAAATATAATCATTATCATTATCAGACTTATCATTAACATAATCAAAATCACAACTTATTAGATTCATTAACCCTATCTTTTATCAGTTACCAATTTCATTATCACGTGAGTGGAATAATATCATCATCCTCACTGCAAGCAGGACAAATCACCATCCCTGCAACCATGTCATCCGATTTAACTAAGCATTTATTCGGGAATAGTTTGACTATATTCATTGGACTTGGCCACACTCTATCCAGAGCTTAAAGAAATAAGTTATCAAACATCATACAGGGTTTACAGGGATTTACAAGCTCTGAGAAATCCAAAAAGTTAAAAATAGCGTTTCTTCAAGAAATCAGGACATGTGCATACGCATCTCCCTCGTACGTACGCACTAATCAGAAGCGATTCCCAACTTGAAGCGTATGTACAAATTGAAATTTTTCCTACGTGTGTACGCATCACCTCTCATGCATACGCACAAGAAACAACACTTGTTTTGAGTGGTGTGCACGCACAGTAGGCCAAAATTTTGGTTTTCTGCATAATCTCAGTTTTTAGATTTTAACACTAGTTTTCAAACATTCATAACTTCTTCTACAAAATTCTATTTTCCTTTATCTTTAAAACATTTTAAAAATCTCATCATTATCTTTAAATTAAGACAAATTTCATCAAATTTCAAACTCCAAGTGCCATGTTATAGCCCGTCAAAGTTAGTCAAAAACCCATTTTCACCAAAATCCACAAAATGTCATTTTTCACAAAATTTTCAATTCGATTCATTTCGAAACCACCCCAAACCCTTACTAAGCATACTCAACCCTCATTCATCAATCCTCAGTCACTTCCTAACCATACAAGACCTAAAACACCCAGTTTTTTCATCAATTAACTATTTCCAAAATCATCAATTCAAATACCAAAACTCACTTAATCATGTCAACACCAAGTTCAGTATCATTCACATCATAATCAATACCACCATACTTACTAAAACTTACCCGACAGCCTTAGGCTCAAACTCTCACATCGAACCTTATTCAACTTAATTTCATAGCTCATCACGAGTTCATCAAAAATCACAACATTCATTTATTAATCAAACATACATTCTCAACCATCATCAAACACAATATTTATACTTGTTCATCATTCAAGCACATCAACAATCATACATACCAATTCATGAGACTCACATAATCACCAAAAATAAAATTTTCATATCGATATCGATTTATAATAATCATTGGTAATAAAATGATTTTAAGAAAATTCCCTAACTTGTTGATGAAAGTTTTTCCACACTTGGATTTTCTTTTTGATCACACCTAAGCCTCAATCAACGGCACCAAGTCTCCACCAAGAGCTCCGTAATATACTCAAGTGCCAAAATTCACATCAAGATCAACCAAGCATCCAAGCTATCTCATATAATCTTTTTGCATCAATTATTGATGCATGAGCATTATAAGTATCTTTTCTTCTTCTTTTATATGATGATTTGTTGATTTTCTAAATGAAATAGGTGTTTTATGCCTTACTTGATGCTACTTTGAGTTCTTGTGGTCTTTTGATGATTTCAGGTAGCATTGGATGAGGATTTGACAAAATTCACGAAGAAAGAAAGCAAGATAAGTGGCATCTGCAACTGTGATGCTAAACGCCACCCTGCCAGCATCTAGCGCCGGATCTAAGAATACGAACCTCCTTCTCAAGCATTGTGGCACTAAATTCCACTCTGTCATTGTTTTGCACCGAATCAAGACTCAGCCATCTCCTCTCGGGCATGTTGGCGCTAAAAGCCACATCACCGGCGTTTAGCACCAGGCCTTGGAATGCACGCACTCAGCTTCTGGAAGGGTGGTGCTAAACGCCGCCAAGCCGGCATTTAGCACCAATAGCGTATCCAGCCTTGGGACCCACGCCCTCCTTGCACTTAACATGGAATTAATTTAAATTCAAAAAGAGAATAAGAAAAGATATTATTAGGGTTTAATTTAAGTTGTGAATCAATTAGAATTAGAACTACAAAAGGAGGAGAGATTTGCCCTGTGCCCCTCTCTTCTCTTCTTGCGCACTTTTCAGTTTTGACTTTTTACACAAATTAGGATTTTCTTTGCACCATGAGCAACTAAACCTCCATTGTTAGGGTTAGGAGCTCTATTTATTTTGATGGATTAATATTACTATTTTTCTATTTTGATTAGTGCATTGATATTTTATTCAAGAATTAAGTTTCGTTCTTCACCTCAAGGATTATAATATATTGAAAAATAACTTTAATCTTAGTTGAATTCTTTTGAATCTTGAAAAAGTTAAAATCACTAGAACTAGGCTAGAAACTCTTTCTCAGAATTCTTCAATTATCTGGACTTAATTTGATAAGTGACATAAAATCAGATTTTCTTGGGTTTGGAGAATTGCGTGACTTATAAACCAGAATTTGTACTTAACCTTTTAGCATAATTAATTGTTCAAGGAATTGACAATTGATTAGGTTAGAAGAGATTGAATTGCCAAGAAATTGAAATTCAATTACTTAGGGTTTGCCATGACTTGTATCCTTGCATGATTAATTTAGATGATAATAATTTTTAATCTGAAAATCTAAATATCTCCGATATCTTAACTCTTCCCTCATATTATCTCCTCATACATTTACTATTTGTTTTATTTAATTTACTGTTTTATGATAATTGCTCTTCAAAACCCGTGTTTTACTTGTCTGACTAGATTAATCAATTGACCATTGTTTGCTTAATTCGTTAATCTGCGTGAGAACGATAACCCACTCTCGTGGTATTACTTGATACGATCCGGTGGGCTTCCTGGTAGTTTGTGATTTGAAAAATCCGCATCAATTATTTCAACATCTCAAGCTAGGGTTTGCACATAAAAGGGAAAATAAAAAGGAAAAGGATTCCCTTATCTTAAGCCACCTGTTCATGGCCTAAAATCTCGCTAGAAATTGTGCTTGAGCTTCCCCTAAAGCATGAAAATCAAAATTTTTTAACACACTCAACCAAAATGCAAATTCAAGGGAAAAATACAAAATTACTCAGAGTTCTTAGGAGTACTTACCACAAAAGTGGTATAGAAGTGAAGAGAAAGTCAAGAGCGACTCGTGGCCGCAAACAGGTCCTCGATCAAAGTTACGGATTGAAAGTTATGTGCGAAAAAGTGTAGTGAGTGAATATTGCTTAAGGATCACACACACACACACACACTCTCTCTCTCTCTCTCTCTCCCTCCCCCGCTCTCTCTCTCTCTCTCTCTCTCTCTCTCTCTATCTCAAAAATGGAGGTTGAGTGGCTAAAATGTTGTGTTGTGAGAGTATATATACATTGGGCCCAACATAAGATCGTTTTGTGAGTTAAGGTCCGTTAGCACTTTCTTGGGTCAAAACCTTTAGAATAAGTGTCCAGTTTTCGTTCTAAAAATATTTTTTTGTCATTCATAAAACACAGTTCAAATCTCAAATAGTTGATATTTTAATTTTTAAAAATCTGGAATCTTACAATAACTGCTTTACAAACTTAACATATTTAATTTTCAACTCCACTAGGTAATCAAATAGGGTGCAACCAACTTCAACCAACTCCCATTTGAGCTGTACCCCATGGCCCACTAAAGGAAAAAAAATCCTATTCAATTTACCCAAACCTAATCCAAATTCCACCTTTGACTAATTCACACTAATGTTAAAAAAAGAAAAGAAAAAAACCCAAATTGCCGCATTCCCTTTCTCTCCCACACACTTTCCTACTTCATCAGCCTCCACACCATACCACATTGGCACCGTCACTGCATTCTATAACATTGTCATCGAAGATCCCTTCACGCTACCTTTCCTCTACGAAGAGCACAACATACACACTAGCAATGCCGTTAGGGGAGAAACAGCACTCGTAAGTCACGCCGCATCCTCCATCGTGTCACATCTCCTCCGTAACGGTGATCGCAAGTTACGTTGCGACCTCAGTCTCACCGTGTATCCTCCATCACGCTGTCGAGCCGCATCTTCTCCATGGCACCACTCCAAAGGTTATTGGATGTTTCTCTATAAATAAGTGGTTATATCTTTAAAGGGTTTTAGATGTTTATTTTTCGAGTTAGTTGATGTGTCTTTTCTGTTTAGGGATTCAGGGTCTACGTAGAAGGCTTCACATGAGATGTTTCTTTTTTTATTTGTTGGATGTTTCTTTTAAAGTATTAGTGGATGTTTATGTATATGATTTGAGAAATTTTTTTATGTTACTGGATGTTTATATATATGTAAGTGGACGCTTCGCTATGAATAAGTGGTTGTATCACTAGAGATTTTGAATGTTTCTTTTTCGTCGGGTTAGTGGATGTTTTTTATTAGGGTTCGCATCCAATTGGGGTTGGAAGAAAACGGACCAATGCCGCCAAAAAGCCATAGTGGATAGAGAGGCCGCAGCGGTGACTGCTAGATGTGGTTTATGAGCACGACGTAGGGGCCAATGGCACAAGCATTCGAGGGGGAGGAAGAAGGGTTGGATAATGCCAGGGAAGAGGGAGGACACACGGGCGAGTGGCGCCACAGTAGAAGGAGCCCAATGGTCACAGCTTTAGTGTAGGAGAGTGATTGGAGTGGGAGGTCAAATTAGGGGTTTATGTTCGGTGACATGTGTTTCTAAACCGAATCCTAATTTTTGAAATTTCAAAATCAGAAGTTTTGAAATATTGTTCAAGTTGGCTAATAGTAAAGTTGGTTTCCTTTACTTTTTGTTTAATTTTTTACTACAAACTTTCTACTTTTAACATTTTAACCGTGTTTTTAACAAAATTTGTAAATCTTTTTATAAAATATACAAAATAAATATTAATCTTTTAAGTTTTATATGTATTCAACATATTATAAAAATCATGAATTAGGTTGGTTTACAAAATTGTTTTGAATTAAAAAATTATCAACCCATATGACATACGGGTTGTATTTATATTAAAAATGTTTCTTAATATGATGACTTTGTGGATTTTTATTATTTAAATTAAAAATATAATATTTACCGATTTAAATAAATGTATAAGTATTTACTGAAATACATTTAGAGTCATATCTTGGATGCAGTGGGGAAAACCGAAAATCTAACGTATCTCAGATGTAGTGACCTCGTTATGTGTAACAGGACTCGCTGGTCATATCTCGGGTGCACCCGAGATATGAACAAGAGAGCATCTCAGATACACTGCATCTGAGATATACGCATATTCTGACATGGGGCACTACACCCGGGATACATGTAAGGAAGCAAAACAGGGGCACTACATCCGAGATATATTCAAGATTATAATTAGGGTCTCAACAGCTAAGATATGTTGTACAATAAGTCTATTTATAAAGACCATCCCAATACCTCTCCACACACAATTCACAAACCATTCTTTTCTTTATCTTCTTTCGATTTTGCTCTGATGGATAACAATCAATAATTATTTGTGGTGGTTTATCCAAATGGGATAGTTAGACACAGTGATGAAGGAGTGATATTTGAGTCTGACAATACTGTGATGTTGCACACTTACCGGGTTGATACCTTGGATGCGCTAAAGATGATCATGCTGCGTAATATGGGAGGAGTAGAAACAAAGGAGGTTGGGAGGATTGCATATAGATTTTTGTATGCGATTTCGAACGGTGGATTTACAAACTGGTTATTCTGGATAGATGGGGATCAGCATGTGAGGGTCATGTTCGACGTACATGCGCGACTGATTCCCCAACATGTGATGGAGTTGTATGTTGTGGTCCGAGATGTAGTTGCTAGGGATGGACTGTCTCCTCTGGGCCTGAAGTCGTGCCGCTCGAGGCGACACCAATCCACTATGCCCAGCCTCATGATAGTGCTGATGATTCCGACAGTGAGGGTGATGAGCGGATATTTTATACGCTTTTTGAGGGTATTTTTATATAGTTTTTAGTAGGATCTAGCTACTTTTTAGTATATTTTTATTAGCTTTTATGAAAAAATCACTGATGAGCGGATAATTTATACGCTTTTTGGCATTGTTTTTAGTATGTTTTTAGTATGATCTAGTTAGTTTTTAGTATATTTTTTATTAGTTTTTAGTTAAAATTCACTTTTCTGGACTTTACTATGAGCTTGTGTGTTTTTCTGTGATTTCAGGTATTTTCTGGCTGAAATTGAGGGTTCTGAGCAAAAATCTGATTCAGAGACTGAAAAGGACTGCAGATGCTGTTGGATTCTGACCTCCCTGCACTCGAAGTGGATTTTCTGGAGCTACAGAAGTCCAATTGGCGCGCTCTCAACGGCATTGAAAAGTAGACATCCTGGGCTTTCCAGAAATGTATAATAGTTCATACTTTGCCTGCGATTTGATGGCCCAAACCGGCGTGGCAAATCAGCCTCAGAAATTCCAGCGTTTAACGCTGGAACTGGCATAAAACTTGGAGTTAAACGCCCAAACTGGCATAAAAGCTGGCGTTTAACTCCAGAAAAGGTCTCTACACGAAAATGCTTCATTGCTCAGCCCAAGCACATACCAAGTGGACCCAGAAGTGGATTTTTACGTCATTTACTCATTTCTGTACACCCTAGGTTACTAGTTTACTATTAATAGGATCTTTTGACATTGTATCTGTACCTGATGACACTTTACACGTTTCTTTGTGTACCTTCCACAGCATGAGTCTCTAAACCCCATGGTTGGGGGCGAGGAGCTCTGCTGTGTCTTGATGGATCAATGCAATTACTACTGTTTTTCATTCAATCATGCTTGCTTCCATTCTAAGATATTACTTGTTCTTAAACCGGATGAATGTGATGATCCGTGACAATCATCATCATTCTCAACTATGAACGTGTGCCTGACAACCACCTCCGTTCTACCTTAGATTAAGTAGATATCTCTTGGATTCTTTAATCAGAATCTTCGTGGTATAAGCTAGAACTGATGGCGGCATTCAAGAGAATCCGGAAGGTCTAAACCTTGTCTGTGGTATTCTGAGTAGGATTCAATGATTGAATGACTGTGACGAGCTTCAAACTCCTGAAGGCGGGGCGTTAGTGACAGACGCAAAAGAATCATTGGATTCTATTCCGGCCTGATTGAGAACCGACAGATGGATAGCCGTGCCGTGACAGGGTGCGTTGAACATTTCCACTGAGAGGATGGGAGGTAGCCACTGACAACGGTGAAACCCTTGCATACAGCTTGCCATGGAAGGAGCCTTGCGTGCTTGAAGAAGAAGACAGTAGGAAAGCAGAGATTCAGAAGATGGAGCATCTCCAAAACCTCAACCTATTCTCTACCACTGCAAAACAAGTACTTATTACATGTTCTTTTACTTTTCACAATCAATCCTGATAATTTCTGATATCCTGACTAAGATTTACAAGATAACCATAGCTTGCTTCAAGCCGACAATCTCCGTGGGATCGACCCTTACTCACGTAAGGTATTACTTGGACGACCCAGTGCACTTGCTGGTTAGTTGTGCGGGGTTGCAAAAGTGTGATTGCAATTTCGTGCACCAAGTTTTTGGCGCCGTTGCCGGGGATTGTTCGAGTTTGGACAACTGACGGTTTATCTTGTTGCTTAGATTAGGACTGTTTTGTTTTTGTTGGTTTAGAGTCTTTTAGTTGAGTCTAGTTTCATATTTTAAGTTTGGTGTCAATTGCATGCTTTTGTTTTTCTTTTAATTTTCGAAGTTGCATGTCCTTAGTCTCTTTTTGATCTTTAAAAATTCTAAATTTGGTGTCCTTTGTTGTTTTTCCCTTAAAAATTTTCGAAAATTAGTGTTTGATTTTCTAAAAGTTTTAAGTTTGGTGTCATTTTGTTGTTTTTCTCTTTCCTCTTTTCAAAAATCAAATCTTTTTCATAAAAATTTTTCAATCATATCTTTTTAATTGCTTTTTTTCAAAATCTTTTTAATCAACTAATTGATTCAGTTCTCAATTTGCTTTGATCTTATTTTCTTTTTGATTTTCGAATTTTTATCTTAATTTCCTTTTATCTTATTTTATTTTTTTCGTTTAATTCAAAAAAAAATATATATTTTATCTATTTGCAATCCATATCATTTCCCTTTATCCATTATGGACCTAAGTGGAATTGATCAGTCCAGAAGGGCTCTGGGGTCATATGCTAGCCCCATTACAGCTGCATATGGGAGTAGCATCTGTACACCTCCCATCAAAGCAAGCAGCTTTGAGCTAAATCCTCAACTCATTATCATAGTGCAGCAAAATTGCCAGTATTCCGGTCTTCCACAGGAAGAGCCTACTGAGTTTCTGGCACAATTCTTACAAATTGCTGACACAGTACATGATAAAGAGGTAGATCAGGATGTCTACAGATTATTACTGTTTCCATTTGCTGTAAAAGATCAAGCTAAAAGGTGGTTAAATAACCAACCTACAGCAAGCATAAAGACATGGAAACAGTTATCAGACAAATTCCTAAATCACTTTTACCCTCCAAAGAGGATGACACAGCTAAGGCTGGACATCCAAGGCTTTAAACAAGAGGATAATGAATCCCTTTATAATGCCTGGGAGAGGTATAGAGGTATGCTAAGAAAATGCCCCTCTGAAATGTTTTCAGAGTGGGTACAATTAGACATCTTCTACTATGGGCTTACAGAAAAAGCTCAGATGTCTTTAGACCACTCAGCTGGTGGATCTATCCACATGAGGAAGACAATTGAAGAAGCTCAAGAGCTTATAGACACTGTTGCTAGAAATCAATATTTGTACTCTAGCAATGAGTTCTCTCCAAAAGAGGAAGTCATGACAGTAGTCACTGACCCTAATCCTCAAGAACAGATGATTGAGCTTAATCAACAATTGCTCCTGATGACAGAACAGTTAGCAGAATTTAAAGAGATGCTCCATGAAACTAAAGTTGCTAACAAGAACATGGAACTGCAGTTGAATCAAGCTAAACAGCAAATATCTAAACAAATAACAGAGGAATGCCAAGCAGTTCAACTGAGGGGTGGGAAGACACTGAATAACACTGCTCAAAAGAGCAAAAAGCCAAATAAGGAACAATTGACAGAGGATAACCAACCCACTGTTCAAAATCCCTCTGAGGACAGTAAGAGCTCGGAGAGGAATACTCTTGGCGTTCAAACGCCAGAGAGGGAAGGAAAGTTGGCGTTAAACGCCCATTTTCCACCCAATCCTGGCGTTCAGACGCCAAGGGAGGATCAGACACCTGAGGGTGCTGACAGTAATCCCTCTAACAAGGCTTCTTCAACCACTTCTGTAAGGAATAAACCTGCAGCATCTAAGGTTGAAGAATATAAAGCCAAGATGCCTTATCCTCAAAAACTCCGCCAAGCGGAACAGGATAAGCAATTTGCCCGCTTTGCAGACTATCTAAGGACTCTTGAAATAAAGATTCCGTTTGCAGAGGCACTTGAGCAAATACCTTCTTATGCTAAGTTCATGAAAGAAATCTTAAGTCATAAGAAGGATTGGAGAGAAACTGAAAAAGTGTTTCTCACTGAAGAATGCAGTGCAGTCATTCTAAAAAGCCTACCAGAAAAGCTTCAAGATCCAGGAAGCTTTATGATACCATGCACATTAGAAGGTGCTTGCACCAAGACAGCCCTATGTGATCTTGGAGCAAGCATCAATCTAATACCTGCATCCACTATCAGAAAGCTTGGGTTGACTGGAGAAGTCAAACCAACCCGGATATGCCTCCAACTTGCTGATGGCTCCATTAAATATCCATCAGGCATAATAGAGGATATGATTGTCAAGGTTGGGCCATTCGCCTTTCCAACTGACTTTGTGGTGCTGGAAATGGAGGAGCACAAGAGTGCAACTCTCATTCTAGGAAGACCTTTCCTAGCAACTGGACGAACTCTCATTGATGTACAGAGAGGGGAAGTAACCCTGAGAGTCAATGAGGATGAGTTCAAGTTGAATGCTGTAAAAGCTATGCAACATCCAGACACACCAAATGACTGCATGGGCGCTGACATTATTGACTCTCTGGTAGAAGAGATCAATATGACTGAAAGCCTAGAATCAGAGCTTGAGGACATCTTCAAAGATGCTCAACCTGATCAAGAAGAATCAGTGGAAACAAAGGAATTTTCGAAAATTCCTCAGGAGGAGGATAAGCCTCCCAAACCTGAACTCAAACCACTACCACCATCCCTGAAGTATGCATTTCTGGGAGAGGGTGACACTTTTCTAGTGATTATAAGCTCTGCTTTAAATCCACAGGAAGAGGAAGCACTGATTCAAGTGCTAAGGACACACAAGACAGCTCTTGGGTGGTCCATAAGTGATCTTAAGGGCATTAGCCCAGCTAGATGCATGCACAAGATCCTGTTGGAGGATAATGCCAAACCAGTGGTTCAACCACAAAGGAGGCTAAATCCAGCCATGAAGGAGGTGGTGCAGAAGGAGGTCACTAAATTACTAGAGGCTGGGATTATTTATCCTATTTCTGATAGCCCCTGGGTGAGCCCTGTCCAAGTTGTTCCCAAAAAGGGAGGCATGACAGTGGTTCATAATGAAAAAAATGAACTGGTTCCTACAAGAACAGTCACAGGGTGGCGTATGTGTATTGACTACAGAAGGCTCAATACAGCCACCAGAAAGGATCATTTTCCTTTACCATTCATAGACCAAATGCTAGAAAGACTAGCTGGTCATGATTATTACTGCTTTTTGGATGGCTATTCAGGCTACAACCAAATTGCAGTAGATCCTCAGGACCAGGAGAAAACAGCATTTACTTGTCCTTCTGGCGTGTTTGCCTACAGGAGGATGCCTTTTGGTCTGTGCAATGCACCTGCAACCTTTCAAAGGTGCATGCTCTCTATCTTCTCAGATATGGTAGAGAAATTTCTGGAAGTCTTCATGGATGACTTCTAAATATATGGAGACTCATTCAGCCCCTGTCTTAATCACCTAGCACTTGTCCTGAAAAGATGCCAAGAGACTAACCTGGTTTTAAACTGGGAGAAATGTCACTTTATGGTGACTGAAGGAATTGTCCTTGGGCACAAAATTTCAAGCAGGGGAATAGAGGTGGATAAGGCAAAGGTAGAGGTAATTGAAAAATTACCACCACCTGCCAATGTTAAGGCAATCAGAAGCTTTCTGGGGCATGCAGGATTCTACAGAAGGTTTATAAAGGATTTTTCGAAAATTGCAAAGCCTTTGAGTAACCTGCTAGCTGCTGACACACCATTTATGTTTGACACACAGTGTCTGCAGGCATTTGAGACCCTGAAAGCTAAGCTGGTCACAGCACCAGTCATCTCTGCACCAGATTGGACATTACCATTTGAACTAATGTGTGATGCCAGTGACCATGCCATTGGTGCAGTGTTGGGACAGAGGCATAACAAGCTTCTGCACGTCATTTATTATGCCAGCCGTGTTCTAAATGACGCACAGAAAAATTATACAACCACAGAAAAGGAGTTACTTGCAGTGGTCTATGCCATTGACAAGTTTAGATCTTATCTAGTGGGATCCAAAGTGGTTGTGTACACTGACCATGCTGCTCTTAAATACTTACTCACAAAGCAGGATTCAAAACCCAGACTTATAAGATGGGTGTTGCTTCTGCAAGAATTTGATATAGAAATAAGAGACAGAAAAGGGACAGAGAACCAAGTAGCTGATCATCTGTCCCGAATAGAACCAGTAGCTAGGGCGTCCCTTCCTTCTACTGAGATCTCTGAGACCTTCCCAGATGAGCAACTCTTTGCCATTCAGGAAGCTCCATGGTTTGCAGATATTGCAAACTATAAAGCTGTGAGGTTCATACCCCAGGAGTACAGCAGAGTGCAAAGAAAGAAATTAATTTCAGATGCCAAGTACTACCTCTGGGATGAACCATATCTCTTTAAGAGATGTGCAGACGGAATGATCCGCAGATGTGTACCCAGAGAAGAAGCACAAAGGATCCTATGGCACTGCCATGGATCACAGTATGGAGGACATTTTGGAAGTGAGCAAACAGCCACTAAAGTCCTCCAATGTGGCTTCTACTGGCCTACTCTCTATAAAGATTCCCGAGAGTTTGTGCGTAACTGTGACAGTTGCCAAAGAGCTGGTAACTTGCCTCACGGATATGCCATGCCTCAACAAGGGATATTAGAGATAGAATTGTTTGATGTATGGGGAATTGACTTCATGGGGCCATTCCCACCATCATACTCAAACACTTACATTCTGGTGGCAGTGGACTATGTATCTAAGTGTGTATAAGCAATTGCTACACCCACTAATGATACCAAGACCATGCTAAAATTCCTCCAAAAACACATCTTCAGCAGGTTTGGTGTTCCCAGAGTACTAATCAGTGACGGGGGCACTCATTTCTGCAATAAACAGCTATACTCTGCTATGGTAAGATATGGAATTAGCCACAAAGTGGCAACTCCGTATCATCCACAGACAAATGGGCAAGCAGAGGTCTCTAACAGAGAGCTAAAAAGAATCCTGGAATGGACTGTGATAGCCCGAAGAAAGGATTGGGCAAAGAGCTTGGATGATGCTCTGTGGGCATACAGAACAGCATTCAAGACTCCTATAGGAACCTCTCCATACCAACTGGTGTATGGGAAGGCCTGTCATCTGCCCGTGGAACTGGAACATAAAGCCTACTGGGCAACCAGATTCCTAAACATGGATGCTCAGTTAGCTGGTGAAAAAAGATTGCTCCAGCTAAATGAGCTAGAAGAGTTCAGACTCAATGCCTTTGAAAATGCAAAAATTTATAAGGAAAAGGCAAAGAAGTGGCATGACAAGAAGTTGTCAACCAGAGTCTTTGAGCCAGGACAAAAAGTTCTGCTCTTCAACTCTAGGCTCAAATTGTTTCCAGGAAAACTCAAATCCCGGTGGAGGGGTCCGTATGTGATTACAGGAGTGTCACCATATGGATATGTTGAGCTTCAGGATACTGATTCTGACAAAAGGTTCATTGTTAATGGATAGAGAATCAAGCATTATCTTGAAGGCAATTTTGAGCAGGAATGCTCAAAACTGAGACTTGAGTGATTCTCAGTAAAGGTCCAGCTAAAGACAATAAAGAAGCGCTTGCTGGGAGGCAACCCAGTCATTAGGAGGGTATATGATTTGTTCTTACAGAGGCAAGTATCAAAAATGAAGGAATTCACAGAGTTACAGAAGGATTCAGCTCAAAAAGCAGAGAAAAAGAGCTTACTGGCGAAAAAACGCCAGTAAGGGGCATTTTGGGCGTTAAACGCCAGAATGGGTACCATTCTGGGCGTTTAACGCCAGGAATGGTGCCATTTTGGGCATTAAACGCCAGAATGGGCACCATTCTGGGCGTTTAACGCCATGTGTGCAGCATCCTGGGCGTTTAGAAAAACGCCCAGTGATAAAGGAATTCTGGCGTTTAACGCCAGCCAGGGTACCTGGCTGGGCGTTAAACGCCCAAAAGGGGCAACAAATGGGCGTTAAACGCTAGAATGGGTGCCATTCTGGGCGTTTAACGCCAGAAAGGTGGGGGGGACCACAATTTTGTTTTCAAATCAAATTTTTTCAAACTTTCCTTTTCTTACCCATAGTTTTCTACAAGAACACATTTCAATCTCTCATCATTCACTTTCAAATTTTCAAAAATCTAAAATCATTCTTCAAATCTCTCAAATTAATCCCAAATTTTGTTCAAAAAACTCACCCTTCTCTCAATTTCTTTCCATATCTTCTCAAATCTCCTTTCAAATTTTTTTTTTCTTTTTTTTCGAAATCTCTCCTTTCCCCCCTTTATAAATACACGTTCATCCCCCTAATTCCCCCACACCATTCGAATTTGCTCTTCTCTTCTCTCTCTTCTTTCCTTTCTTTTGCTTGAGGACAAGCAAACCTCTAAGTTTGGTGTGCTTTTCCGTGATCACTAAGCCAAGATTCATCAAGATCATGGCTCCTAAGGGAAAACAAACCAATTTAAGAGGAAAGAAAGAGAACAATCCAAAGAATCTTTGGAATCAAGAGAAGTTCTTAACCAAAGAACATGAAGACCATTATCACAAAATAATGGGTCTGAGGTCAGTGATCCCGGAAGTTAAATTTGATCTGAAAGAAGATGAATATCCGGGGATCCAAGAGCAAATTCGAAACAGAGGATGGGAAGTTCTAACCAATCCTGAGATAAAGGTTGGAAGGAATATGGTTCAGGAATTCTACTCAAATCTGTGGCTAACAGATAAGCAGAGAATGACTGGAACTGCTTACCATACCTACAGAACCATGGTCAGAGGGAAAATTATGTACTTCCATCTGGACAAAATAAGAGAAATCTTCAAATTACCTCAACTGCAAGATGATCCTGAATCCTTTAATAGGAGAATGGTGAGAGCAGATAAAGGGTTGGATCAAGTTCTAGAGGACATATGCCTCCCTGGAACTAAGTGGATAACCAATTCTAAGGGTGTCCCAAACCAACTCAAGAGGGGAGACCTCAAACCAATTGCAAGAGGTTGGCTAGACTTTATTGGGCGTTCCATATTGCCCACTAGCAACCGTTCTGAGGTCACTATCAAGAGAGCAGTGATGATTCATTGCATTATGCTTGGAAAAGAAGTGGAGGTTCATCATGTGATTGCTTGTGAGATCTACACAATTGCAAATAAAAATTCCACTGAAGCCAAATTGGCTTACCCAAGCTTGATCTCCTTGCTCTGTAAAGAGGCTGGGGTGAAGATGGGAGTAGATGAATTCATACCCATTGAACATCCAATCACCAAGAAGTCAATGGAAGGACAAATGCAAGACAACTCTATCAAAAGGAGGGCGCAGGAGTTCCTCCCTGAATTCCCTGAAATTGACTACTGGACCAGCCTAGAAGCATCTATCATCAAGTTACAAGAAACTATGGAGCAACTGAAGGAAGAACAGCAGAATCAGAACTGCATGCTCTGCAAATTGCTGAAGGAACAAGAGAAGCAGGGGCGTGAACTCCAAGAGTTGAAACGCCAAAAGCTCTCATCTCAAGTTGAGGGAGCATCCACTTCTCAAAATCAAGGTTGTTGAGTCCTAACTCTGTGAAAACCTCTATCATTAGGAGCCTAGTTTAAATTTTTGTTTTATTTTAGTCTCATCTTATATCTATTTTTGAGTCTTGTTCTTAATTCATAATTAATAAAATTTAAAATTCATGTCTTAAAGCTATGAATGTCCTATGAATCCATCACCTCTCTTAAATGAAAAATGCTTTAATCACAAAAGAACAAGAAGTACAGGATTTCGAAATTTATCCTTGAAATTAGTTGAATTAGTTTGATGTGGTGACAATACTTTTTGTTTTCTGAATGAATGCCTGAACAGTGCATATGTCTCTTGAACTTGTTGTTTTGAGAATGTTAAAAAAGTGTTGGCTCTTGAAAGGATGAGGAAAAAGAGAACTGTTATTGAGGATCTAAAAAAATCATTTAATTGATTCTTGAAGCAAGAAAAAGCAGTGAAAAAAAAAATTTCGAAAAAAAAAGAGAAAGAAAAAGAAAAAGAAAGCAAAAGAAAGAAATAAAGTTGTGATCCAAGGCAAAAAGAGTGTGCTTAAGAACCCTGGACACCTCTAATTGGGGACTCTAGCAAAGCTGAGTCACAATCTGAAAAGGTTCACCCAATTATGTGTCTGTGGCATGTATGTATCCGGTGGTAATACTGGAAGACAGAATGCTTTGGGCCACAGCCAAGACTCATACACTAGCTATGTTCAAGAATCATTACACTTAACTAGGAGAATCAATAACACTATCTAAGTTCTGAGTTCTTATAGATGCCAATCATTCTGAACTTCAAGGGATAGAGTGAGATGCCAAAACTGTTCGGAGGCAAAAAGCTACTAGTCCCGCTCATCTAATTGGAGCTATGTTTCCTTGATATTTTGGAGTCTATAGTATATTCTCTTCTTTTTATCCTATTTTGATTTTCAGTTGCTTGGGGACAAGCAACAATTTAAGTTTGGTGTTGTGATGAGCGGATAATTTATACGCTTTTTGGCATTGTTTTTAGTATGTTTTTAGTATGATCTAGTTAGTTTTTAGTATATTTTTTATTAGTTTTTAGTTAAAATTCACTTTTCTGGACTTTACTATGAGCTTGTGTGTTTTTCTGTGATTTCAGGTATTTTCTGGCTGAAATTGAGGGTTCTGAGCAAAAATCTGATTCAGAGACTGAAAAGGACTGCAGATGCTGTTGGATTCTGACCTCCCTGCACTCGAAGTGGATTTTCTGGAGCTACAGAAGCCCAATTGGCTCGCTCTCAACGGCATTGGAAAGTAGACATCCTGAGCTTTCCAGAGTATAATAGTCCATACTTTGCCTGAGATTTGATGGCCCAAACCGGCGTGGAAAATCATCCTCAGAAATTCCAGCGTTTAACGCTGGAACTGGCATAAAACTTGGAGTTAAACGCCCAAACTGGCATAAAAGCTGGCGTTTAACTCCAGAAAAGGTCTCTACACGAAAATGCTTCATTGCTCAGCCCAAGCACACACCAAGTGGACCCAGAAGTGGATTTTTACGTCATTTACTCATTTCTGTACACCCTAGGTTACTAGTTTACTATTAATAGGATCTTTTGACATTGTATCTGTACCTGATGACACTTTACACGTTTCTTTGTGTACCTTCCACAGCATGAGTCTCTAAAGCCCATGGTTGGGGGTGAGGAGCTCTGCTGTGTCTTGATGGATCAATGCAATTACTACTGTTTTTCATTCAATCATGCTTGCTTCCATTCTAAGATATTACTTGTTCTTAAACCGGATGAATGTGATGATCCGTGACAATCATCATCATTCTCAACTATGAACGTGTGCCTGACAACCACCTCCGTTCTACCTTAGATTAAGTAGATATCTCTTGGATTCTTTAATCAGAATCTTCGTGGTATAAGCTAGAACTGATGGCGGCATTCAAGAGAATCCGGAAGGTCTAAACCTTGTCTGTGGTATTCTGAGTAGGATTCAATGATTGAATGACTGTGACGAGCTTCAAACTCCTGAAGGCGGGGCGTTAGTGATAGACGCAAAAGAATCATTGGATTCTATTCCGGCCTGATTGAGAACCGACAGATGGATAGCCGTGCCGTGACAGGGTGCGTTGAACATTTCCACTGAGAGGATGGGAGGTAGCCACTGACAAAGGTGAAACCCTTGCATACAGCTTGCCATGGAAGGAGCCTTGCGTGCTTGAAGAAGAAGACAGTAGGAAAGCAGAGATTCAGAAGATGGAGCATCTCCAAAACCTCAACCTATTCTCTACCACTACAAAACAAGTACTTATTACATGTTCTTTTACTTTTCACAATCAATCCTGATAATTTCTGATATCCTGACTAAGATTTACAAGATAACCATAGCTTGCTTCAAGCCGACAATCTCCGTGGGATCGACCCTTACTCACGTAAGGTATTACTTGGACGACCCAGTGCACTTGCTGGTTAGTTGTGCGGGGTTGCAAAAGTGTGATTGCAATTTCGTGCACCAATCTCATTCAACACTGGATAACATTTTACATCTGAATTTGTAAAATTTAGAGTTTGAATGTGGGGGCTCTGTTTGACTCTGTATTGGGAGAAGCTCTTCATGCTTACTCTCCATGGTTACATATGGAGAACCTTGAGTCTTTACTACAAGGCATTCTTCATTCACATGAAGGATCAACTCTCCTCTGTCAACATCAATCACAGCTCTTGCTGTGGCTAGGAAGGGCCTTCCAAGGATGATGGATTCATCCTCATCCCTTCTAGTGTCTAGGATTATAAAATCAGCAGGGAAGTAAAGGCCTTCAACCTTCACTAGCATGTCCTCTACTAGTCCATAAGCCTTTTTCATGGATTTATCTGCCATCTCCAACGAGAATTCGGCAGCCTGTACCTCAAAGATTCCCAGTTTCTCTATTACAGAGAGTGGCATCATGTTTATCCCTGACCCCAGGTCACACAGAGCTTTTTCAAAGGTCATGGTGCCTATGGTACAGGGTATTAAGAATTTCCCAAGATCCTGTTTCTTTTGAGGTAAATTTTGTTGAACCGGTGTATTCAGTTTATTGGTAAGCAAGGGAGGCTCTTCCTCCCAAGTCTCATTACCAAATAGCTTGGCATTCAGCTTCATGATTGCTCCTAAATATCGGGCAACTTGCCCTTTAACAATGTCTTCATCCTCTTCAGAAGATGAATAGTCATCAAAGCTCATGAATGGTAAAAGGAGGTCCAAGGGAATCTCTATGGTCTCTGTATGAGCCTTAGATTTCTTTGGTTCCTCAATTGGGTATTCCGTACTGACCGTTGGACGTCCCCTGAGGTCTTTCTCATTGGGATTCATGTTCTCCTCCTCCTCTAAGGTTTCGGCCATGTTGATTATACCAATGGCCTTGCATTCTCCTTTGGGATTCTCTTTTGTATTGCTTGGGAGAGTGTTAGGAGGAGTTTCAGTAACCCTTTTACTCAGCTGGCCCACTTGTGCCTCCAAATTTCTGATGGAGGATATTGTTTTAGTCATGAAACTAAGAGTGGCCTTAGATAGACCAGAGATTATGTTTGCTAAGCTAGAAGGATTCTGCTCAGAATGCTCTGTCTGTTGCTAAGATGATGATGGGAAAGGTTTGCTATTGCTAAACCTGTTTCTTCCACCATTGTTATTATTAAAGCCTTGCTTCTGTTGATCCTTCCATGAAAAATTTGGATGATTTTTCAATGAAGGATTAATGGTGTTGCCAAAGGCTTCACCCATGTAATTCACCTTTGCCATTGCAGGGTTCTCAAGATCATAAGTTTCTTCTTCAGAAGATGCTTCTTTAGTATTGTTGGATGCATTTTGCAATCTATTCAGACTCTGGGAGATCATATTGACTTGTTGGGTCAATATTTTGTTCTGAGCTAGTATGGCATTCAAAGCATCAATTTCAAGAACTCGTCTCTTTTGATGTGTCCCATTACTCACAGGATTCCTCTCAAAGGTATACATGAACTGGTTACTTGCAACCATTTCAATAAGTTCCTGAGCTTCTACAGGTGTTTTCTTTAGGTGAATGGATCCACCTGCAGAGTGGTCAGTGACATCTTGAAAAATTCAGACAAACCATCAAAGAATATATCTAATATGGTCCATTCTGAAAGCATGTCAGAAGGGCAGTTTTTGGTCAACTGCTTGTATCTTTCCCAAGCTTCATAGAGGGACTCACCATCTTTTTGTCTGAAGGTCTGAACGTCCACTCTAAGCTTGCTCAACTTTTGAGGAGGAAAGAACTTGGCTAAGAAAGCCATGACCAGCTTATCCTAAGAGTCCAGGCTATCTCTGGGTTGTGAGTCCAACCATGTTCTAGCTCTCTCTCTTATAGCAAAAGGGAAAAGCATAAGCTTGTAGACTTCAGGATCAACTCCATTGGTCTTAACAGTATCACAGATCTGCAAGAACTCAATTAAAAACTGATAAGGGTCTTCTGATGGAAGTCCATGAAACTTGCAGTTCTGTTGCAGTAGAGAAACTAATTGAGGCTTTAGCTCAAAATTGTTTGCTCCTATGGCAGGGATTGAGATGCTTCTTCCATAGAAGTTGGAAGTTGGTGTAGTAAAATCACCAAGCATCTTCCTTGCATTGTTGTTTGGCTCGGCCATAATTATTTCTTTTGCTACTTCCTTTTCGAAAATTTCAGTGAGGTCCTCTTCAGGATCAACTTGAACAAGTATGCCTTTATCTTTGTTCCTGTTCATATGAAAGAGAAGAAAACAAAGAAAATATAGAATTATCTATGTCACAGTATAGAGATTCCTTGAGGTGTTAGAGGAAAACAAGAATGGAAGGATAAGGTAGGTAAGGAAGAATTCGAACACACAAAGAGAGACGGAGTTCGAATTGACAATGGAGGAGGAATGTTACTGTTTAAATAGAAAAAGATAAGAGAGGGTGGAGAGTTTTCGAAAATAAAAAGAATAAAATTTAAAATAATCTTTTGAAAAATTGGTTATGGTTTTGAAAAAGATAAGAAATAGTAAAACAAACAAAAAGTCAATTAGTTAGTTGAAAAAGATTTGAAAATCAATTTTGAGAAGATGAGAAGTTAGAAAAGATTTTGAAATTGATTTTGAAACAGATATGATTTAAAAAAGATATGTTTGAAAAGATATCATTGAAATTTATTTTGAAAAAGATTTGAAAAGGAAATTAAAAAGATTTGATTTTTGAAAAAGATATATTTGAAAAGATATGATTTTGAAAAAGATATGATTGAAAATATTTGATTTGAAAAAGATTTAATTTTGAAAAATTATGAAGATTTGAAAAAGATTTGATTTGAAAACAAAATTCCTCTCCTTGTGTCATCCTGGCGTTAAACGCCCAGGAGCTACATGTTTTGGGTGTTTAACGCCCAATTGCTGCATGATTTGGGCATTTAAACGCCCAGCCAGGTACCCTGGCTGGCGTTTAAACACCAGTTTTCCTTTTTCACTAGGCGTTTTGAACGCCCAGCTTTTTCTCTATAATTCTTCTGCTTTATGTTCTTGGATCTTCATTTTGCTAAATCCTTTATGCAAGAAGATATGTTTTCAATTTTGAAAAACAACAAAATGAGTCAAAACATATAATTCTTGGATCAAAACACAAGATATATGCAAGAACATTATAAAAGTCAAGATGAACACCAAGAACAATCTTAAAGATCAAGATGAACATCAAGAACTCGGTTTTCTTAATGAAAGAAAACATGGAGGACACCAAACTTAGAACTTTCGCATGTTTGGGCCATATGAATGCAAGAATGCATATGTAGAACATCATGCAGTGCAAATCAATAAATCATGAAGATCAAACAAAGCAATTCATCAAGAATAACTTGAAGATCATCAAGAACACAATGCATGTATTTCGAAAATTGCAAGACAATTAAAATCATGCAATTGACACCAAACTTAAAATTTGGCCCTAGATTCAAACAAGAACCATGAAAATATTTTTGAGTTTTTATGATTTTATGAATTTTTTTGAATTTTTCAAAAATTATTTTGGAAAAACAAAAAAAAGAAGAAAATTTTTTGAAAGATTTTTGAAAATAAAATAATGGTTAAAACAAGAAGAAATTTACCTAATTTGAGCAACAAGATTACGGAGATTGTCGGCTTGAAACAAGCTATGGTCACCTTGTAAATCTCAGTCAGGCAGATTAAAATGGTTGTGGAGTTTTGATAATTAAAATATAAGTAAAACACAAAATAAAGATAGAGATACTTATGTAAATCATTGGTGGGAATTTTAGATAAGTGTATGAAGATGCCTCATTCCTTTTGAATCTCTGCTTTCCTACTGCCTTTGTCCAATCCTTCACACTCCTTTCTATGGCAAGCTGTATGTAGGGCAATTACCGTTGTCAATGGCTACCGTCCATCCTCTTAGTGAAAATGGTCCAGCTACGAGTTACGTAGGGCTAATCATCTGTCGGTTCTTGATCGTGTAGGAATAGGATTTACTATCCTTTTGCGTCTGTCACCACGCCCTACAGTCGCGAGTTTGAAGCTCGTTACAGTCATCCCATCTCAGATCTTACTTGGAATACCACAGACAAGGTTTAGACTTTCCGGATCTCAAGAATGCTGCCAAAAACAATGTTTGACTCTGCTTTGCAACTTGTTTCTGGCGTTTAATACTAGAATAGGGCAGAAAGCTGGTGTTAAACGCCAGTATGCGTCGCATAAAATTGGGCAAAGTATGAACTATTATATATTGCTGAAAAGCCCTGGATGTCTACTTTCCAACGCTATTAAGAGCGCGCCATTTGGACTTCTATAGCTCCAAAAATTCCATTTCGAGTGCATGGAGGTCAGAATCCAACAACATCAGCAGTCCTTTGTCAGCCTCTGAATCAGATTTTTGCTCAGGTCCCTCAATTTCAGCCAAAAAATACCTGAAATCACAAAAAAACACACAAACTCATAGTAAAGTCCAGAAATGTGAATTTTGCTTAAAAAATAATAAAAATATACTAAAAAATAACTAAATCATACTAAAAACTATGTAAAAACAATGCCAAAAAGCGTATAAATTATCCACTCATCAGTTACCAACTCAATTTTTTTTCAAATTTTCATGATTTCATCCATACTTTCTTGCATGAACATGTTACAAATTCTCATTTTTCAATTTTAATTTCAAAAAAAAATCTTAATCCTAAAAAATCTTTCTTCAACTTCTTTTCAAATCTTTTTCAAAATTCATATATCTTCTTAATTTCTTTTCAAATCCTTTTAAAAACTCATCTATCTTTCTAATATCTTTTCAAATATTTTTCAACTCATCATACTATCTTTTCAAATTTAGATTTATCTTTTTCAAAATTCTCTCATATCTTTTCAATTTTAAAATTACATCTTTTGCATATCATACTTAACTTTTCTAAATCATATCTTCTATCATATATTTTTTTCAAAAATTTCACCCACCCCCTTTTAAATTCACATTCGGCCTCCCTCTCTCCTCCACCACTCGAATTTGACTCTCCTCCTATTCCTCTCCTTTTCTTTCTTTTGCTTGAGGACAAGCAAACCTCTAAGTTTTGTGTGTTTTTCGTGATCACTGGCTAAGATTTACCAAGATCATGGCTCCTAAGAGAAAACAAACCACTCCAAGAGGCAAAAAAGAGAACACTCCAAAACCACTTTAGAATCAAGCGAGGTTCTTAACTAAAGAACATGCAGACCATTACCACAAAATAATGGGTCTAAGGTCAGTGATCCTGGAAGTTAAATTTGATCTGAAAGAAGATGAATATCCGGAGATCCAAGAGCAGATTTGAAACAGGGGCTGGGAAATTCTAGCTAATCCTGAGACAAAGGTGGGTAGAAACATGGTTCAGGAATTTTACTCAAATCTGTGGCAAACAGATAAGCAGAGAATGACTGGAACTGCCTTCTATACCTTTCGAACTATTGTCAGAGGGAAGATTATTTACTTCGTCCTGGACAGAATAAGAGAGGTCTTCAAGCTGCCTCAACTACAAGATGATCCAGAATCCTTTAATAGGAAAATGGTGAGATTTGATAAGCGCTTGGACCAAGTTCTAGAGGATATATGCCTCCCTGGAGCCAAGTGGATAACCAACACAAAGGGTGTCCCAAACCAACTCAAGAGAGGAGGTCTCAAACCAGTCGCTAGGGGCTGGCTGGACTTCATTGGGCGTTCTATACTGCCCACCAGCAACTGCTTTGAAGTCACTGTCAAAAGAGCAGTGATGATCCATTGCATTATGCTGGGAAACGAAGTGGAGATTCATCATCTGATCTCTTATGAGCTTTACACAATTGCAAACAAGAACTCCACTGACGCCGAATCGGCTTACCCAAGCTTAATCTCTTTGTTATGTAAAGATGCTGGGGTAAAGATGAGAGTGGATGAATATATCTCAGTCGAGCACCCAATCACCAAAAAGTCAATGGAAGGACAACAAGTGCAAGATAACTCCATCAAAAGGAGAGCGCATGAGTTTCTCCTAGAAATCCCTCAGATTGACTACTGGACCTGCCTAGAAGCATCTGTCACCAAGCTGCAAGAAGCTATGGATCAACTTAAGGAAGAACAGCAAAATCAAAATAGCATGCTTTCCAAACTGCTTAAGGAACAAGAAAAGCAAAAGCGTGAGCTACAGGAGTTGAAGCGCCAGAAGCTCTCCCTTGAGGGACTAGACACCCCACAGATTGAAGGAGCATCCATCTCCCAAAATAAAGGTTGTTGAGTCCTAATCTTAAATTTGTGATAACTTTTATTATTAGAAACCTATCTTAAGAATTATATGAGTATTAGTAATTAGGGTCCTTATTTTTATTTTTATTTTTATCTCCAAGTAAGCTATAATTTGTTCCTCTCATCATCACTAAACATGAATAAAATAGTAGATTCTCTTTAGAGTAAGGAGGCAATTATTTCAAGTTTTCAATAAGGAAAATTCTAATTATTTTTATATGGTAGCAACACTTTTTATCTTCTGAATGATTTTATAGTAAAGTTTATGAATGTTAACATTATTGGCTTTTGAAAGAATGATGAATAAAGAGAAATGTTATTGATAATCTGAAAAATCATGAAATTGATTCTTGAAGCAAGAAAAAGCAGTAAAAAAAGGAAAAAAAAGAGAAGGCAAAAAGAGAAAGAAAGAAAAAAAAGAAAAAGCAAGCAGAAAAAGCCAACAGCCCTTTAAACCAAAAGGCAAGGGTAAAAAAGATCAAAGACTTTGAGCATTAATGGATAGGAGGGCCCCAAAGGAATAAAATCTTGGCCTAAGTGGCTAAATCAAGCTGTCCCTAACCATGTGCTTGTGGCATGAAGGTCCAAGTGAAAAGCTTGAGGCTGAGTGGTTAAAGTCATGATCCAAAGCAAAAAGAGTGTGCTTAAGAACTCTGGACACCTCTAATTGGGGACTTTAGCAAAGCTGAGTCACAATCTGAAAAGGTTTACCCAGTTATGTGTCTGTGGCATTTATGTATCCGGTGGTAATACTGGAAGACAAAGTGCTTAGGGTCACGGCCAAGACTCATAAAGTAGTTGTGTTCAAAAATCAACACACTGAACTAGGAGAGTCAATAACACTATCTAAAATTCTGAGTTCCTATAGATGCCAATCATTCTAAGTTTCAAAGGATGAATTGAGATGCCAAAACTGTTCAGGAGCAAAATCCTACTAGCCCTGCTCATCTAATTAGAATATGAGCTTCACTTAAAACTCTGAGATGTATTACCTCTTGATCTTCTTTTTATCCTATTTTATTTATCTAGTTGCTTGAGGACAAGCAACAGTTTAAGTTTAGTGTTGTGATGAGCGGATATTTTATATGCTTTTTGGGGGTATTTTCATATAGGTTTTAGTAGGATCTAGCTACTTTTTAGTATATTTTTATTAGTTTTTATGCAAAAATCATATTTCTGGACTTTGCTATGAGTTTGTGTGTTTTTCTGTGATTTCAGGTATTTTTTGGCTGAAATTGAGGGACCTGAGAAACAATCTGATTTAGAGGCTAAAAAAGGACTACAGATGCTGTTGGATTCTGACCTCCCTGCACTTGAAATGGATTTTCTGGAGCTACAGAAACCCAATCGGTGAGCTTTTAATTGCGTTGGAAAGTAGACATTTTGGGCTTTCCAGCAATATATAATAGTTCATACTTTGCCTGAGTTGTGATGACGCAAACTGGCGTTTAACGCCAACTTTCTACCCTATTCTGGCGTTAAACGCCAGAAATAGGATACAAGCTGGAGTTAAACGCCCAAACTGACACAAATGCTAGAGTTAAACGTCAAGAATAGCCTCTACACATGAAAGCTTCATTGCTCAGCCCAAACACACACCAAGTCGGCTCCGGAAGTAGATTTCTGCACTATCTATCTTAGCTTACTCATTTTCTTTAAACCTAGGTTACTAGTTGAGTATAAAAACTACTTTTAGAGATTCATTCAGCACCAGATAATATTTTACATCTGAATTTGTATCTTCTATGGCATGAGTCTCTAAACCCCATGGTTGGGGGTGAGGAGCTCTGCTGTGTCTTGATGAATTAATGCAATTATTTCTGTTTTCTATTCAATCACGCTTGTTTCTATTCTAAGATATTCATTTGCACTTCAACATGATGAATGTGATGATCCGTGACACTCATCACCATTCTCAACCTATGAACGCGTGCCTGACAACCACTTCCGTCCTACCTTAGATTGAATGTATATCTCTTGGGTTCCTGGTTCACGAGTTTGACTGTCTCTCCTGACAACAGAGCATTCAAATCCGTGAGATCAGAGTCTTCGTGGTATAAGCTAGAATCGATTGGCAGCATTACTGAGATCCGGAAAGTCTAAACCTTATCTGTGGTATTCCGAGTAGGATCCGGGAAGGGATGATTGTGACGCGCTTCAAACTCATGAATGTTGGGCATAGTGACAGTGTGCAAAAGGATCAATGGATCCTATTCCAACATTAGTGAGAACCAACAGATGATTAGCCATGTACATGGACCCTTTTCACTGAGAGAACGGCTGGTAGCCATTGACAACGGTGATCCACCAACATACAACTTGCCATGGAAGGAGACTTGCGTGTGTGAAGGAGAAGACAGTAGGAAAGCAGAAATTCAGAAGACAGAGCATCTCCAAAACCTCAACATGTTCTCCATTACTGCATAGCAAGTATCATTTAATCCATGTTCTTTTACTTATTCCAATTAAAACTAAGAACCATTATTGATATCCTGACTAAGAGCTACAAGATAACCATAGCTTGCTTCAAGCCGACAATCTCCGTGGGATCGACCCTTACTCACGTAAGGTATTACTTGGACGACCCAGTGCACTTGCTGGTTAGTTGTGCAAAATTACAAAGTGTGATGGTAATTTTCGTGCACCAGAGGGCAATTCCACCTATGTTGCCGGGTCCGAGTCGTCGAGTGATACAATGTCAGAGAGAGTTTGCCAATGTTACGAGTCACCCATTGTGATCGTAGGGCATCCGTTTTCATCATGGAAGAGATGGAGCCAGTAGATGGTTGGTCACAGGCATCATATCGGGTTCGTCTTTCCGAGCGTACATGCGATTGTGACCTGTTCCAGTCATTGCATTACCCATGTCGACACGCCCTAGTGGCATGTGCAGCTGCGAGTATTGAGTGGGGTCATTTTGTGGACCCCGTGTACATGATGGCCTCTGTATTCAAGGTATACGAGAGGGAGTTTCCGCCGATACCAGACGAAAAAATATGTCCTCCATGGTACGGTGCACGCCTGAAGCCCAACCCAGCCATGAGGAGGAAGGCATTGGATAGGCTGGTATCCACTCGGATCCGAAATGAGATGAATGCCATTGAGCTTGCGGAGAAGAGATGTGTGCTCTACCGCAGAGAGGGCCACACCAGACGTGGGTGTCCCAATGCACCCCACTCGGATCCATGACGACGCATGTAGTTTAGAGTTTAGATCTTTTTGTTCCAATATTGTCACTTTGATGTACTGATTGTTATTAAATGTGTTTAATGTGTAATGAAGCATAATTCTATATAACTAGTTACCTTTGATTGTTATGGGACCATTTTTTTCATCTATAACATTACAATATTTTCATAAAAAATGCATACAATATATTTATAACATCAGATCTTGACTATATCTCAGATGCAGTGCCCCTGTTTTGCTTTCTTACACGTATCTCAGATGCAGTGCCCCATGTCAGAATATGAGCATATCTCGGGTGCACCCGGGATATGGCCAGCGCGTCTCGTATCACAAATCAAAGTCACTGCATCCGAGATACGTGTGTTTTTTGATTTTTCCTACTGTATCCAAGATATGACTTCAAATGTAATTTGATAAATACTTATACATTTATTTAAATCGGTAAACATTCTCTTTTTTAATTTAAATAAAAAAATTCCTGACTTTGGTCTATTTTATCGTTATGTCTCTTAAAAATTAAAACATTATCAATCTCGCCCAATTTAACTTCTAACCCAGTAATTAAATATTTAAGTGAATGGGATGGTCAAGAAAATCATTTTCAACTCATCAAATGTAACCTAGCTTATGAACTTCTTACTTATAGTAGCACTTATTAGTTAAATCCTTAAAATAAAATTGTGATCAAGTGTCTTTGGTTACCACAAATTAAAACCCACATACAGAGTAATGTTAAGAAAATAATAACTCAAAATAGTTTTATTTAATTTAATATATTTATTATATTTAATATTATTTAATTATTTTAATAATAATTAAAAATTACAAAATAAGTTTAATAATAATTTAAAAATATAAAATAAAATAAATATAATTATTTTGAACTAATTTTTTATTATTTTTTAAACATATCTCATCATAATAAGATTTTATAAAAGGCAAACTAAAATAATTAAGAATATAGACTAAATAATTTATGTTCAATTGCGACCGAAAGCACACTAAGAATAACAAGTTAATAACATGAAATAAAATCTACAAAATTTTCAAACATTAGAGAGAGAAAACTGAACCAGTCCTCTCTAAATTTAAATTTAGCTGCTCCATTGTCATTTGTTTCTTCTTATGGACATTTACTATAATTATATGGCGGTTTGAAGTGAGATAAACTTTGATATAAATCATTGAAGGCTGAAAGCTAAGGTTAGGATCACAATCTCACAACTGGTTTACAGAGAGGCTGGCCTCCCTTGTATGTCCCTTTTGCTTGTGTTATTTCACTTTCATTGTCCCTTAGCTTGTTACCATTATATGTTTCAAGTTAATATATAAGATAATGTTTTGAACAATATAATGCTTTGCCCCAAAGGTCAAAGTTCCTAACACTGTCACAAATAGGACCACTAAACTGTAGTTGTCTACACCAGAGTACACCATTTCTATTTTGTGCATGGCCTGCTTCAAAAGCATCTTGAAGAGACTACATTATTACCTTCTATCAATAAAAAGCTTCAATAGAAACTTGTGTCACCTTCTAAGTGAACTTTATTACATCCTTTAATGAATAATTACCCAACTTTAAATGTTTACATAAATTAAAAATTATTGAAAAATGTCAAAACTACGTATAATAAAACATCATTTATAAATTGTTTTTAATATTAATAATAAATGGCTCCACTTATGCTTTTATAATTGGTAAAAAATTAATACTGTCTAATTATTTTGAAGTTATATTTATTTATAAAAAAGTAAATTTTAAAAGCAATTTGTACCATAAAACTAGAAACATAAGAGAACAATAATGAGATAATGACTAAATGACAAAGTTAAAAGAAATACTCATATGCGTGTTGAACAAATGAGTTCTTAACAAATTTTATATAAAATAATTAGCTCTCTGTTAGTACAAAAAGTTTCGACATAATTACTTCAACCATGGTGAAGCAAAATATCGACTACAGCACGCATGATATGTGTCGAGTTGAGAAAGGTTTAGGTAAAAAATTTGTTGAGGACACATGGATTAATTAAAATGTCACATGATAAATAAGATGTGGGGCTATTACTTGGAAATCAAGGTCCTTGGAGGTCAAAATGAGATCGTGGGTAAGAATAAACTGAAGCTAGATCGTGGAAGAGAGAAAAGAGGAGAGTAGATCATGACAACAAACCAATATGGTGGTTTATAAATAGGAAAAGCTCAGAAGAAATTAGGGACTTCAATCTAAACACTTCATAATTACATTAAAATTTTGCAAATTCCAAGTCACACTGATATTAGGGAGAACCATAAAGTGTAAGTATATGTGAGTGTTTAGAGTAAATTTTCAATTTGTTTTCTTTTCTTCAAGTAGTTCTCTTTCTTTTAATATCAAATTTACTTTCTTATCTATTTAAAGCTTCATTCATTTTCTTGCATTTCTATTTATTGTTGTTTTTTACATTACTTGATCCAATTTATATTCAATATTTCATATATAAGTAACTGTTTGACACATATATTTAGTAAGTCAAATTCCCTCTTCTAATAGTAGTTGTATCTACTCTCCAAATTGAGATTTTGATACAAGCTTAATTTCACACCCTATCGAGATTACCAAAAATCAAACAAAACAAGTTAGCACACCCAGTGGAATCCTGGGTTGAGTTAACGTGTCAAACTGTGAATACGATTATGCAGTGACAAAATAATAATGTCTGACAGAGCCTCTACTTTGACAGATACATCAAACAATGATATTGAAAACTTGGGGGAACACACAAGAAGCCCAGAGACAGAGGCTGTCCCATCAGTAGATATCTCAAGTCGAAAGATGAATCTTGTGATCATAGAAGGAATTCCTTCGACTGTGGCTACTACATGGCCTCCGTATGGTTTGCCTCCAAATTATTTTTCACTATTGAAAAATCTCAACATGGGATATATAGGAGATATAACTACTATGAGATCACTGACAGGAGTAGGACGAGGATCTATATTTCTGGAGATGTCGAGATAGGATCCTATCGGAACAAATGCCTCCAAATACAGTCGAATCCCTGGCTGTGTTTAGGCGACAAATTGAAGATAATCATGATCTAGTAAATATGCTCGCTTAGCAAATGGCTATAGTTTTAAATTCAATCGTGGAAAATAATAATGCAAGAATAAAACAAATAGCTCGACGTGTCGATAACATTGCAAAAGCAATTAATCAACCATTTGCACCACCCATAAGTGGAATGCATGCAAATAATCCTCCAGTAAATTTAAATAGAGAATATGTGAGGAAGAGATTTTTGGTTGGTAAAGAATTCACAAATAAATTCTCGTGGCAAGTATAGTTTCTAAACCAACAAAGAATTCTCTCATACAAAAATTTGGTTGTCACAAGTAACAAACCCTAAAAATATAAACCGAAGTATTCAAACCTCGGATCGTCTCTCAAAGAAATTGCAGGGAAGTATTCTTGCTATTGATTATGAGGCGTATATTTGGGGTTTTTGAAATAATAAACAAGAATTATAAATGGCAAAAGAAATAACTAATGTCTAGAAAAGCTCTTGGCAAGGTATAAGAACTAGAAGTCCTATCCTCATTATCTTCATCAATTGTGATGACAATTGTTCATTGCTCCACTTAGTTAACCTCTAACTATGAAGGAAAGTCAAGTGAAGATAATCAAATTGGATTCACAAGTCCTAGTCAACTCCAAGGGAAAGACTAGCTTTAGTGACATGCAATTCAATTAGCAACTTCTAATTGTCAATCAACAAAAGCATTAGATAACTCAAGAGTCACCAATTACTCTATCAAAGCCAAGAGGAGAAAAACCTAACTCATAACTAGGAGAAGCATTTCAACAAACACATAGAAGGCAATAAAAGTAAACATCACAAATTACAAGAATTAAAAGAACTACAACTAATCAAGACAAGAGATCAACAATAGAAAACTAAAGCAAGCATTAAAAGGCATGAAAACAATAACTTACATTGAAAGGAAATATAGATCTACAAAAGAATTCATAAACTACAACTAACAATACAAAGGAATTACAAGAGAAGTAGAATGTTACAACTACCAGGGAACAATTAAAGATGAAAAAGGAAAATCAAAGCAAAAGAGAAGAAGTAGAAGAAGTAGATCTAGATCTAAACCTAATCCTAATTCTAGAGAGAAGAGAGAGCTTCTCTCTCTAGAAACTAACCAAAGCCTCCAAAAACTAAACTATGACTACTTAGATTACTAACTCCTTCAATCCTTGGATTTAATAGTATCAGAAGTGAGTTGGATTTGGACCTGGAAAGCCCAGAAATCGCCCCCAACAGATTCACTTTAATGAGGTCATGTGCGAGTATCGACGTGTACGCCGCGTACGCGTCAATGGCATTTTCAATCCACGCGTGCGCATCATGTACGCATACGCGTCGCCATGCAACTTCACTTTTCCACGTGTGTGCATCTTCTACGCGTGTGCGTCAATCTCGGCATTACAAGTCCTTATTTTTCCATGAGTTCTCCACTTGCATGCTTTTCCTCTTCATCTCTTTGATCCATTCCTAGCCGTTCCAATCTGAATCCACTAACAAACATATCAAGGTATCTAATGGAATCAAAGGTGAATTAAATTTAGCTAATTAAAGGCCTAAAAAGCATGTTTTCACACTTAAGTACAAATTAGGAGACAATCATGAAACCATGCTATTTCATTGGATAAATGCGGGAAAAGTGGATAAAATCCACCTAAATTAAGCACAAAATGTACCACGAAATAGTGGCGCATCAAATCTCCCCACACTTAAACCAAGCATGTCCTCATGCTTAACCAAGAAAGAGGCAAAGGGTACTATCATTTATTCAAAGCAAATAAACTATATGTAATCTATCTAAATGAATGCAATTACTTGGTCAAAATAAATTAATTTCCAAGAAAACATATATAAGCATATGGGCTAAAGCAATAGCAATCAAATTAAATTCACAATTGAATTGAGTTATTAAAGATTTTTACAAACTTGCATAAAAAGTGATGATTATAGGTGGAGATATGTAATTGAGCAATCGAACCCTCACCAGATGTGTATCCGCGCTAGTCGCTCAAGTGTTTAGGGTTTATTTACTCAATTCTCTCCTAATCATGCTTTCCAAGATTTGTTTTTTATCTAAGAATCAACAATTATTTCATGCATGCATACAAGTATCATGAGGTCTTTCTCATAAGTTGTGATGGGGCCAGGGTCAAGGTAGGATGCATATGGTCAAGTGGACTAGAGTTTGAATCTTTGATTAACTTAAACTTCTCACCTAACCTATGACAACCTATACAATTTCAAAGCTAACCTAACTACCCATTCTTCACTTTTTCACATACTCATGCATTCTCATTTCACTTCACAACTCATATGCATTGATTATTATTGAGCTTCGCTCTGGGGCATTTTGTCCCCTTTTATTTCTTTTCTTTTCCTTTTTCTTTTCTTTCTATTTTTTTCTTTTGTATATGTATATTTTTTTTTCTTTTTCTTTTCTAATTTTTTTTTCTTGTTGCAATAAAGAATGTACAAAAGTATCAATGCATATGTCTTTACATTTAATTGACACATGAGCATGTACCCAATTCCCAATATTTTCAACACACACACCTTTTCCCAACCAATGTCCCAAGTTTTCCCACACTTGAATGATACACACTCTCACTAGGTTAAGCTAATCGAAGATCCAAATAAAAGACATTTATTGTTTTTCACTTCACGGCTTGTAATGTGCTACATTAAGAACAAAGGGGATTCAAAATAAGCTCAAAATTGGCTAACAAAGGTTGATGAAAGCTAGGCTATTTGGGTAAGTGAGCTAAATGAAATGATGGCCTCAATCATATACATGCATTCATACAAGAAAAAGTGGACATTGATGACAAGTCATCATATACCCATTTTTCAAGCTAATTTCACTTGTTTTGTTAGTCTTTATGCACTTTCTTGCTTCTTAAGTAAGTGATTTGGAGTGGAAATGCACAACTTCTTTAAATCAAGCAACCACCATGAAATTAATGTTAACTCATGAGGTTTAAGCTAATTTTAATTGAATTTTAATTGATTTATAAGCCTTATGAATTTAGTGATACTTGGAGTGGTTGTTTTGGTTTATTTTAGGTGAAGAAAAGAATAAAAGAGAAAAGCGTGGCCTAAGAAAGCGTGACCCAAGGAGAAGAAAGCGTGGTCAAAGGAAGGAAAAGTGTGCCGCATACAATGGGGGAGGCAAGCATTGCCCTCCACAAGGGCACACTGCCCTCTAGGAGGGCAACATAAGGGAACTAAGCAAAAAAGGCAACTCTGCCCTGCCCACTACAAGGGCAGAGCACAAATTTGTGCCTTGGAATCAAGAGGAATAAAATGTTGCCCTGCCCTCCACAAGGGCAGTATCGGGCTCACAAGGGGAAAAAATCAAAGGAAAATGTCTCCAAATGCTTGCCACAAGAGTTGAACACGAGACCATGAAGAAGCAAGCAACTAAGTCCCATTACCGTGCCAAGAAACCAAGGAAAATGATTGAGCGTGTGTTTCTGCCCGGATTCGAACGCGGGACTTCATTTTGGAAACACTGCCCTGCCCTCCGCGAGGGCAGGGCAGCATTTTGTTGGTGCATGAATCTGGCGCACCAAATCACTACCCTGGCAGCACCAGCGCGCACCACAGCACGAACCTGGCAGCACCATATTTTTCTGCCCTGCCCTCCGCAAGGGCAGGGCAGCATTCTGTGCACCAAGGCACCATTCTGGCGCATCATGGCATAAGTCTGGCAGCACCAAGCAGCGCACCAAGCACCCATCTGGCGCACCAATTTTTCCTGCCCTGCCCTCCGCGAGGGCAGGGCAGCGTTCTGCGCACCAAGACCGCACCAGCCCGCACCAAGCCGCACCACACACCAAATCCTGCCCTGCCCTCCGCAAGGGCAGGGCAGCCTCCTGGGAGTTATTAATTTTGGGCCAAAAATTCAATTAAAAATCCAATTCAATTCATTTCTTCACAAAATCAAAAGCCCATCCAAATCCCAAAATCCAAGAATAGAAAGTGTATAAATAGGAGCTAGTTTGATGTAATTAGGACCTTTTGCTTAGCTTTTGAATTTTGCACTTTCTTTGAGCTTTGAATTTTATTTTTGCACTTTGGAACTTCTCTTGGTGTCTTCACTGAGATTTCAGAGAATTGGGGAGGAGAATTGAGGAAATTCTGTCTCAATCTCCACTCAAGAACTCTTTAATTTCTCTTCTGCATAATTGAACCCATTTACATTCCCTTTACTGCTTCTTCTTCAATTCCTTGTCAATTGCTTTGTGAACTTGGATCTGGGAAGGCAAATTGAGATCTAGACTTTGCTTTCTAGTCTCTTGAGACCTGAGATCCCATTTTACTTTTGGTTCTTCTGTGAACCCTGCTGCACTTAAATTTCATTTTCTGTTTGAATTTCAGTTTATTCCAATTCATCTTCTACTTTATTAATTGTTGCAATTTACTTTCTCTTTGTTTAGATTCTGCAATCCCAGTCCTCAAATCCCTTTTACATTCAAGCAATTTACATTCCTTGCCATTTAAGTTACTGCAATTTACATTTCTTGCACTTTAAGTTTCAGTCATTTAATTTCTTGTTCTTTAAGATTCTGCAAGTTTACTTTCCTGTTCTTTAATTTACTGCAATTTCCCTTCTCCCTTTACATTCCAAGCAATTTATATTCTGTTAAATACAACCCACTCAACCAAAACTTGATTCGCTTGACTAAATCAACCACTAAACTAAAATTGCTCAATCCTTCAATCCCTGTGGGATCGACCTCACTCATGTGAGTTATTATTACTTGATGCGACCCGGTACACTTGCCGGTGAGTTTTGTGTTGGATCGTTTTCCACACATCAGACATAAAGAATCAAACAAATCAAAGATTACAACCATAAGAAGAGAATAATGCACACAAGAAGGAAAATAAGTGGTTATAAGATGTAACCACGCAATTAGGCTCAAAACTCACAAGGTTGTGTGTTCTTAGCTCAAAACATGTCCCACAAGATGTATATAATTCAAGGAAGTTCAATGAAAAGTTTTCACTCAAATCAATTGAGATTCCCTATAGATAGATTCTTGAAAATTTTCATTATTTTCACTAAACTTATTATGTATATGTATGCAAAAATAAGAAAATGTAACAAAAAATTCTAAAAGACCTAAAATAAAATGCAAAAGTGTTGGGATTAGAAACTTGTCACCCAAAAACGCCGACTGGTCAGACGACCTCCCCACACTTAAAAGTTTGCACCGTCCTCGGTGCATCCAAAGATGAGCAAGGGGGTACGGCGACTCTCTGGATTGCTACCTTCATCTGGTAGATCAACCGGTTGCTGCATGTTCTTTCTCCTGCTTCCATTTTTTTTTGCTTATTGTAACACCCCAACTATCAAAATGTCACGCTTCCGGCTGCGCCACTCTGATAGCTCGAGTATTACGATGACTCTTCTAATATTTAATATTTTATACTAAAATATGAGCCTGTTTAAAACTTAAAACCGAATAACCTTTTTTTAAACACCTTTTTCGTTGAAAACATAAACATACATAAACATATAGACCAGATACAATACCTTAGGATATATATACATATACATAATACCAGCTTAAAAAAATACATATCACAATTTCCTATCCCTCTTACAAACTTAATAAAGATACAAGCGAGAGAAAAATAATAGCTAAGAAAATACAAAAATAATGAATAAACAAAAAGGAACATAACTCTTCTGAATCTTCGTCATCCATATCCTGAAAAGGAATAACCTGTAGGGGAGTAAGAACGTCGTCCTCGCTTGTTCTCACTATAGGATTACAGAAATTAATATAACAAGATACGAAAAATAAAATTATTCTTAGGGTACAGTGATCATGGCTCATCTTATGAGTCTTTCCAAAACCATGGGTTCACATTCGAAATCTAGAAAATCCATTTTTGAAGACTTGATAAATTTATCAAATATCTTAAAACAAACATTTTCCTTTCTTGTAAAATCTGCAAAGTTTTTTCCTAAATAGTATGTGTTCATACCCTGGGTCAAGCTGTCCGACCCAGGATGTTTGGCGACAAAGCGACCGACCTCTTCAGGTCAGATTATTCGACCTCTTCTCAAAGAGCTCAACCAAATTGCCAAGAAAGCCAGAAAAGGGCCCAAATAGAGGAACACAGCCCAAATCCAAAGGTAGCCCAAGCCTACAGAGAGAAGGGCAGTTCCCTTGAAGATAAGATGACCTCACTCGAAAGATAAAGATAAGATAAGATAACTAACTTATCTTATCTAAGAAGGTCGCTCTACACCATTATAAATACACTGGATCACCCAGGTATAACTCATACTCTGATTCTACTAAAAACCTATTTAATACCCTTGCTAACTTAAGCATCGAAGTCCCTTGCAGGTACCACCACCCTTCGGTGGCAAAGGATCAACAGCATTGGCAGTCTAACAAGTCGAATGCGGTAGCTCCGGCCACCACCTACACGCCGGACACGTCATCTCTGACCAACACAGAAGATCTCGACCGAGATCGACCTACAATTTCAGGTAACCCTCAGAACATTGGCGCTGTTATCGGGGAACCTAGAAGTCATCCCATCTTCATGGCAGACGACCATGACAACGACCACAATTCAGATCTAGAGGATAGAACGCCGCACAAAAACGCGGACACTACACCAAAGGATACTCCTCAACTTAACAATAAAAAGAATTCTCCAAACGCGGGAGCCATGGAGGCGCTTCAAGACCGTTTAAAACAACTTGAAGAGGAAGCCCTACGTCAACGAGAGGCTGAGAAAGACCTACAAATGGAAAAAAGGCGACGCCGGGAATTGGAGGACAAACTCCTAAAACTTGAAGCCGACCTCAAGACCAAAGCCAACCGATCCCCTCATGAGGACAGCTCCCGCAAGGAACAAGATCCATTCACTAAGGAGATCATGAAGACCAAAATCCCAAAGGACTTTAAACTCCCAGATATGACTTTGTACGATGGCACTACAGATCCCGGCCATCATCTCAGCAATTTCAGAAGTAGAATGTACCTCACTGACGCCTCAGATGTCGTTCATTGCAAAGCCTTTCCGACTACTTTAACAAAGACGACAATTTGATGGTTCGACAATCTACATCTTAGGTCCATCTCGAGTTTTGACGACTTGGCCAAAAAGTTTTTGGCCAGATTCTCCATCCAAAAAGACAAGGCTAAGCACGCCCCAAGCCTATTAGGAATCAAGCAAAGAGAACGGGAAAGTCTTCGCAACTACATGGAAAGATTCAACAAAACGTGCCTGGACATACAAAGCTTACCAACAGAGGCTGCCATTATGGGCCTCATCAATGGCTTACGAAAGGGACCTTTTAGCCAATCTATATCGAAAAAATACCCCACATCTCTAAACAAAATGCAAGAACGAGCAGAGAAGTACATCAACATGGAGGAAAACTCTCGACTAGGAGAGACCTCAAAATCCGGATTCACCTCCCGGGATAAGGACACAGAGTCCAAAAAGAAGGAAGATCGACATGGAGAAAAAATCAAAAAATACCACAATTACACCCCTCTTCGGGTGACCCTTGTGGATGTCTACAGAGAGGTTTGCCACACTAAAAAAATACCTCCAGCTCGACCACTCAAAGGCCAAAAAGGAGGAGGAAATCGGGCTGAATATTGTGAATATCATCGACTCCACAGGCATTCTACCAATGAATGTTTTGACTTAAAAAATGTCATAGAAAAGCTACTAAGAGAGGGGAAGCTAGATCGGTATCTTGCCACCTGGGATGATGAGCAAAGAAAAAGAAGAAGGGAAGAAGATATCGAACGAACCAAGCGGTCACCTTATACACCAGAAAGACACGTCCACATGATACACGGCGGATTTGCGGGAGGAGGAGTCTCCAAATCATCTCGCAAAAGATATCTTAAAGAAGTATATCATGTCGAGGGGAAGGAGGAAGCACCCGACATCCCCGCGATTACTTTCACCAAAGAAGACGCATCCGGTATAATTTCAGGACACGACGATCCTATGGTCATCACGGTTATACTAGCAAACACAAACCTCCACCGCATACTGATAGACCAAGGGAGCTCCACCGACATCTTGTTCAAAACTGCCTTCGACAAGCTCGACCTGGAAGAAAAAGAACTTAGAACATATCTGAACGGCCTGCTCGGACTAGGAGACACCCCAGTTCAACTGCTTGGATACATCTCGCTACACACAACCTTCGGAAAAGGAAACCAGTCAAGAACACTCAAGATAGATTACATCGTGGTCGATGTAATTTCAGCCTACAACGCCTTAATAGGCCAGACAACATTGAATCATCTCGGCGTAATAGTCTCAACTCCACATCTATGCATGAAATTCCCAATTGCAGAAGGGATAGTTACAATAAAAGCATACCAGAAGACGGCACGTCGCTGTTACCATGAAAGCCTAAACCTCAGAGGAAGAGGAGAAGAATTCCACACAATCAAACTCGGTGGAGTGCAGAGGCGGGAAGAACTCCGCCCACAACCCGAAGGTGAAATAGAAAAAGTCCAGATCGGGGACACCCCGGACCAAACAACCAATATCGGTACAATCCTAAAAGGAGATATAAAAGAATCACTCATACAGTTCTTGCGAGATAACGTCGACCTCTTTGCATGGAAGGCCGCAGACATGCCAGGCATAGACCCCAAGTTAATGTGCCACAAGCTATCAGTCTACCCAGGATCTCGGCCAGTACAACAGAGGCGTAGAAAGCTCGGACCAGAATGCTCCCAAGCTGTGGAAGAGCAGATACAAGCTGTACTGGAGGTAGGGTTCATAAGAAAAGTCAAATACCCACTATGACTGGCTAACGTCGTCTTGGTGAAAAAATCAAATGGAAAGTGGCGAATGTGCACCAACTACACTGATCTCAACAAAGCCTGCTCAAAAGATCCTTATCCACTCCCAAGTATCGACGCTCTGGTAGATGCCTCCTCCGGATATAAATACCTCTCGTTTATGGACGCATACTCGGGATACAATCAAATCCCAATGTATCCAGCCGACCAAGAAAAAACTTCCTTCTTAACCCCAAAGGCAAACTACTGCTACATCGTCATGCCTTTCGGTCTTAAAAATACGGGAGCTACTTATCAGAGATTAATGAATAAGGTCTTTTCGGATCACATCGGAAAAATCATGAAAGTCTATGTGGACGACATGCTAATAAAGACACAAAATAAAGAGATGCTATTGTCCAACCTGACCCAAGTATTCGACACTATAAGACGGCATGGCATGCGACTCAATCCCGCAAAATGAACCTTCGCAGTAGAAGCTGGCAAATTCTTGGGTTTTATGCTCACACAGAGAGGAATCAAAACAAACCCGGATAAATGCCGGGCCATAATTGATATGAAGAGTCTGACTTGTGTCAAAGAGGTACAACAACTCAATGGGAGGGTGGCAACCTTGTCCAGATTTCTAGCCGGATCGGCAATAAGATCTCTTCCCTTCTACGCCACTCTAAGGAAGGGAAAGAAGTTTGAATGGACAACGGAGTGCGAGCAAGCCTTCCAAGATTTCAAAAAGTTCCTGGGATAACCACCTATCCTAACCCGGCCATGGTAAAGAGAACCACTCATATTATACCTCACGGTAGGAAGTCAGGCAGTAGCCTCAGCACTAGTCCGAGAAGATGACAGTGGGCAACAACCCGTATACTTCATCAGTAAAGCATTACAAGGATCCAAACTGAACTACCAAAAAATAGAAAAGTTTTCCTACACTCTCATACTAACATCTCGACGACTTCGTCCATACTTCCAAGCCCACACCATTAAGGTTCGGACCAACCAGCCCATAAAAGGGATTTTACAAAAAACAGACTTAGCAGGAAGAATCTTGCAATGGGCAGTCGAGTTGTCCGAATTCGATCTTCAATACGAAGCTCGGACAGCCATCAAATCACAATGCCTGGCCGACTTCATTGCAGAATTTACAGACACACCAGAAATCCCTACAAAATGGAATCTCTACGTGGACGGTTCCTCAAATAAAACTGGATGTGGCACGGGTGTGATAATTGAAAGCGACCAAGGAACCCAAATCGAACTCTCCCTTAAATTCAGGTTCCCTGCCTCAAACAACCAAGTGGAATATGAGGCACTACTAGCTGGTTTGAAGCTGGCAAGGGAGGTGAGAGCTCAAAAACTTATCATCTTCAACGACTCACAAGTAGTCACTTCACAAGTAGCAGGAAGCTACCAAGACAAGGATCCCACCATGAAAAAGTACTTAGACAAAACCAGGGAACAACTGGGACAAATCAGAGAATATAAGGTCCGTCACATACCCCGAGAACAAAATGCCCGAGCTGACGCACTCTCAAAACTAGCCAGCACCAAACCAGGGGGCAACAATTGAAGTCTCATCCAAGAAATTCTGCAGAATCCATCAATCTCAGAAGAAGAAAAAGTTCTGGCCATAACAGGTCAGGATCAAAGATGGATGACTCCCATAATTAATTACCTCAAAATAGAAGCACTCCCTACAGAGGAAAAAGGAGGCAAAGAGGTTGAAACGGGAGGCACAATACTACACTATCATAAACAATACTCTATACAAAAGAGGGATTTCAATACCATTGTTAAAATGTGTGCCGACTTCTAACACAAAGGAAGTTCTAGAAGAAGTACACAGTGGCATTTGTGGAAATCACCTCAGAGCACAAGCATTTACCAAAAAAATACTTCGGGCAGGGTTTTATTGGCCAACTCTACAAAAGGAAGCCACAAAGTTCGTAAAGACATGTCCATCATGTCAGAAACATGCCAACTTTCACATCGCCTCACCAGAGGAGCTCATCAGCGTGACCTCACCTTGGCCATTCGCAAAATGGGGACTCGACCTTCTTGGAGCCTTCCCTCAGGGATCGGGACAAGTTAAATTCCTCATAGTAGGGATAGACTATTTCACAAAGTAAATCGAGGCAGAACCCCTAGCTAACGCCACTGCTCAAAGAAGTCAAAAATTCCTATATAGGAACATTGTCACAAGGTTTGGGGTTCCAGACTCCATCACCACAGACAATGGTACCCAGTTCACAAATGCAGGCTTCAGAAAGCTAGCGGCTGACTTGAATATCAAAACAACAATTCACTTCCGTAGAACATCCCCAAGCCAATGGACAAGCCGAAGCTGCCAACAAAGTCATATTGGCTGGGCTGAAACGGAGATTACAGGACGCAAAGGGAGCTTGGGCCGAAGAGCTCCCACAAGTCCTATGGGCATATCGAACAACACCACATTCCACCACAAAGGAATCACCCTTCCGATTAGTGTACAGAATGGAGGCAATGATTCCAATGGAGATTGAAGAAAGGTCACCTAGAGTGATCCACTATAGTAAAGAAGCCAACTCCCAACTTCAAAGGGAAGAACTCGACCTACTTCCGGAAGTCCGAGAAAGAACTCGGATTAGGGAAGACGCATTAAAACGATGAATGGCTATGAGATACAATCAAAAGGTAATACAGCGAGTTTTTGCTGAGAATGACCTCATCCTAATCTGAAGTGATATCGGAACAACTCGACCTGGAGAAGGAAAGCTGGCAACAAACTAGAAAGGACCCTACCGAGTCATAGAAATACTTGGAAAGGGCTACTACAGACTGTCCGAACTCGATGGGCGAAAACTTCCTAGGTCATGGCACGCCTGCAACCTAAGAAGGTACTATAGTTAGGGATGATAAAGGATTTTAGGATAAGGCGCACTATTTTTCCTAAAAAGGTTTTTTAATGAGGCGCTAAGCCAAGACCTACAAATCACCCGACTTAGGGGATAAACCTCCCACATGTATATATTTGCATTTTCTTTTGAATAAAATCTGTTTAGATCTTCTACAAATGCTCAAGCTGCATTAATCTGAAACATTCATCGTCTGATTATAAAGCTACAGATCGGCAGAAAGTGAAAATCAAATTCACTACGCGATCACGATAAAGACCAAAGATGAAAACCAAATTCATTAAAAGGTCGACCAAACGAGGGTTAAACCCAATCTCTACAAAATCGGCAAAGATGAAAATAGAATAATGCAAGAAGTTATAGAAAGTGATCCATAGAAAGGACCTGACGAGGTCCTAATAAAATGGATTGCTAAAAAATGACTTAAAGGCTGGCCGACATAAAGAAGTCAGACCAGTCGCAATAACCAAAGTTATAAGTAAAGCCCTGGAAAGAGGTCTGGCCAGCCCTATAAAAGAGGATTACTATAACTTAGAAGGGCCCGACGTGATGAAGTCAGCCCAAAGCACAAAGTTATAAAAGTAATCCCTGAAAGAGACCTGAACAAGGTCCAAGAAAGAGGATTACAAAATAACTTAGAAGGGCCTGACGTGATGAGGTTGGCCCAAAGCATAAAGTTATAAAAGTAATCCCTGAAAGAGACCTAAACAAGGTCCAAGAAAGAGGATTACAAAATAACTTAGAAGGGCCCAACGTGATGAGGTCGGCCCAAAGCATAAAGTTATAAAAGTAATCCCTGAAAGAGACCTGAACAAGGTCCAAGAAAGAGGATTACAAAATAACTTAGAAGGGCCAGACGTGATGAGGTCGGCCCAAAGCATAAAGTTATAAAAGTAATCCCTGAAAGAGACCTGAACAAGGTCCAAAAAAGAGAATTACAAAAATAACTTAGAAGAGACCGGCATGATGAAGTCGGCCCAAAACATAAAGCTACAAAAGTAACCCCTGAAAGAGACCTAAACAAGATCCAAAAAAGAGGGTTACTAACAACAACTTGGACAAAACCGACCTGACGAAATCGGCAACCTCAACGTTATACAAAGTAATTCCTAATAAAGACCTGAACAAAGTCCAAACAAAATGAATTGCTGGAAATAACATCAGGCAAAGGAATCAAGCCCATCCAAAGAGGTTAGACAAAGTTCCAACATTCCCAAAAGCCTAGAAAGGTACCAAGACGAGTGCAGACAGACATGACACAAAAACACAAAGTTACAATAATAGCAAGCTTCAGAGACCACCAAAATCAGCCCAAAAAGCTTGGAAACTACTTTGTTTTTCAAAATAAAGTTGCTAAACAAGCAACTAAAAGAGTGTCAACAGTCAGCAAACAAAATAAAGAGTTCAAAAGCCCACAAGCCGGGCTATCTACACAAGCAATTAGAAAATTCAGTTAAACACCCGAAGGCTTCTCGGCAGCATCAACATGGGGTGAAGGAGGGCGAGTCTGGAGAGGCACTGCATCCACTGTCCCGTCATCCTGATTCAAGATTTTTTGCAATCAGGATCTAATTCGGGATGAGCGACCACAGAGGAAGGAGCTAAAGAAGTTGGCACAATAGAAGCTTTAGCGGCAGGCTCAGAGGGAGGCCCAACATCATCATCATCAGGATCGTCAGGGACAATCTTGCCATCCTTCACAACATTATCCAAACTAAATAGAACAAGGTCGACTTCCGGGGCAAGAACCCGAATCTGCTCCTTCAGGTTCTCATAAGCAGCATTTACGCTGCCTACAAGGTGACCCTAGAGCTTGGAATAATCAACTTTGGCCGACTCTAACTCCTCCCTGAGATGCATCATTTCCCGGTAGGTCATAGCGTAACTTTCTTTGTGCTTCAATGTCGTGTCCTCAGCCAACCGCACAAAAACCGCCAAGGCAAGGGAGCTAGCCTTCTCTCCCTCTAGATCCTTCTCCAGTTGGTCACTTTCACTTTGAGCTCCTCCTTCAGACCCTTCATCCGGTCAAACTCTCTCTTAGCTTCCTCTATAAAGGCTTTGGTAGCATGCAGAGGAAGATTTTGGGCAATTCGGTACAGGGCAGCTCCCATATGTGCCATCTTAATGCTACTTCGAGTTATAAAATCTAAGTGATGAATGAGAGAAACATCATCCATGGAGAGGGCACCATAAGGAGTAATCTGTTGGTCAACAAAGCCAATGGGGTCAAAATCAGGCGCATCCAGATTGAAAGGTTCAACGGTTCGAGGCCTTTTGGAAGGAGGGACGGTCGTAGAAAAAACCACAGCAGCAGTAGAAGACTGTGGAGGATCCACTAAACGAACCCAAGGAGTAGGGATCATTCTCCTCGGGCCAGGGGAACTCGGCACAGACGGCTTCAATGAGACCTGAGAGGACCCTTCCCCATCCGTCCAGGACGAGGTGTTTTGAGCTGCAGTAGCTTTTCTCACCTTTTTGAAGGCCTTCATCACATCATTATTCTTGGCCATCTCTGAAAGATGAAAAACAACAATTTTACAGACTGGGAAAGAAGGAGAAAACAAAAATAAGAAACAATATATATCAAGTAAATACCCAATGCAGCTCAAACGAGGGAGGGGTCCCCCAAAGATTTTTTAGTATCCAGATGAGGAGGTTCCCCCCAAAGGTCCTCCAAAACTATTACAAAGGCCTGCTCAATCTCTCGAGCATTTCCCATGTATATCGGGATACTACTACATTCTGATGCCAATGCAGAGGAAAGGATGGCTCACCATTCGCTTCCAGACAAAAGGGGCGAGCTCCCTCAACAGCTCGAACCTTGAAGAAATAATTCTTGAAGTCCCTAAAGGACTTGTCATACATGGTAAAAACCTTATGTCCTTGTGCAGATCTAAAAGAAACCCACGAGGCTTTCTTTTTTGAAGAAATCCCGGGCTTAGTTAAAACAAACAAATAAAGGAAGAGAGTTTGAGAAGGGGTAATATTCAATTCTTGGCAAAGAAGCTGAAAAATCTTAATAAAGCCCCAGGAGTTCAGATGAAGCTGGGACGGAGCTACATTACACGACCACAACAAGTCGGTCTCAAACGAAGTAAAGGAAAAAGTGATGTCCAACTGGCTAAAAAAATAGTCGTAAGCATAAAAGAAAGGGCGATCCCCCTGGGTCAGGACAGGGAAGCAAACCATCTCCTCCGAGTCAGGTGCCACCAATTCATAATTCCTCTCTTGATCTCTACTCTTACAGAGACGGTGACGTTTCCTAAGATCCACTTAGAATTCAGCATTTACCATAGAAACACACATCAAAACAAGGGAGTCCAACCAATCGGACATCCCCTCAGGGACCTTAGAGGACGTCTCTACAATATTTTTGCGAGAAGACATTGTTAACTAGTCCTATAAACAAGAAAAGGAGATTGGATTACTGAAAAACATCTCGGACGAAATCAAAACAACTTAGCCAACATAGTCCAGAACAGTACAAGCAGCAAAAGGAAACCCCAGGACCCACACCAAAAAGATCCAGGGGCATCCTTTGGAGGCAATCAGGGAACAAGGATTCAGGAAAATCTACAAGACTAAACGTCCCAACAAAACTCACAGCAACGATAGAGAGAAACCCTTTCTCAGAAAGCAACATCCCAAAAAAGAAAGTCATTACCCCAGAAAGCCATCAAAATAGCTACCTTCCAAATTTACAGTCTTAGCTTATCAACAAACAAAAAGCAAAACAACGCGAAGGAAATCAAAACGAGCCATCAAAAGAAAAAGTTCTTTTACGGGATTCATCAGCAAAGAAAGCTATTAGCATGACGAAAAACATCAAAGGAGCAATCTTCTGGGAAAATAAGCAGGTTCATGCAGTTCGCAAAAAAAGAAAAATAAGCAATATGAACCCTAGAATACAGAGGGACCATTTCAAAAGCAAGAAAAACCCACCGAACAATAAATAAGCAGGCGCATAGTGATACGAAGAGAATCAAACTTCCTAGCATGTATTTAAGCAAAAATCAAAGCTTTATCAAAAATCGAAGGCAAAGCAACGAAAGAAGTAAGGGAGCAAAAAATAGAACCAACCTTGAGAAAGAAGAAAGGCTTTGAAAGGCTGAAAGACGAAGCGATGAAAGACGTTTCTCGAAACAAAAGCATCAACAATTACCAAGCGACGTCACAAGAGAAACGCAAAAAATGCAAGTTTTCAGACGAAAACAGAAGGGGAGAAAGAAAAGGGAAGTTACAGCAAAGAAGCAAGAGAAGAGAAAACCATTTTTTGAGAATAAAATTCAAAATAAAAGCCAAGAGAAACAGAGCATCAAAAACCAATTAATGAGGGTATTAAAACCCTCGCGCATTCCTAAGGCTAGGACGCTAATACAAAAGAGCACGCTTTCAGAGGAGACGAAAGAAGAAACATTTCGCATTCAAAAAGGAACTCTACAAAGATAAAATCGACAAAATGCTCGAGTTTGGCTTCATCCGAGAAGGTTCGAAGTCCTAAAACTAATACTCGATCTCCAAAATAAAGACCGAGCTCGAGCAGGGGCACTGTTCATACCCTGGGTCAAGCTGTCCGACCCGGGATGTTTGGCAACAAAGTGACCGACCTCTTCAGGTCAGACTATCCGACCTCTTCTCAAAGAGCTCAGCCAAATTGCTAGGAAAGCCCAGAAAAGGGCCCAAATAGTAGAACAAACCCAAATCCAAAGGTAGCCCAAGCCTACAGAGAGAAGGGAGGTTCCCTTGAAGATAAGATGACCTCACTTGAAAGATAAAGATAAGATAAGATAACTAACTTATCTTATCTAAGAAGGTCGCTCTACACCATTATAAATACACTGGAGCACCCAGGTATAACTCATACTCTGATTCTACTAAAAACCTATTTAATACCTTTGCTAACATAAGCATCGGAGTCCCTTGCATGTACCACCACCCTTCGGTGACAAAGGATCAGCAGCATTGGCAGTCCAACAAGTCAAACGCGGCAGCTCCGGCCACCACCTACACGCCGGACACGTCATCTCCGACCAGCACAAAAGATCTCGACCGAGATCGACCTACAGTTTTAGGTATCCCTCGGAACAGTATGAATGACCAACAAGTCCCAAACATAGGTTCAATTAAGTCTATACTGTAAGAGTTTGATTTTTCAAACTTTTCTAGACCACAACCATGAAAGCAGTTTCCTACGCGGTATAAATGATCATCCCGTTCCAAGCATAGGTTCATTAAGTTTATGCTGAACCGGTCAAATACTTTATACAAAACTAGGACTCAATATACCAATCACGGCCTCAAGCCCATCCAAACCAACATGACCCCTGGCTCAAACAACTCAATCATCAACTAATTCATCACAAACCAACCAATCAAACACAATCACAATTAATGTAGTTCAAACACAATCAATAGTAGTTACAACAGTTATAGCAGTTAGCAATTAACATAAGTATTCACATAGGCAAACCAGTTACAATATGCACACCCAAACAATGTCACATAAATGCAAATGATGAATGCCTGCCCTACTGGCTGTGATATCACATTGTCGGTTCAACTGCCAACCCGAAACATCCCCATGGAGATGTTGCCCTTCGGATTCATGGTGTGGGAACCCCCGAGATATAGTGCTCGGATCACTATCAAGGGTTTTGCGCCTGTACGCTCGGATGATCCGAAGGGATGCGAGCGGGATCTATTGCCACCGACCTCACATCTAATCGCAAGCGGGACAAACCACCACCCTTACGTCGCCGCCGCTACCTCAACAGGCGGGATCCAACCTCGGCCCCTGCCGGGCACAGAGCGTTTTCATAATCTCAACATAAAACAATAGTCCAGTGGTTTTTCAAAAAAAACAGTTCCAACACATCAATCAGGCTCAATATCTTACTTCAAAATCATTCTTAGCCCATTTACTTTTAAATAACACCGTATTCAATTCACATCTTGCCAAGAATCACTTTTCAAAACGGAGCCACTTTCCACATCTTTTCAACACTTGCAAACAATCACAAAACCATGCCAAATACAAAATCTCTTTTGAAAGACTCAAAATCGGTCATTTGTGAATCAAGATTTGGTCGTAAAATTCCTCAGCAAGGTCTCAAACTTTAGGGGAGAATAACCTAATTAATTTTATTAAATTCATTGAAAACCTCCGAAACCTAAATGTCTTCATTCGAATAAATAAAATAGAATTTAAACAAAAAACAAGACATGTATCAAAATATTTCGATCCAATTTCAAAACCAACTAACTTAAACCAAAGCCAAACCATTTGAACTGAAAACCAAACTTTAAGTTCATTCTTAAATATGTTTCCAAAGGCTCAGAACATTGTTTCAATTTTACTAAATCAAATTCTAGAGACTACTTCAAACTTTTCCTAAAATGTCGTAAAGTGAAATTAGTTAATTGAAATCCAGGTTTCTTTTAAAATCCATTAAGACTCCTCCAAATCTGTTTACTTAAATCCATTTCCAAAACATAAAAATTTTCATATTTAAATTGTTTTTTAAAACATAATTCCTTTCTTAATAATTACATCCAAAATATAATAATTTTCTTAATAAGGTAAGGTCAAACATAATTGAATTATCAATCATTTAAATCAAAACATAATTCATTATTTTCAAAATAACATTTCAATCAAAATCTCAGAGTTTATAGAAATTTCAACAGCATCTCCCCTAAAACTTGGACTTTGCCACCCTTTTCGGGTTCCAACAAAACCAATCCTCAACTCTTTCCAACAGGTTCAAGACCAAATCAGTTTCCAATAAAACAAAAACTCAAACTTTCAGATTATGAAAAATCAATTCAATTCAACCATATCCAGAAATCTCCAATTTATCGAATCAGACATTATCTCAATCAAACAGGCCACCATATTCATTCAGGACAAAATCAGGCAATTCATAAGACTCATATAATCACCAGAAATGCGTTTCACACATCATATCTATTTATAACAATTTTCAATTTAAAATAAATCAGTTTGTACAAAGGCCCCTACCTCAAAACGCATAACCATAACCAAAACACATCACAGAGTCCTTTCCGCCTCAACCCGAAACCAACAACCAAAGTCCTAGCTCCGCTTGTTTTTCTCAATGGTAGAAACAGCCTCAATGCCACATATAAGCTCGGATACTAATTCATTATACATCAATATCGCGAAAAATCTCAAAATTTATAATTGAAAGCTAATGGCAAAGGTTTCGAGATAGAGACACTTACTGAAATAAAAGGAATGGCACAGCAGCCTTCGCAACACTTATGCTACGCACGAACATCAGAGCTCAAACCTACATTACCAAGCCTCAAGGTCTTTAACCAAACACAATCAAACGCTAAAGCAGGAATCTTTGAAACGTGAAATACTCACTGAATTAACAAAATGAGGCAGCCACAGCTCTATATCAACCTAGCAGCAGCTCCGTCAGTGGCCAGAAGCTCCAGTGGCTCAGCAACAAACCTCGAATTTTGACATGAAATCCCATAAGCTAAACCTTACAACATATATTCATCCAAATCCTTAACCGCGGATAATTAGGACAATTACGGTTTGAGTTTCAGAGCGTCGGAGACTTACTGTGATGAAAAGGAATGGCAGAATGGAGCAGCGGCTCCGGTGGCGACCTCCTGTAGTAACCACACCGTTTCCCGGCAACCAGAGGCACAGTGGGGTTTCCTGGCGGCAAAAATGGCAGTGGCTGCGCGTGGTTCTGCCTCCTCTCCCCTGCATGATCCGGCAGCTGACCACTATAAACAAAAATAGATAGGTGATGGCGACGGCTGGACTCGTCAACGACGGCGGCGGTAAGGGAACTGGCGATGACGGAGACGGCACAGATAGCGGCAGCGGCTCAGCGTTCCTGGCGGCATTCTCCTCCATCGCGCGTCTCTGCTTCAGCAGGTTAGCAGTAACTAAGGTACGGCGCAGGCTCTCTCTCTCCTCCATGGCACAACGGCGGTGATGGAAACTCGGCGGCAGTGGAAAGGCGCGGCGATGACTCGTGGCTCCATGGATGACGGCGAGGAGGCTCGGCGACGGTGACACTGGCGGCGCTGACTTTCCCTGGCGATGATGAAGACGGCCTGGACAGAAATAGCGGCGCGACGGGATTCACGGCGGTGACTTCTGCAGCAGCTCCTCGCGAGCGCCCTCCCCTTTCTCCTCCATCGATGGTGACAACGACGGCACTGGCGTCGAGGAAGACAATCGGCACGGTGACGGGTTCGGTGGCTGCGTCACCCTCCTCCCCTCTCGGATCTCCCTTCCCTGCTTCCCCCTTCTCCCCCTATTCCTTTCTTTCGTCGTTCCTTTCTTTTCTTTCACAAAGGAGTGTTTGTGTTTCTGATAGGGAGTAATGGCTGTTGAGAACAAGATAGGGTTGGGGTGTGGCTGAAAGGGAACCGGGTTATTAGATTAGGGTTTCACGGTTAGGGTTTCATTTTCAAAAATTAGGGTTAGGCTAGTTTTGTAATTTTAATAAAATTGAAGCATAAAGTATTAATATTTGAAAAACTAGTTAAATCTCTAAAATTACTTTAAAATATTATTTGTGGTATAAAAATACTAATTGATTCCCAATCAATTTCTCTAATTGAAAATACATAGTAATATTATTAATTTTCTTTGCCCTTGAAACTTAAAGTATTGAATGATATAAATATAACTGATCTAAAATCAAATCATGTAAAATTCTTATTATTTCATAACTACCAACTTCATAACTTAATTATAGAAAATAATTCAATAATCATAAAGTTAGATGAAATTCTGATTTAAATAGCCAAGCCTCATTATTTTTAAATTTCCAAAACTTTAGATCATAAATAGAAAAATAATCCATAAGCATAGAGTTTGGATAAAAACCTTAATTTATTTCAAATCCAATTAATCAAAACTACCTTTAATTATTTTCAATTAATAATTTCTTGAAAATAAAAATGTAAATAAATGTATGCTTTATGATTAGTTCAAATAGGACTTTTCAAAAGTCTTGGGTCTTACATTCCACCCACCTTATAAAAATTTTCGTCCTCGAAAATTAAAGTAATACATAAGATAATACATAGCCTTAAATACCTTTTAGAAAAGTAAGAGGTCTTAACACATATATATACATAAGTTCAAATACCTGATATCCATAAGATTTAAATGTAAGGGTAAGGTATAGTGTAAGGTGAAGAATACAAGATAAGCCCAATGCAAAAAGGTTATATGGGTTTCAAAATTCTACAAAAGCTTGGAGGTACAAAATAGGGTGCAAGTCAAGATAGACGTTCACAAAGCAAATCGGTAGTTTACATGGCAAAAAGGCTACAAAGCAGGTTGGTATCTAACAACAGATATAACGTTCACTCACATATCTCGTATCCCTTTCAAAACATCAACTTCCTAACTCCATCAATTACTTCACAACCCCATAACCGGTCATAAGCCTAACATCTGCAAACTCTTCTGCGAAAAAATGAAACTCCCATAACTTTCCATAACGTTGCACACTTACCTCTTCACCTTCCTTATCCATAAACAGGTCTTAAGGAACTAACGTATCACATTACTATACCTAAAGATCGCACGTGACATCAAAACAATTCTCAAGTTTACTCAGAATGATGCAAGACTTTGAAAAAGGACAAGCGACAAGGACAATATCCGCAAAGACTTGAAAAGATTATTGGGATCACAAGCAATCAAGGATATATAAGGATGAAGAGTGCCGGAAAGGAAAAAACTCACTTTGGCACCTTAATAATGGCACCTGAGTCAAAGAAGTCCGATAAGAACATTAAAAGGAAAGGTAGTGCAGTAGCTATAACAAAATTAGGCCGAGTCAAAGATGTATAAGGTTTACAAAAAGAAGAATGTCTAAAACCGAAGACAAGGCTTACAAGACTCAAGAGTAGAATTAAGAATACATTCCAATGCATTGCTTATGGAGAGTGAAAAACATTTCAAAACTACTTCACGTTCTCAAAGAAATAGTGCACAACGAACACTTGGTAAAAGAATTAACAAGAGTATATCTATAGCTTACGCTAACACAATTTCATGTTGAAAGTGATTATATAGAGTTTTAAAACAAAATGAACACTGGTTTAATTAAGAGAAAAAACCAAGGTTGCGAGAACCGGACCGGTCAATAAACCGATGAGGTCACTGGTTCAATGGTTTATTGGTTCGACCGGGGTTCAACCGAGGTTCAACCGGTTTAATTAAATATTAAATAAAATTATAAAAATTTAAAAATAATTTTAAATATATAAATTCAATAATTTCTAACTTAATAAAATTTAAAATTTCACATAATAAATTATCCATAACTTAATATTAGAAGTTCACAAACAACTTCAAACATTAAAGTTTATAACTAAACAACTTCATAGATCATTAAGGAAGAGAAATATAGTGATATTAAGAATTTGAAAAGTGCCACGTTCAACTCTTAAGTAACAAGTTTAAAAACAGAGCAATTTCTAGAAATTTGGGTAGCAAGTAGCAGCAAAATATAAGCACATGAATCCAAAAATTGCAATTAACATGAGAAAAGCATGGATTGCATGTACAGAGGCATCATGAAACTTAATTTCACAAGTATAGTTCAGCAGGGCAGCAGGTAGAATCAGGTCACATGAAACAGAAACAACACAGTAATGATCACACCAACATCATTCAGCAAACAAGCAGTATTAAGCCATGTTGGATAATCAAGAATGGAGCAATTATCAGGCCTAGAATCCTCTAACCACAACCTAGCTACCTAACAGCATATATATCTATCTATTATAACAAACAGAATTATTAAGAACTCAACAAAACATGAACTCCTCCTCTTAGAATCCATAGTATGAGCAAGTGAAGGCTCCAGCAGCTGATCATGGAGTAGAGTTCCATGCCATTCAACCATTCATACACAACTTTCCCCACCAATGGACCGTATAACACATACTGTATTTATGAAATTGAAAACACACAAGTAGTTAGACTTATTCTATATGCATAACAGATGCATCACATAATATAATATACCTTGAATAATCCAAAATTCTCCCATGGCCAGCTTGATAAAGGAGCACTACCCATTTTACTGCACTAGGTTCTGCTAGTTTAAGATATTTACAAACCTTGTTAAATGTATGTATGGTATCTTTCTTCTGAGGAAAAACTCCTACTTTTGTAGCTTTCTTTTCTTTCTATATTCTCCTAAAGCTGAATAGAGCCCCAAAAAACTATGGCAGCCAACGAGCAGAAACTGGAAAAGATCCCAAAACCAAACAATAATGATAATATCAGAGAAGAAGGAAAGAAAACAAAAAAGAACCAAATTGTTTTTTGTTTCAATTGGGGATCTCTTAAAATCACCACGTTTGAGCTACAACTAGAAGCATTTATTCCTACATCACCTATTTATAAAGGCAGATCAAACTAGTGTATGTGTGTATCAAGTTAGTTCAATGCCCCCTGGCCCCTGGCACTGGCCCCATCTTTATACATGTCTCTTTCTCATCATTCATACCGATTTCTTAATTCTATATTATGATTAATCAGCAATCTAACTAAAATTAATAATAGAATTAATAAAAGAAAGTAAAGAAATAGAGCAAGAAGTAGGGATAAGATAGACCTGAAATGGAAAGGGAAAGAAGAGAAGAAGTAGTGCCGCCCAGAGTTGGTGGTGGACGGCTAAGCTCGCGGCGGAACAATGCAGGGCAGAGAGATTCAGCTTCTCTCTATGGCAGTGACGAGAGCTGAGTGGGGGCAAAGGTGTTCGAAGGGAAAAGGAGAGGCGAGAAGAGAAGAGGGAAGGTAAGAATGGTGGTCAGCTTTCCCGACGATGGGTCGCCGGAGACTGCTGTTGTTGGCTGAGAGCGAGACGAGGAGGCAGGGGCTACTGGCGCCTGGCTGAGAGAGAGAGAGAGGGAAGTAGCACCGTAGTGGGTTAGGGATTTGGGTGAGTGAGACTGATGAGAGGGAGGGAGAAAGGAGAAGGGAGAAGGGATGCCGTGGTGGTTGTTGGGAGTTGATGTTGGCGGCGGTGTTAGGCAAATTAGGGATTTGGTTGGAATGTGAGAGTGAGACAGAAGGGAGAGGGTCGGGTGTTTTGGGGGGTGGGGTTTTTTTTTTACAGAACCGGTTTTTGACCCGACCGGTTCATCTGGTTAACCGGTTAACCATCGGTTCGGCCGGTTTTTAAACCGGTTTTTTGTAAGACGGTTTTGCGTGTTAATCGGACCAGCTATAAGACCGGTTCCTGGTTAATCCGGTCGAACCGGCCAGTCCGGTCCGGTTTTCAGAACCATGGAAAAAACATTTCCTCAAATATTTGAGAAAAATAGTTAAGTGCACCACTTAACCAAAAGTAGGCATAAAACTCTGAAGGAATTCAAATTGCCCCCCGTCAACATAATTTACAAATTAAAGATAAAATAGGTGAGGTTTGGAAAATTAAAATCAATTGAGCTAAGGCCAAACAATTTTTAAAATCTTGAAAGACAGTTAGGTACTCAATCAAATAAAGGTATACACTGAAATTGTGGCAAGGTTGTAAGAAAATCAAATGTTTGTTCAAGATTTCTCAAAGTTTAAATTCAAACAAGCGTGTATAAAATTTTATAGCAATTATGGAACAAGTTAAACTTTATTTAGAAAAGAAAACTCTGATGTAAAAATTTGCTTATCGGTTGGTGTCAAAACTTTATTTAAAATAGTGTATGCTAACTTCAAAACAACTTTGTCAATTTAAAGAATAGCTGTGGATGCAATTTAAGCGAGAAGAATTGATTTAGATTTCTTAAGAGAATCCAAAACTTGTTTCAAAAGTTCACATCAAAACCCTAAGAATACACTTGAAATTTCCATCACATAAGAACATTCAAGAATATTTAAGATGTACTTAAAAAGAAATCAGACCAAACAAGAAAGGATCTTAAATCAAGGGAGTTCAAACAAGACCCACGAAGCATGGGACACCAAGCAAGCTTTCCATTGGTCCAAAAGAAGGCAACACATGTCAGGAAAGACAACTCAATCAACAGTGAAGTTTCAAGAAGGAACCTTTGACTAAAGAAGGACAATTAAGAGGACAAACAACACATTAGATAGAAACAAATTCAAGCTAACTTAGAGGAGTATGAAATTCACAAGAGAAGGAAAACTGATACTACTGGTGGTGTTCATAAAAGAAAAAGATTAGTTAAAAACAAAATCAAGTATCACAACCATAGAAACAAAAGCTTAAGGAATTAGCCCATACTTGAGAGGAAAGACATGAACCCAATATTTTCAAAAGAACGACAAATGCGTAAATAATGTATCATGCTACATTAAAGTCAATTTGTCAAATGAAAACTAATTGGAATAAAAGTGAAAAGCCTTTCCTTGAAGAATTTAAAAATACCTAAGTACATATCAAATAGAGTTACGTATAGGAACCGTAATAAAATTATTTTGAAAAGTAAAATTGTACTTAAAGTAAGTGTAGTTTCGTAAACCAGTAAAAGAACATGCGAGATATTAGAAATAAATAGTTTTTAAATTGCATAAGAAATTTTCAAAGTTTTATATAGATAGATGTATATCAAATCAAAAGCAATTTTATAAAAGTTTGAAAATTAGTTATAAATATAGTCAACTAAGAGAAAAATCGAATCACCATTTCCTTTAAAAAAAAGGGACTCGGAATAAGGAAATAAAAGGCACACTGCATCAAGACAAGTTCAAAGTCATGTCAAAAAATTACATGGATCAAGAAAAGAGTTCAACAAAGAAAGACAGATACACCAAGAAATTCAAACCGGCATATGCAACTTAAGATCAAAGAAGAATGCATATGAACAGAAAAATAGAATTGAGAACACCAAACTGTTTCCAAAAAGAAATGGCAACAAGAACATTCAAGATAGGTTAAGAAACAGTAAGTCACATAAGATCCAACAGAATCCAAAGCACATAACTGAGTAACCTCGAGAAATAGTTTCTAATATTCTCAAAACCCACAATTTACTTTACTCAAAACTCGCATATCATCTATGATAACCCATCAGTGCTTTCATATACATAATTCACTAGTATTAAGCCGGCCAAACTTAATACCAAGAATTTTGTAATGCAAGACTAACAGCGTTAATCAATAGACCGTCATGTGCATAAAGCTCTAATTCTCGTCACTCAACAAGACCTATTACATGACAAATTCTCAGAGTATGCAATTGAAGCATAGTCGGTCCATTCCTCAAGCTCTATAGAAAGGACTGCTCTGATACCACAAATGTAACATCCCAACTATCAAAATGTCACGCTTCTGGCTGTGCCACTCTGATAGCTCGAGTATTACGATGACTCTTCTAATATCTAATATTTTATACTAAAATATGAGCCTGTTTAAAACTTAAAACCAAATAACCTTTTTTAAACACCTTTTTTGTTGAAAACATAAAACATATATAAACATGCAGACCAGATACAATACCTTAGGATATATATAAATACATTATACCAGCTTACAAACATACATATCACAATTTCCTATCCCTCTTACAAACTTAATAAAGATACAGGCGAGGGAAAAATAATAACTAAGATAATACAAAAATAACGAATAAACAAAAAGGAGCATAACTCTTCTTAAGCTTTGGTGTCCATATCCTGAAAAGGAATAACCTGTAGGGGAGTGAGAACGTCGTCCTCGCTTGTTCTCACTATAGGATTACAGAAATTGCTATAACAAGATATGAAAAATAAAATTATTCTTAGGGTACAGTGATCATGGCTCGTCTTATGAGTCTTTCCAAAACCATGGGTTCACATTCGAAATCCAGAAAATCCGTTTTTGAAGACTTGATAAATTTCTCAAATATCTTAAAACAAACCTTTTCCTTTCTTGTAAAATTTGCAAAGTTTTTTCCTAAATAGTATGAATGGCCAACAAGTCCCAAACATAGGTTCAATTAAGTCTATGCTGTAAGAGTTTGATTTTTCATACTTTTCTAGACCACAACTATGAAAGCAGTTTCCTACGCGGTATAAATGATCATCCCATTCCAAGCATAGGTTCATTAAGTCTATGCTGAACCGGTCAGATACTTTATACAAAACTAGGACTCAATATACCAATCACGGCCTCAAGCCCATCCAAACCAACACGGCCCTGGCCCAAACAACTCAATCATCAACCAATTCATCACAAACCAACCAATCAAACACAATCACAATTAATATAGTTAAAACACAATCAATAGCAGTTACAACAGTTATAGCAGTTAGCAATTAACATAAGTATTCACATAAGCAAACCAGTTACAATATGCACACCCAAACAATGTCACATAAATGCAAATGATGAATGTCTGGCTTACTAGCTGTGATATCACATTGTCGGTTCAACTGCCAACCCGACACATCCCCATGGAGATGTTGCCCTTTGGATTTATAGTGTGGGAACCCCCGAGATATAGTGCTCGGATCACTATCCAGGGTTTTGTGCTTGTACGCTCTGATGATCCGAAGGGATGCGAGCGGGATCTATTGCCACCGACCTCACATCTAAGCGCAAGCGGTACGAACCACCGCCCTTACGCCGCCGCTACCTCGATAGGTGGGATCCAACCTCGGCCCCTACCGGGCGCATAGCGTTTCATAATCTCAATATAAAACAGTAGTCCAGTGATTTTTCAGAAAAATAGTTCCAACACATCAATCAGGCTCAATATCTTACTGCAAAATCATTCTTGGCCCATTTACTTTTAAATAACAACCGTATTCAATTCACATCTTGCCAAAAATCACTTTTGAAAACGGAGCCACTTTCCACATCTTTCCAACACTTCCAAACAATCACAAAACCATGCTAAATCCAAAATCTCTTTTGAAAGACTCAAAATCGGTCATTTGTGAATCAACATTTGGTCGTAAAATTCCTCAGCAAGGTCTCAAACTTTAGGGGAGAATAACCTAATTCATTTTCTTAAATTCATTGAAAACCTTCGAAACCTAAATTTCTTCATTCGAATAAATAAAATAGAATTTAAACAAAAACCAAGTCATGTATCAAAATATTACGAACCAATTTTAAAACCAACTAACTAAAACCAAAGCCAAACGATTTGAACCGAAAACCAAACTTTAATTTCATTCTTAAATCTGTTTCCAAAGGCTCAGAACATTGTTTCAGTTTTACTAAATCAAATTCTACAAATTACTTCAAACTTTCCTAAAATGTCGTAAAGTGAAATTAGTTAATTGAAATCCAGGTTTCTATTAAAATTCATTAAGACTCCTCCAAATCTGTTTACTTAAATCCATTTCCAAAACATAAAAATTTTCATATTTAAATTGATTTTTAAAACATAATTCCTTTCTTAATAATTACATCCAAAATTAATAATTTTCTTAATAAGGCAAGGTCAAACATAATTGAATTATCAATCATTTAAAACAAAACATAATTCATTATTTTCAAAATAACATTTCAATTAAAATCTCAAATTTTATAGAAATTTCGGCAGCATCTCCCCTAAAACTTGGACTTTGCCACCCTTTTCGTGTCCCAACAAAACCAATCCTTAACTCTTTCCAACAGGTTCAAGACCAAATCAGTTTCCAATAAAACAAAAACTCAAACTTTCAGATTATCAAAAATCAATTCAATTCAACCAAATCCAGAAATCTCCAATTTATCAAATCAGACATTATCTCAATCAAACAGGCCACCATATTCATTCAGGACAAAATCAGGCAATTCATAAGACTCACATAATCGCCAGAAATACGTTTCGCACATCATATCTATTTATAACAATTTCTAATTTAAAATAAATCAGTTTGTACAAAAAGCTCCTACCTCAAAACGTATAGCCATAACCAAAACGTGTCACAGAGTCCTTTCCGCCTCAACCCAAAACCAAAAACCAAAGTCCCAGCTCCGCTTGTTTTTCTCAATGGCAGAAACAACCTCAACGCCACATATAAGCTCGGATACTAATTCCTAATACATCAATATCGCGAAAAATCTCAAAACTCATAACTGAAAGCTAAGGCCGAAGGTTCCGAGATAGAGACACTTATTGAAATAAAAGGAATGGCACAGCAGCCTTCGCAACACTTATGCTACACGCGAACATCATAGCTCAAACCTACATTACCAAGCCTCAAGGTCTTTAACCAAACACAATCAAATGCTAAAGCAAGGGTTTTTGAAACGTGAAATACTCACTAAATTAACAAAACGAGACAACCACAGCTCCATATCAACCTGGCAACGGCTCCGTCAGTGGCCAGAAGCTCCAGTGACTCAGCAACAAACCTCAAATTTCAACATGAAATCCCATAAGCTTAACCTTACAACATATATTCATCAGAATCCTTAACCGTAGATAATTAGAACAATTACGGTTTGAGTTTCAGAGCCCCGAAGACTTACTATGATGAAAAGGAATGGCAGAATGGAGCAGCGGCTCCGGCGGCGACCTCCTACAGCAACCACACCATTTCCCAGCAACAAGAGGCACAGCGGGCTTTCCTAGTGGCAGAAACGCCAGTGGCTGCGCACGATTCTGCATCCTCTCCCCTGCACGTCCCGGTGGCTAACCACCATTAACAAAAATGGAGAGGTGATGGCGGTGGCTAGACTCATCAACGACGGCGGCGGCAAGGGAACTGGCGACGACGAAGACGGCACAAACAGCGGCAGCGGCTATGCGTTCCTGGCGGCATTCTCCTCCATCGCGCGTCTATGCTTCAGCGGGTTAGTAGTGATTGAGGCGCGGCGCAGGCTCACTCTCTCCTTCATGGTAGAGCAGCGGTGATGGAAGCTTGGCGGCAGTGGAAAGGCGTGGCGATGACTCGTGGCTCCATGGACGACGGCGAGGTAGAACGGCAAGGGCGACTTCAGTTGCGACGGCGAGGAGGCTCGGCGACGGTGACACTGGCGGCGCTGACTTTCCCTGGTGATGATGAAGACGGCCTAGATAGAAATGTCAGCGCGACGTGATTCACGGCGGTGACTTCTGCAGCAGCTCCTCGCGAGCGCCCTCCCCTTTCTCCTTCATCGATGGTGACAACGATGGCACTGGCAGCGAGGAAGACGATCGGCACTGTAAAACCCGGTGAATTAACAGCTAATTAACCCATAAATGAGAATTTATTCTAGAAAGCCCAAAATGTGATTTTTGTGGCTAAATATGATAGAGGAGGTTGAGACGAGAATTTCGGTACCAATTTTATAGAATTCGGACCAAGATTGGACCGAACGGGCCAAACCGGACCAACCAAACCCAAAGTGGGCCCTTGGCCCAACATAACTAGACCAAAACCCTAGTTTTCAGCACTCTCTCTCCTCACAACACTCAAAAACACGCTGAAATTAGAGAGAAAGGGAGGAAGAACACTCTCTCAAGTTCTCTCCCTTGGTTGATCTTCAAACCACCATAACTTTTGATCTAAAGCTTCGATTGCCACTCCGTTTGTGGCCACGCGTTCACCGCGGAGAGCTCTACAAAACCCATACAATTAATCTTGAGGTAAGCCACAAGTTTCTGTTCGAAATTCCAGCCCTTATTTTCGAGTTTCATGGGTGAAATGTTGAGATTTTGGGTTCTTTGATGTTATAGGACCCAACTCTCTTGAAGGAGAAGGTTAATCTTGTCTCCATGGACCTTGGGTGTGGTAAGATTCTCAACCCTGGTGTAATTTTGTTGTCTTATGATGTTTGGGTTTTGAGATGTTGTGTATGGGTATGATGGTTGTGGCTTAGGTTGTGTATGTGTGGATATTGGAGCTTGATTGGTGATTTTGAAAAGCTTGGAAAGGGTTTGGTGGTGAAAAATCTGTTCTTGAAGGTGTTGAGGCCTTGAGAGCTTGTGGATAAGTGGTTTGGAAGTGCTCCGGTGGAGCTTGGGAAAATCGGCTAAGGTATGGTTTCGGTTTCCCGTATCTAATATGTAATGTGGTAGGAAATACTTAGGCTAGAGGCCCTAAGATAGGCATTGAATGGTTGATGTTGTTGAATGATTGAGATATATGATGTGGTCATATATGTGATGATGATTAATGATGCCTTGATGGTATGATGTATGAGAAATATGCATGTTGTGATATATGCTTGATGATTGGTTATGGTTGAATTGCGGGTTGAACCATGTTGATGGTGAGTATGACATTGATTGTGTACAATGATGATTTATTGGAATTGGTGTTGTTGAGAATTGGCATGAGTAAGAGTATATGATATGTCAATATATTTGAGTTTGAGCCACTTGGGTGAAGTGGGTTAGAATGATGAGATAGTGATTTTGTGTATTGTGGTAAAATCCCAATGTGTGAGTTGAGGAGGCTTGATGTTGAAATTGATATATTTTGATTGATTTCAAAAGAAAAGGGATGAAAATGGCATGTTTTGATTGATTTTGAAAAGAGTTGGAAATGGCTTGTTTGCAAATGGCACTTAGTGGTTTTTATGAAAAACATGGTTTTTGGGCATACTTTGGTGGGACATAACTTGGACTACGGATCTCTGTTTTGTGCCAAACCTATTTAGAAATGAAACTAGATCCGGGATGTCCATGTCGTTCGAAGAACGGGTGAAAAACGATTTAAAATAGAAAGTTATGTCCGTTGGAAGATTGGGGTTTAAATTGGTGAATTTTGCAGCTTTAAACTTAGAAAAATTTTAGCAGCATGACCCCTTGCGCGTGGGCGCACATGGCGCGTGCGCGCCGTTCTTCTGAAAATGCCATCCACGCGTGCGCATGATGTGCGCGAGCGCGCCGATGGTGCTGCACCCAATGCCCAGCCATTTTCCAGAGAGTTATGCCAGAACTGTGCTAGTGTTGTGCCTGGGGCACGAGAACACCCACGCGTACGCGTGGTTGACGCGTACACGTCGATTGGCAAATTTCTAATCCACGCGTTAGCGTGCATGACGCTTGCCCGTCGATGAAGTTTTTGAGGCCATCCGCGCGTGCGCGTGGAGTGTACGTACGCGTGGACCTGTTTCCATCCCAAAGTTGATTTTTGAGTTTTAAAAGCAAATTTCATACTTCTAAGCCTCCGATCTCACCATTTATGTCTTAAACCATTATGACATGCCTAGCTATTAAAAAGGGGCTAGTGAATGAGGTAACTTGCGAGTGAAGCAAGGGAAAATGAATAACCAATGAGGATCATTGATGATTATGTGAGATGTGGAGGATGGTGGTGGAAGTGCTTGTTTTGCCATTGGCCGAAGGGCCGTAATTATTTATGAATTGGCTGGTTCTGGATTGAACCGTGAGCCGGGATAGCTGTGTATGCTATGAATATTGGCTGGTTATGGATTTAACCGTGAGCCGGATGGCTGATATGGATGTTGATCCATGGATGAGAATTCATGCATGTTTATGTTGAATTATTGATAATTGTGATTTGCACTTCCACTATCTGAGATACGAGTTTCCCTGGGTAGTAGCAGTGGCTAGCCACCACGTGCTCCAGGTTGAGACTTGATACTCTGTTGACCCTATGTCATAAGTGTGGCCGGGCACTGTGAAAGACCCAGATGAGCTCGCCCCCGTAAGTATTCACCAGTGAGGGTGATGGATATAGATCATGATTATGATCAAGTTTATAACGAGTATAACTCGAGTTGGACATGCGTGACAGAGGGACAGTCCAATGGTTAGCGACCAAGACTTGTCGGGTTGGCTCTATAATCGATAAGATGATATCATCAGCCACTAGGGACAGGCATTCATCATTTGCATACTATATGAATTGTTTGAGATTGTCTATTTGACTGCATATTACTTGCTAATTGTCTAAATGCCTTACTTGTTCCTAATTGTATATTTCTTGCTTGATATAACTGTGTTTGCTATATTATACTCCTGCTGGTGGTTGGGAGGTCTGAAGGAATTGGAAAGGGAAGTAATAGTTAGACTGAAGTATCTTTAGTCAGATGCCCTTTATGGTTTAGCTTGTATATAAGCTTTGATATTATTTGGAGGAAGTTCTAGGATTGCCTTCGGCTTTCCTCCATTATTATGTATTATATATGTGGAAGCTGTTACCATGCTGGGGACCTCTGCTTCTCACCCATGCGGATTTTGTGGTTTTCAGATGCAGGGCGTGAGGTGTCCTGCTGATGCATGCTGGAGACTTCTAGATTTACGAAGATCCTTTGTTCTCGGGACTATGTTTTGGTTTATCTGTTTTGCTTAGATACTTTTATCTCCATTAAATAATACAAACTGTGATGACTCCTCTTATGGGAGATTTTGGAGAATAGGTTTTATGTATTTGTGTCCCTTTGAGTTTCCTTTGGGGTTTTCCTTATTTTTATCATATGTATATATTGCTATGCTCGGACCGGTTATCTTCGCAGCCGGATTTTGAGTCTTGATATTCCTGTTTTTGACACTCTTTTGCATATATATAATCACGCGTTGGTTATCCTTGTTTGTTATGTTATCGATCGGAGTGTTGCGCTTTCGAGTTGCGATTTTTTGTTTACCCCTTTTTCTACAAAGGCTCCTAGATATAATCAATCATTCATACTACTATACGTACTAAACTTTTATTTTAGAGGTCGTAATACCTTGCCATCCCTGAATTATGACTTAAGTATAAGACTCTGTATGGTGGGGTGTTACATTATGGTATCAAAGCAGTTCGTTCCTGTAGAGCCTGAGGGATGGACTGACTATGCTTATGTGCATTCTCTGTGTGTGTGTTATGTGCTATTAGTATATCTGCTTGATATAATTGGCATAAACGTTCATGAGCATGCATTTGGGACTTTGAAGCACTAGACTTCCGATATTGAGACTGATCAACTTAATATCGATTGTTTGGTGTGTATAGGAACCAGATGGCGCCTCGTTGATGTGGTAGAGGTAGTGCGAGAGGTCGTACTAACGCTCGTGCACCGGAGAATAACCCTAATGACCCGGTGAACTTTATGACTGCGTTGGAGAACATGGCTGCTGCTATGCAAGCCACTGCTGAGGCTCTTGGTCAACAGATGAACAACCATGGTAATGATGGAGGTGGAGTTCAGGGCCCGATGACACTGGCAAACTTTTTGAAGGTTAATCCACCTAAGTTCAAGGGAACTGCTAGTCTGACTGAGGCTGATACATGGTTTCAGGCTATAGAGCGAGCGCTGCAAGCGCAAGTGGTGCCTGAAGGACAGCGTGTCGAGTTTGCTACCTATATGCTTGTCGGTGAAGCGTCGCAGTGGTGGCAAGGTATCCGACGTCTTCTGCAGCAGGGTGATGACTATATCACTTGGAATGTTTTCCAAGAGGAGTTCTATAAGAAGTACTTTCCGACTTCTGCTAGGACGGCCAAGGAACTTGAATTGTTACAGCTGAAGCAGGGTACTATGTCCATATCAGAGTATACTGACAAGTTTGAGGAGCTATTCAGGTTCTCTCGTATGTGCCAAGGGACTCCGGTGGAATATGAGGAATGGAAGTGTGTTAAGTATGAAGGAGGACTCCGGAGTGATATTTTCAGTTCAGTGGGACCAATGGAGATTAGGACCTTCTCCGAGTTGGTAAACAAGTGTAGGGTTGTTGAAGAGTGTGTGAAAAGGGCAACTGCTGAGAAAGGGAGTCACAAAGGATCATTCCTACAGAACCGAGGGAAGAGCTTTGCACCTAGGGGTCCGTCTTTCAAGAGGGGAAACTCCTTTAGGAGGCCCAACAACAACAACAACTCCCAAGGAAGAAGGTATGGGAAGCAGCCTCAGAATGATCAAGCTTGTACTAGATGTGGGAGTCACCATCCGGGAGCACCATGCAAGGCCGGATGGGGTTTGTGCTACACTTGTGGAAAGGCAGGGCATAAAGCCGCAAATTGTCCTGAGAAGCAGAAACAAGGTGCTGGGAAAGCACAACAGACTGGTCGAGTGTTCACCACTTCAGCTGTAGGAGCTGAGGGATCTGAGACACTTATTCGAGGTAACTGTGAAATGGCTGGTCAGACTTTAAATGCTTTATTTGATTCGGGAGCATCACATTCATTCATTGCATTTGAGAAAGCCCATGAGTTAGGACTGAAGATTGTAACTTTAGGTTATGATCTAAGAGTGTACAATGCTACCCATGAAGCCATGGTAACTAGGCTAGGATGCCCGGAAGTTTCCTTTAGGTTCAAGCAGCGTGATTTTGTTCATAATTTAGTCTGCTTGCCGATGATTGGTCTTGATCTTATCTTGGGATTTGACTGGTTATCTAAGAACCATGTTCTGCTAGATTGTTCTACAAAGTCGGTGTACTTTATGCCGGAAGATACTGAAGGGCCGGTCGTAGTGAATAATTATTACTTGAATTCGATGATGGTGAACTGTTCCGGAACCGAATGTCAGGGTATCATGTTGTTAACCGCGGGCGTTTCGGGTGATGATCAAAGGTTGGAACAGATTCCGGTTGTGTGTGAGTTTCCGGAAGTGTTTCCTGATGATATTGATGAGTTTTCACCTAACCGAGAGGTTGAGTTTGCAATTGAATTGGTGCCTGGGGCGGGACCAATCTCAAGTGCTCCTTATAGGATGTCACCGTTAGAGATGAACGAGCTAAAGTCTCAGTTAGAGGAATTGTTGGGAAAGAATTTTATACGACCAAGTGTCTCTCCGTGGGGTGCTCCAGTGTTACTGGTGAAGAAGAAGGATGGGAGTATGCGGCTTTGTGTGGATTACAGGCAGCTGAACAAGGTTACAATAAAGAATAAGTACCCATTGCCGAGAATTGATGATCTCATGGATCAGTTACAAGGAGCTGGAGTTTTCTCCAAGATCGATTTGCGATCCGGTTATCACCAGATAAGGGTGAGGGGTGAGGATATCCCTAAGACCGCTTTCAGGACTCGTTATGGTCATTACGAGTACACTGTAATGTCTTTCGGGTTGACGAACGCTCCTGCAGTGTTTATGGACTACATGAATAGAGTTTTCCGTCCGTTTCTGGATAAATTCGTTGTTGTCTTCATTGATGACATACTGATTTATTCCAAGACTGAAGAAGAGCATGCGGAACACTTGAGGACCGTGTTGCAGATTCTAAAGGAAAAGAAACTCTATGCAAAACTGTCTAAGTGCGAGTTTTGGAAAAGTGAGGTGAAGTTTTTGGGTCACGTGGTGAGTAAGAAGGGAATATCCGTAGATCCAACTAAGGTGGAGGCTGTGATGGATTGGAAGCAACCAACCACCGTGACGGAGATAAGGAGTTTCTTGGGTTTAGCTGGCTATTACCGAAGGTTTATCAAGGGCTTTTCACAGATAGCTTTGCCAATGACAAAATTAACCCGCAAAGACACTCCGTTTGTTTGGACTCCTGAGTGCGAGGAGAGCTTTCAGACATTGAAGAAAAAGTTGACCACCGCACCTGTGTTAGTGTTACCTGAGCCGAACGAGCCATTTGAGGTGTATTGTGATGCCTCATTGAAGGGTCTAGGGTACGTGCTGATGCAGCATCATAATGTGGTGGCGTATGCCTCACGACAGTTGAGACCTCATGAAGTTAGTTACCCTACGCACGATTTGGAACTCGCTGCAGTTGTGTTTGCCTTGAAGGTGTGGAGGCATTATCTCTATGGGGTTAAGTTCCAAGTTTTCTCTGATCATAAGAGCTTGAAGTACCTCTTTGATCAGAAAGAGCTTAATATGAGGCAGAGAAGGTGGATGGAATTACTGAAGGACTACGACTTTGAGTTGAATTACCATCCGGGAAAAGCGAATGTAGTGGCGGATGCTTTAAGTCGAAAGTCATTATATGCGGCTTGGATGATGCTTCAAGAGGAGAAGTTGCTCAAGGGATTTGAGAGTCTGAAAATTGGTGCTCGAGAAGTATCCGGAACTTTGTGTCTGGGCCGATTAGAGATCTCAAGTGATTTTAAGTCCGAACTCCTAAAGGCTCATCAGAATGATGAAGCATTATGGAAGGTGTTACCGGCTATTGAGCAAGGAAAACAGTGGAGAGTGACGGAAGAAAAAGATGGGTTATGGAGGTTCAAGGGTAGGATCATTGTGCCGGATGTTGGCACTTTGAGGCAAGATATTTTAAAGGAGGCACACAAAAGCGGATTCTCCATTCACCCGGGAAGTACTAAGATGTACCATGATTTAAAGGCGATGTTTTGGTGGCCGGGTATGAAGAATGATGTGGCAGAATATGTTTCAAAGTGCTTAACTTGTCAAAAGGTAAAGATTGAATATCAAAGACCTTCCGGGATGTTGCAACCTTTAGAGATTCCACAATGGAAGTGGGAAAGTATTGCAATGGACTTTGTGTCTGGATTGCCAAGGACTAGGGCTGGTTTTGATGCTATCTGGGTGATTGTGGACCGACTGACGAAGTCAGCTCACTTTTTGCCCATTCGGATGACTTATACCCTTGAGGAGCTAGCACGGTTATACATAAAGGAGATTGTGAGACTTCATGGTGTACCTGCTACTATAATCTCTAATAGAGATCCTCGCTTCACTTCAAGGTTTTGGGGTGCATTTCAGAAAGCTTTTGGAACCCGATTAAGCTTGAGCACTGCTTACCATCCTCAAACAGATGGTCAATCTGAGAGGACGATCCAAACACTAGAGGATATGTTGAGAGCTTGTGTTTTGGACCAACCGGTGATTGGGATTGGTATATGCCATTAGTAGAGTTTGCATACAATAATAGTTATCATGCGAGCATCGGAATGGCTCCGTATGAGGCCTTGTATGGGAGGAAATGTCAATCTCTGCTTTGTTGGTATGAAGCTGGAGAGAAAAGCTTGTTAGGGCCGGAAATGATAGCGGAGACTATTGAACAAGTCAAGAAAATCCGTGATAGGATGCTTACGGCGCAGAGTCGTCAAAAGAGTTACGCCGATCAGAGACGAAAGCCCTTAGAATTTGAGGAAGGAGAACATGTTTTCCTTAAGGTTACTCCGACTACAGGAGTAGGTAGGACGATTAAGGCAAAGAAGTTGAATCCTCGATACATTGGTCCATTTCAGATCCTGGAAAGGATTGGACTGGTGGCGTATCGGATGGCTCTACCACCTCATCTTTCGAACCTGCACGACGTATTTCACGTGTCGCAGCTTCGGAAGTACACTCCTGATGCTAGCCATGTGTTAGAACCTGAGTCAGTTCAGTTAAGGGAAGATTTGACGCTTCCAGTGGCTCCGGTCAGAATTGATGATACTAGTATTAAACAGTTGCGTGGAAAAGATGTTTCATTAGTCAAAGTGGCTTGGAGTCGATGTGGTGTTGAGGAACACACTTGGGAACTTGAGTCGGAGATGCGAACGGATTATCCGCATTTATTCTCAGGTATTTGCATTTGAATTTTGTGGGCAAAATTCCCAATTAGGTGGGTAGAATGTAAAACCCGGTGAATTAACAGCTAATTAACCCATAAATGAGAATTTATTCTAGAAAGCCCAAAATGTGATTTTTGTGGCTAAATATGATAGAGGAGGTTGAGACGAGAATTTCGGTACCAATTTTATAGAATTCGGACCAAGATTGGACCGAACGGGCCAAACCGGACCAACCAAACCCAAAGTGGGCCCTTGGCCCAACATAACTAGACCAAAACCCTAGTTTTCAGCACTCTCTCTCCTCACAACACTCAAAAACACGCTGAAATTAGAGAGAAAGGGAGGAAGAACACTCTCTCAAGTTCTCTCCCTTGGTTGATCTTCAAACCACCATAACTTTTGATCTAAAGCTTCGATTGCCGCTCCGTTTGCGGCCAGGTGTTCACCGCGGAGAGCTCTACAAAACCCATACAATTAATCTTGAGGTAAGCCACAAGTTTCTGTTCGAAATTCCAGCCCTTATTTTCGAGTTTCATGGGTGAAATGTTGAGATTTTGGGTTCTTTGATGTTATAGGACCCAACTCTCTTGAAGGAGAAGGTTAATCTTGTCTCCTTGGACCTTGGGTGTGGTAAGATTCTCAACCCTAGTGTAATTTTGTTGTCTTATGATGTTTGGGTTTTGAGATGTTGTGTATGAGTATGATGGTTGTGGCTTAGGTTGTGTATGTGTGGATATTGGAGCTTGATTGGTGATTTTGAAAAGCTTGGAAAGGGTTTGGTGGTGAAAAATCTGTTCTTGAAGGTGTTGAGGCCTTGAGAGCTTGTGGATAAGTGGTTTGGAAGTGCTCCGGTGGAGCTTGGGAAAATCGGCTAAGGTATGGTTTCGGTTTCCCGTATCTAATATGTAATGTGGTAGGAAATACTTAGGCTAGAGGCCCTAAGATAGGCATTGAATGGTTGATGTTGTTGAATGATTGAGATATATGATGTGGTCATATATGTGATGATGATTAATGATGCCTTGATGGTATGATGTATGAGAAATATGCATGTTGTGATATATGCTTGATGATTGGTTATGGTTGAATTGTGGGTTGAACCATGTTGATGGTGAGTATGATATTGATTGTGTACAATGATGATTTATTGGAATTGGTGTTGTTGAGAATTGGCATGAGTAAGAGTATATGATTTGTCAATATATTTGAGTTTGAGCCACTTGGGTGAAGTGGGTTAGAATGATGAGATAGTGATTTTGTGTATTGTGGTAAAATCCCAATGTGTGAGTTGAGGAGGCTTGATGTTGAAATTGATATATTTTGATTGATTTCAAAAGAAAAGGGATGAAAATGGCATGTTTTGATTGATTTTGAAAAGAGTTGGAAATGGCTTGTTTGCAAAGGGCACTTTGTGGTTTTTATGAAAAATATAGTTTTTGGGCATACTTTGGTGGGACATAACTTGGACTACGAATCTCTGTTTTGTGCCAAACCTATTTAGAAATGAAATTGGATCTGGGATGTCCATGCCGTTTGAAGAACAGGTGAAAAACGATTTAAAATGAGAAAGTTATGTCCGTTGGAAGATTGGGGTTTAAATTGGTGAATTCTGCAGCTTTAAACTTAGAAAAATTTTAGCAGCATGACCCCTTGCGCGTGGGCGCACTTGGCGGGTGCGCGCCGTTCTTCCGAAAATGCCATCCACGCGTGCGCGTGATGTGCGCGAGCGCGCCGATGGTGCTGCACCCAATGCCCAGCCATTTTCCAGAGAGTTATGCCAGAACTGTGCTAGTGTTGTGCATGGGGCACGAGAACACCCATGCGTACGCGTGGTTGACGCGTACACGTCGATTGGCAAATTTCTAATCCACGCGTTAGCATGCATGACGCTTGCGCGTCGATGAAGTTTTTGAGGCCATCCGTGCGTGCGCGTGGAGTGCGCGTACGCGTGGACCTGTTTCCATCCCAAAGTTGATTTTTGAGTTTTAAAAGCCAATTTCATACTTCTAAGCCTCCGATCTCACCATTTATGTCTTAAACCATTATGACATGCCTAGCTATTAAAAAGGGGCTAGTGAATGAGGTAACTTGCGAGTGAAGCAAGGAAAAATGAATAATCAATGAGGATCATTGATGATTATGTGAGATGTGGAGGATGGTGGTGGAAGTGCTTGTTTTGCCATTGGCCGAAGGGCCGTAATTGTTTATGAATTGGCTGGTTCTGGATTGAACCGTGAGCCGGGATAGCTGTGTATGCTATGAATATTGGCTGGTTATGGATTTAACCGTGAGCCGGATGGCTGATATGGATGTTGATCCATGGATGAGAATTCATGCATGTTTATGCTGAATTATTGATAATTGGGATTCGCACTTCCACTATCTGAGATATGAGTTTCCCTGGGTAGTAGCAGTGGCTAGCCACCACGTGCTCCAGGTTGAGACTTTATACTCTGTTGATCCTATGTCATAAGTGTGGTCGGGCATTGTGAAAGACCTGGATGAGCTCGCCCCCGTAAGTATTCACCAATGAGGGTGATGGATATAGATCATGATTATGATCAAGTTTATAACGAGTATAACTCGAGTTGAGGATGCGTGACAGAGGGACAGTCCAATGGTTAGCGACCAGGACTTGTCGGGTTGGCTCTATAACCGATAAGATGATATCCTCAGCCACTAGGGACAGGCATTCATCATATGCATACTATATGAATTGTTTGAGATTGTCTATTTGACTGCATATTACTTGCTAATTGTCTAAATGCCTTACTTATTCCTAATTGTATATTTCTTGCTTGATATAACTGTGTTTGCTATATTATACTCCTGCTGGTGGTTGGGAGGTCTGAAGGAATTGGAAAGGGAAGTAATAGTTAGACTGAAGTATCTTTAGTCAGATGCCCTTTATGGTTTAGCTTGTTTATAAGCTTTGATATTATTTGGAGGAAGTTCTAGGAGTGCCTTCGGCTTTCCTCCATTATTATGTATTATATATGTGGAAGCTGTTACCATGCTGGGGACCTCTGGTTCTCACCCATGCAGATTTTGTGGTTTTCAGATGCAGGACGTGAGGTGTCCCGCTGATGCATGCTGGAGACTTCTAGATTTGCGAAGATCCTTTGTTCTCGGGACTATGTTTTGGTTTATCTGTTTTGCTTAGATACTTTTATCTCCATTAAATAATACAAACTGTGATGACTCCTCTTATGGGAGATTTTGGAGAATAGGTTTTATGTATTTGTGTCCCTTTGGGTTTTTCCTTTGGGGTTTTCCTTATTTTTATCATATGTATATATTGCTATGCTCGGACCGGTTATCTTCGCAGCCGGATTTTGAGTCTTGATATTCCTGTTTTTGACACTCTTTTACATATATATAATCACGCGTTGGTTATCCTTGTTCGTTAAGTTATCGATCGGAGTGTTGCGCTTTCGAGTTGCGATTTTTTGTTTACCCCTTTTTCTACAAAGGCTCCTAGATATAATCAATCATTCATACTACTATACGTACTAAATTTTTATTTTAGAGGTCGTAATACCTTGCCATCCCTGAATTATAACTTAAGCATAAGACTCTGTATGGTGGGGTGTTACAGGCACGGTGATGGGTTCGGCGGCTGCATCGCCCTCTAATAAACCACTATTTTATGGTTTATATTGTGCTAAATTGAGTAATTTTTCATCCATTATTCTCACGCTTATTCATAGAAATCGCATATTTTTCATTTTCCTTCCTAATTTTGTGCTATGATTGAAAACATGTTTCTTTGGTCTTAATTTAGCTATTTTAATCATCTCTTATTACCATTCGATACCTTGATATGTGTGTTAAGTGTTTTCAGAGATTACACGGCAAGAATGGCTTATTGGAGGGAAAGGAAGCATGCAAAAGTGGAAGGAATAAAAGAAATTGAAGGAACTGCAAAGCTGTCAACCCTGACCTCTTTGCACTCAAACGGCCATAACTTGAGCTACAGAGGTCCAAATGATGCGGTTCTAGTTGCATTGGAAAGCTAACTTTCTAGGCTTCACAACGATATATAATTTGCCAAAGCTGCTTCGAAGATAAATGATGCGCACACGTGAATCACGCAGACACGTGACCTCGCAAAAACGCAATCCACGCGAACGCTTGGACGACGCTTCCGCGTGACTTTGCAGCGACCTGTATGAACCAAAAATCATTGGGGGCAATTTCTGGACTGTTTTTGACCCAGTTTTTGGCCCAAAAAACACATATTAAAGGTTATAAAGTGGGAGAATACAAGAATTCATACAACGGGAAGACAACTTTTCATATTCATAATTTTAGATTTTAGATGTAGTTTTCTAGAGAGAGGTCCTCTCCTCTCTCTTAGGATTTAGTATTTAGAATTTAGGATTTCTCTTAGTTTTAGGATTGTTTCTTCATTCCAGGTTCAATGTTCCTTTAATTTATTTTCTACTTTTTTTTATTCTATTACTTTAATTTGTGAATCCTTATGTCAGACTTGATTTCTCTTATTTATGCCATTTGAGGTAATTCATATTTATGACTTTAATTTAGCTTTTTACACCCTTTGGCTTTGGTTGAGTAATTAGAGACTCTTGAGTTATCAAACTCTTTTGTTGATTGATAATTGGAAGTTGCTAATTGACTTGGATCCCTCTAAAGCTAGTCTTTCCATAGGAGTTGACTAGGACTTGAGGAATCATATTGATTTATCCACTTGACTTACTTTCATAGTTAGAGGTTGACTAAGTGGGAGCAAAATCCAATTCTCATCTCAATTGATAAGGATAACTAGGATAAGACTTCTAATTTTCATACCTTGCCAAGAGTTTTCTTAGCTATTGATTTATTAATTCCTGCAATTTATTTCTCTTGTTCAAACCTTTCAAAAACCCAAAAATACCGTTTTCTATAACCAATAATAAAACACACCTCCCTGCAATTCCTTGAGAAGACGACCCGAGGTCTGAATAATTCAGTTTATAAATTTTACTGGGTTTGTTACTTGTGACAGCCAAAACTTTTGCACGAAAGGATTCTTTGTTGGTTTAGAAACTATACTTACAACGCGATTATATATTTGTGAAATTCTTTACCATCAATCAATCCGATCGTCACCCTCCTCCCCTCTCGGATCTCCCTTCCCTGCTTCCCCTTTTCCCCTATTCCTTCCTTTCTTCGTTCCTTTCTTTTCTTTCACATAGGAGTGTTTGTGTTTTTGATAGGGAGTGGTGGCTGCTGAGAGCAAGAGAGGGTTGGGGTGTGGCTGAAAGGGATCCGGGTTATTGGGTTAGGGTTTCAGGGTTAGGGTTTCATTTTCAAAAATTAGGGTTATGGCTAGTTTAGTAATTTTAATAAAATTGAAGCATAAAGTATTAATATTGGAAAAACTTGTTAAATCTCTAAAATTACTTTAAAATATTATTTGTGGTATAAAAATACTAATTGATTCCCAATCAATTTCTCTAATTGAAAATACATAGTAATATTATTAATTTTCTTTGCCCTTAAAACTTAAAGTATTGAATGATATAAATATAATTGATCTAAAATCAAATCATGTAAAATTCTTATTATTTCATAACTACCAGCTTCATAACTTAATTATAGAAAATAATTCAATAATAATAAAATTAGATAAAATTCTGATTTAAATAGCCAAACCTCATTATTTTTAAATTTCCTAAACTTTAGATCATAAATAGAAAAATAATCCATAAGCATAGAGTTTGGATAAAAACCTTAATTCATTTTAAATCTAATTAATCAAAACTACCTTTAATTATTTTCAATAAAATAATTTCTTGAAAATAAAACTGTAAATAAATGTATGTTTTGAGATTTGTTCAAATAGGACTTTTCAAAAGTCTTGGGTCTTACACTTATAGTGACTCATCCTGAAAGTAGAAGGCAGGATAGTAAGAAAGGTAAATGCAAAAGCAAGGAAGCATAATTTTTTGGAATGAGGTAAAACCACTAGAATTGAGTGAGTGAATTAGTGTGACATTAAAGAAAAGAGTGTGTGAGTTCTAAGTTTACGCGCGGTTTAAAACACACGCACACTAGCATAAAAGCTATGTCACAAGAGAAGCATGCACTTCACTCATCCTAGGGTGCTTGAAATACTTTTAACTTGTAGGTTAAGACAACTAAACAAGCAATAAAGAGGCATGAAAGCATTCAAGCCAAAAACATATGGATGTATATGATCAAAAAACACCATGCATTAAGGTAAATGATCAACATCCAACAAGAATTTGCCTAATCAAAGAATAGGATTCAAATCACATGGTGGCCAAATCATGCAATTCGAAAGAATTAAAAGCTTTAAGGCAATGTCACATGTACTTGGTATTCACAAACGTTCAACAAAGAAACTCAAAACCAAGTAGCAAAATATAACCCTAATAAAAGAATCCAATAAGGAGTATAAACACAATGAAGTTAAGATAACATTTCATTAGTAAGCAGTAGCAATACACAGTAAACAAGATTAGTAATTCGACACTTATAATGAAAAACAAAAATATTAACCAAAAATCAAACTAACTAAATAACTAACTAACTAACTAACTAACAAACTAACTAACAGAAATGGTTATAGATGGTGTTTGGTAGTGTTGGAAGAGGGGTAAGAGAAGGGAAGAAGAAAGGAAAGGAGAAGGAATGGAAAGAAGATGAGAAAAGAAGAGGGGTGAAACAAGGCAATCCACGCGGACATATAAAATGACGCGTGCACATGGGTGGTGGCAAAATGGAATCGACGCGTACGCGTGGGTCACGCATAAGCATGCATGGTAAATCAGAGAGTCGACGCGTACGCATGCCCTACGCATACGCATGGATTGACTTGTGCCTCAGGCACAGGTCTGTCACACTTTAGGCACAACTCTCGGGTAAAGGTATAGAGGGTGAAACTTCTGGATCCACGCGTACGTGTGGGGGTACGCGTGCGCGTGGGTTGGTCAAAAAGCTTGGGTCACGCAGATGCGTGGGTGATACGTACACGTGGGTGACGCGTACGCGTGGGTTGGTGCTCTGTTTTTCAAAATTTTCTATGTTCTTGCACCAAACCAAGCATTCCAAACATTCAAACAGTTACCAAAACACCATAAAACCTTATTTAACATACTAAACTACCAAATAAACTTGACAAATCAATTTAAACATGAAATTAAACTTATTGTACCAATATTTACAAAAGAGAAAATAAAAAGATTTTACCATGGTAGTGTGTCTCCCACCTAGCACTTTTGTTTATTGTCCTTAAGTTGGACTTATGGAGAGCTCCTCATCAAGATGGCTTGTGCTTGAATCCTTCCTTGAACATCCACCAATGCTTGGACTTCCAATAAGCTCCGTCATTCAAAATCAATGCCTCCAAGCCTTGATGGAGTTCCACACAAGCTAAGGGCTCCTAAAATTGATCCTCATGTATTCCCGGATCCCATATCTTGTTTCTACACCCATCTTCAAGTTTATTCTCATTAGACTATCCAGGTGGTATGCAAGATGAATTCTCAATGAAATGACCAAACATCCTTCTAGACCCACCTAATTGAGCACTAGTCCAACCATTGTATTTAACCCTTGAAGTCTCAACCAAAACGAGCCTTGATTTGCAACGGCAACCATGAAACATCCTTCTCTTACGCTTCATCCCACAAAGTTCCCTAAGTTGACCATCCGTTTCAAGCAAGTCATATTCGAGTGGGACAATAAAGCTAATAGAGGTGAATTTCACCCACTCAAATGTAGGATCAGATGACAACCTAGGCAAAGAAGCTTCCAAGGATCTTTGCAAAGCGTATTCAACTCCCATCCTTCTTTTTCTAAGGACTTCCATCCCTTCACAAGATTTCTCAAATTCAACCCTTTGTTCATCAATTTTATCTTCTTCACCAAGAAGATTTGACGCTTGATCTTCAATTCTAAGGGAACTCAATTCTTGCTCTATCCCATCCAATTCTTCATATGGGATATGCTTTGGAGGATGTGCACTTTCCTTCTCAACACCAACCTCAATCTTGTTGGAGGGATTTTCTATGACCTTAGATTCCCATGGAGACTCCGCATTTCCTGAATCTTCAACCACTTCTTCTTTGTCTTCATCAATCATAGGTTCCTCCAATTGTTCCAACACAAAGCAACAATCCTCATTTTCCACCGAAGTTTCTAATCTCTCCTTCATGCTATGCTCTTTAACTGATTCTCCACATGTGGCCATGGGAGTTCCTTGAGTGCTCAAGCATTGGGGGCTAATCGGTTTACCACCTCATTCAAGGCGGCTATGCATTCTAGTGTCTTCCTTTGTATTTCTCTTTGTTCTTAAAGTAGCAAAGTGAGAGAATCATCGATTGGGGCTTGGGGTGGATAGGAGTGTTCATTATTTTGGAGGAAGGGGTCATAATAAGAAGGCGGTTCTTCTTTGTAGGGTTGTGGCGGTTCAACACTCTCCAATTTTTCTACTTGTTGCACAACACACTTCATGGTTGCTTGAAGCCAGTCCATTGATTCCTTGAGGTGATCTCTTGATTCTTGTTCCAACTTGCTAAGGTAAGCAAGATCATATTGCTCTTGGATCGATGGGCATGAATATTCTTCCATGGAGGGTTGTGGTGGAAGGTAGCATTCATCTTGTGGGTGAAAATTTATGTACATTGGAGGTGGTTTATCTTGGTAATAGTATGGAGGGGGTGGTTCTTGGAAGTGTTGATATCGTAGTGGTTCCATATATGATTCATATGGCTTAAAAGGTGGTTAGTATGGTGGGTAAGGATTAGGGTCATATGAAGGTGTTTAGTGGAAAGGGGCTTGTGAGTATGGTTGAGGAATATGTTGTGGAGGGGGTTCATAAGTGTATGGTGGTGGTTCTTGAAAGTCATAATGAAATTCACCATAGCCATTGAATTGACATGCATTAGGATGGGAATTATACCTATAGGAAACCGGAGGTTGTTGCCACGAAGAGTGATCAAGTCCTTGACGCTCCTCCCATCTTTGATTGTTCCATCCTTGATGCATGTTGTCATTGAGAATACCATTTCCTACAACATAATTGTAACCACACTCATAGCCAAAAGGATGAGAATTCATAGTAGAGAAACAAAAACCAAAAACACAAAACAAGAAGATAAAATCCAACTACCGACTCAAACAAGCAAATGAACAAAAGAGCAAACTATTCACAATATTAACATATATACAATAACCAATAACAAGTGCACATTTGCAATTCCCTGGCAACGGCGCGATTTTGATGAAGAGATTTTTGGTTGGTAAAGAATTCACAAATAAATTCTCGTTGCAAGTATAGTTTCTAAACCAACAAAGAATCCTCTCATACAAAAATTTGGTTGTCATAAGTAACAAACCCCTAAAATATAAAACGAAGTATTCAAACCTTGGGTCATCTCTCAAAGAAATTGCAGGAAAGTGTTCTTGCTATTGGTTATGAGGCGTATATTTGGGGTTTTTCAGATAATGAACAAGAATTATAAATGGCAAAAGAAATAACTAATGTCTAGAAAAGCTCTTGGCAAGGTGTGAGAACTAGAAGTCCTATCCTCATTATCTTCATCAATTGTAATGACAATTGTTCATTACTCTACTTAGTTAACCTCTAACTATGAAGGAAAGTCAAGTGAAGATAATCAAATTGGATTCACAAGTCCTAGTCAACTCCAAGGGAAAGACTAGCTTTAGTGACATGAAATTCAATTAGCAACTTCTAATTGTCAATCAACAAAAGCATTAGATAACTCAAGAGTCACCAATTACTCTACCAAAACCAAGAGGAGAAAAACCTAACTCATAACTAGGAGAAGCATTTCAACAAACACATAGAAGGCAATAAAAGTAAACATCACAAATTGCAAGAATTAAAAGAACTACAACTAATCAAGACAAAAGATCAACAACAGAAAACTAAAGCAAGCATTAAAAGGCATGAAAACAATAACTTGCATTGAAAGGAAATGTAGATCTACAAAAGAATTCATAAAATACAACTAACAATACAAAGGAATTACAAGAGAAGTAGAATATTACAACTACAAGAGAACAATTAAAGATAAAAAAGGAAAATCAAAGCAAAAGAGAAAAAGTAGAAGAAGTAGATCTAGATCTAAACCTAATCCTAATTCTAGAGAGAAGAGAGAGCTTCTCTCTCTAGAAACTAACGAAAGCCTCCTAAAACTAAACTATGACTACTTAGATTACTAACTCCTTCAATCCTTGGATTTAATATCATCAGAAGTGAGTTAGATTTGGGCCTGGGAAGCCCAGAAATTGCCCTCAAGGGATTCACTTTAATGAGGTCAAGTGCGAGTATTGACGCGTACGCATGGATCACGCGTACGCGTCGATGGCATTTTCAATCCACGCGTGCGCGTCATGTACGCATATGCGTCGCCATGTGACTTCACTTTTCCACACGTGCGTGTCTTCTGCGCGTGCACGTCGATCTCGACATCCCAAATCTTTGTTTTTCCATGAGTTCTCCACTTGCATGCTTTTCCTCTTCATCCCTTTGATCCATTCCTAGCCGTTCCAATCTGAATTCACTAACAAACATATCAAGGCATCTAATAGAATCAAAGGTGAATTAAATTTAGCTAATTAAAGGCCTAAAAAGCATGTTTTCACACTTAAGCACAAATTAGGAGACAATGATGAAACCATGCTATTTCATTAGATAAATGCAGGAAAAATGGATAAAATCCACCTAAATTAAACGGATCCAAGTAACAAACCCATTTGAAATCCAAGTAACGATCGGATTTCCTATCGGTAAAGAAATTCACAAATAAGTTCGCATTGTAAGTATAGTTTCTAAACCAACAGAAAATCCTTTCCTACAAAAGTTTTGGTTGTCACAAGTAACAAACCCATTTGAAATTGATAACTGAAGTATTTATACCTCGGGTCGTTTTCTCAAGGAATTGCAGGGAGGTATGATTTTTTATTGGTTATGGAAAAAGATATGTTTTTGGGGTTTTTTAATGTATAAGATAAAAAGAAAGAATAGTAAATGGCAAAAGGAATAAACTAATAACTAGAAAAGCTCTTGGCAAGGTATGAGAACTAGAAGTCCTATCCTAGTTATCCTTATCAATTGTGATGAGAATTGGATTTTGCTCCCACTCTAACTACGAAGGTAAGTCAGGTGGATAAATCAATATGAATCCTCAAGTCATAGTCTTTCCCTTGGAAAGACTAGAGTTAGTGGAATCCAAATTAATCAGCAAAGAATTCCAATTTTCAGTCAACACCTCGAGTTTGATAACTCAAGCGTCACCAATTACTTAACCAAAGCCAAAAGGGAAAATTCTAACTTATTTATATCATAAATAAAAGAAACAAATCATAGATCTGAAAATACCTCAAATTATATTAAATAGAATATTCAAATCTAACATGGAAAAGTTCATAAATTAAATTGGAAAAATAAATAAAAGGAACATTGAACCTGGAACTCAGAAGAAATTGTAAGTTGAAATAATAATAAATCCTAAATCCTTTAAGATAAATCCTAATCCTAAGAGAGAAGAGAAAACCTCTCTCTCTAAAAACTACATCTAAATTATAAAAAGTGAATTATGATCTCCTATCTTGAGTCTCTGCATGTTCCCTGACTTTAATCTGTGTTTCTGGGCCAAACTCTGGGTCAAAATGCGGCCCGAAACTGTCTCCGGCGTATTCTGTAATTTCTGCAGATTGCGCAGGTCACGCGTGTGCATCAGGCACGCGCTAACGTCGGTTGCGCGAACTCCAATCCACGCGTACGCGTCAAGCACGCGTACACGTCACTGTGATTTTGTCTAATTCATGCGCACGCGTCAGCCATGCATGCGCGTCGCTGTCCGCTGGTTGTCTCCCTTATTTCCTGTGCTCCTTCTCTTTTTACAAGCTTCCTCTTTATTCTCTACGCCATTCCTGCCCTATGAAGCCTGAAACACTTAACACACGAATCACGACATCGAATGGTAATAAGAGATGGTTAAAATACACAAATTAAAGACTCTAGAAAGCAAGTTTTCAATCATAGAACAATTTGGGAAGGAATTGCAAATACATGCTAATCATATGAATAAGTGGGTAAAGACTTGATAAAAACCATTCAATTAAACACAATATGAATCATAAAATAATGGTTTATCAATCACCCAAAAGGCAAAACAAATAAACAAAAACAAGTCCTCAAAACCAACCAAGCATTTGCAAACAAAAAAGATAGTCAAAATTAGCACCAATTTTGGTTTCAAAATAGTTCTCCATGCAATAACTTTTCACATCATACTGCAGTTCAGAATCAAGGGAATTGCACCTTTTTCCTAGAATCAAAGAAAACAACAAAATTCCATTAATAAAAATGTAAAGAATAGGAAAACACACTTGGTATACTAAACTAATAATATCTTAGAACTGACTATCAAAGATTTCAATATGCATACTAGGAGCAACTAAACAAACTGTATTTATCATGATATAATCCAAATCAAACATACAATTTATTTAAAAAGAAAGTTAATTCTTAAATTCAAGTCCTGAAACTTGAAATTAAACAAGCATAGCAATAAATTATTAGGACCATCTGCCATCCAGAGACAACAAATTTCCTCAATTTTAGAAATGAACCTACTTGGGATACACTTGCTTAGATAACATAAGCCTAGATAACATTTTGACATACTTAGGATACACTTGCTTCACCAACCAAGTAGAAAAGGAACTTGTTAGTTGTTACTTCTAATCCAAACATGAACAATACATATTGATTACAAAAAAAATGCAAATGAATCAATGAACTTACAAGTATACAAGGCACTGTATTCCAAGTAAGGAACATACTGCATAAAAGTAAAACACTTTCCCATATTAATAATTAAACATTAGCTAGAAACCTTATAGAATAATAAGGAATTAAGAAAACTTATAGAATCCAACAAATGTAATAGAAAGCATAACAGCAAAAACAATTATAAGGGCCAATCTCCTACAAGCCATAGCTCATCTTTGTTAATTATCTATAAATATACAAATAAAATAGTATACATATAGTTAATTATTATTATAACAGCAGAAGCTGAATGATCTAATACAGAAGCCATCAATGAAGAAGAAAACTCAGAGCGTAGACAGTGAATTAGAAAATAGTGACACAACAAAGAGTGGTAGTGAACTTAAAGTCAAACCAATAAGCCAATCATCAATGTCAGCAAGATCATCATAAATAGAATAAAGAACAAAATTAGAATTCAACACTAATAATAACAAGCAATTCTCAAATGTGACACGAGAAAGCTTCTAACACATACAGAGCTCCTAAGCAATCTTAGCTGCTCCTCAACTCCCTTTAGCTTGCCCTTCCCTCTTATCTGAAGTTCCTGATGGAAATCAATGACAATAATATTCCCAAAAATGAAAGCAAATTGAAATCATAGGGGAGAATGCCCTTACCGGTAGTGAATCCCGGCGACGCAGCGCTTTTTTCCGGCGACAAAGGCTCAGTGACGCAACCCCTGACAGCGGCGACGACAGTGACTCCACGAATGGCGACTGGGCGCAGCAGGGCGAATAGCGCCTCCTCCTTTTTCCTCCGTCTTCCTCTCTCCACGCGTCTGTCTCTCCTATTCGTCCTCAGCGTCGTCCGTGATGGGAGATGCGACGGCGGTAGAAGCTGGCAATGAGCCGCTCGCGATGAAGACGACGGCGGCGGTGGCTTCCCTCGGCGACAGCAGAACGCGAACTGACGACGGCGATGAAGGCACCGCGGCGCTCTTTCCTCACGGAGCTCTTCCTCTTGCTCAACGTCTCCTCCTTTCTGACAGCCACACGACGATGCGGCGGCAGTGATGCCCGCTGGCGCCGTCCTCCCTCTTCCCCCTCTCCTTCTCTTGTTCTCTGATTCCAGTTTCTCCCTTTCTTTTCCTTTCTTTCCCTCTCCGTTCTTCCCTTTATCTTGCTGTTTGTGTGTGTTTTTGTTTTGTGTGAGTGCATTTGGGAAAGGGGTGTCACGGCTGGAAGGGTTTTAGGGTTAAGGTGAGTGAGTGGGTGTAGGTAGGGTTAGAAGTTAGAACAAAATTAGAGTTTTTTTTTTACTTAACAAAATTAGAGTTAGAATTTTTAATTTGAGAATTAGGAATTGTTTTTGGAGAAAATGTAAAATTAAAAATTTTTGGATAAATTGATATTTAGTAATTTTAATTAATTTTAAACACAAAATTTTATCACTTCGATTTAATTATTTTTTGATAAATAATTTTTTGAAAATAAAATCATGAATAGTGAAAGTGAGGATTACAATTAGGGTTTTTATTTTTTACATTTATTTTTATTTTTTTATTTTAACTATTTTTATTTATGTTTAATAATTAATTTATTTAATTTAAAAAATTAATTTTTAGTCAACATTTAAGATTTAGTTATTAGTAAAAATTATATACTAGTTGTATAAAATATATAAAATAATATATACCATTTTTAAAAATTAATCATTTAATCTTGAATTTTTTTATAAAAAATAATTAATTAATACAAATAATATTTTAAAATATTATATTTTTAAAAAAAAATAAAATTATCTTAAAGATCTAAATATTTTAAAATAAAATTTTTTAGTTACGAAAATTCTTATATTTTCTGACAAACAAATAATTTGTTACAAAATAATATTGAATTTCAAGAAAAATTAATTTTTTGTTACAAAATCATTAGAGTTTTTGAAACAAATGGATATTTTGTTACAAAATATTTTGAACTTTTGCAACAACTTCATCTTTCGTTACAAAATATTATAAAATTTTGCAACAAAACATCGTTTCGTTACAAAAGCCAATATAATTTGTAACAAAAAAAATCAAATTGTAATAACAAAACGTTTTGTAACAAATTATATTTTTGTTACAAAACATTAATATTATGTAACAATCCCTAATTTTTGTTACAAAAAACCAATTTTTTGTAACAATTTTAAATCTGTTACAAAGTTTTTGTTATAAATGTTCCATTTTCTTGTAGTGGGTGTTGAAGAAATATCAAGATTGGTTCCCTTGGCAGTATGAGGAAATGGCTGGGTTGAATAGATCTTTGGTCGAGAACAAGCTCCCTATTATCCCCAATGCTCGACCCATTAAGCAAGCTCCCAGATGTTTTGCACTTGAAATCATAGTTAATATTAAGGAAGAGGTTGAACGCTTGTTGAAAGCAGGATTTATTCGTACGGCCAGGTATGTCGAATGGATTTCTAATATTATTCTTGTAATTAAGAAAAATAGGAAAATAAAAGTGTGCTTTGATTTTAGAGACTTGAATAAAGCTACTCCGAAAGATGAATATCACATGCCAATTGAAGAAATGTTGATCAACTCTACAGCAGGAAATAAGCCTCTGAGCTTCATATCCCAAGAAGATATGTTAAAAATAGCTTTTCAATACCCAGGAGCTACCGACACCTATGAATGGCTAGTCATGCCATTTGAATTAAAGAATGCGAGGGTCATTTACCAAAAAGCGATGAATTCTATTTTTCATGATTTCATTGGTAAGTTTATGAAAATTTACATTGATGATGTAGTTGTGAAATTGGAGTTAAAGTGATCTCATTTAAGTAATTTAGAAAGTGCTTTTAAACAAATGAGATAGCATCAACTTAAAATGAATCCATTAAAATGTGCTTTTAGTGTATCTATAGGGAACTTCCTTGGATTCATTATACAGAAAAAAAAGGAGTAACTGTCGACACCAAAAAGTGCAAGGCTATTTTTGATTCAGCACCTCCCAAGAATAAGAAAGAACTTCAATCTTTCTTAAGTAAAGTAAAATTTCTTCAACGTTTCATTTTAAACCTTTCAGGTAAAACAAAGATATTTACTCATTTGTTGAAATTGAAACAGAGAGAAGAATTCAAATGAGAGAATAAACACCAGGAGGCATTCGACTGAATAAAGTGGTATCTGACTTCACCAACAATCTTAGCACCTATTAAGTAAGGTCGACCAATGAAACTATATATGGATCAACCTTAGGAAGCATGCTGGCTCAGGAAGACGAAGATGGTAACGAGAGAGTAGTCTACTATCTAAGTCGAATGTGACCGATATAGAAACTAGATATAGTGCAATCGAAAAGCTTTGTTTAGCTTTCTATTTCTCTTGTACAAAACTTAAGAGTTATTTAATTGGAAAGAATGTTTATGTTGTTTCAAAATTTAATGTTATTAACTACATGCTTTCTTATCCAATTTTAAGAGGTCTAATTAGAAAATGGATGTTAGGTTTAATCGAATATTCTTTATTTTATGTTTTCACTAAGGTTGTCAAAGGACAAGTGATTGCTGACTTCCTAGCAAATCACCCTTGTGTTGACATTTTTGAAAAGGATATAAAAAATATAGCTGGATACTTAGAACTTAAGCCTTGCAAGTTATTTTTTGATGGGTCTAAACATCTGCATGGAGTAGGAGTTGGGATAGAAATAATCACTCCTGATGGTATGCCGACTAAATTTATGTTTCAACTAGAGGCAGGACTGTCAAATAATGAAGCAGAATATGAGGCCTTTATTATTGGATTAGAATTATTAATTGAAAAAAGAGTTCTAATAGTTGAAATTAAGGGAGATTCACAACTAGTAATTCAACAAATAGCTAGAAATTATGGAGTTATAAGTCAAAATCTAGCTAAATCTTTTGTGATAGCAGATCGGCTGCTAGCTGAATTCGACTCAGTTTCAATAAAGCAGATATTTAGAGAGTCGAATTAAGAAGCCAACAGTTTAGCTCAAATGGCCTCCAGCTATAAAATATATCCTAATTTGATGAAAGAGTTTAGCAAAATGGAAACTAACCTAACTCCTTTAGAATTTTTGCGAGTACACTTGAGCCAAATGATTGGAGATTTAAGATTGTCGACTTCCTCAAGTATCCCAAACAAAGAACAGATCAAAAGATTAAATACTTAGCATTGAGCTTTGTATTACTTGTTGGAGATTTGTTCAAGAAAAACAACGATGGTTCTTTGCTTCAATGTATAGGTGCACAAGATGCTTATCTAGCTACGGTAGAGGTACATGAAGGTATTTGTGGCACTCATCAACCTAGTTGAAAAATGCATTGGGTTCTATGTCAACAAGAACTTTATTGGCCTTCAATGATGAAGGATTGCATCTAATTTGTTTGACGCTGTAATAAATGCCAAAGGCATGCACCCATTCAAAAAGTTCATGCATCTGACTTGCGTGCTACAATCAAGCCTTGGCCATTTAGAGGATAAGCGCTCAATTTAATAGGAATAATACATCCTCCATCGACTAAGGGACATAAATTTATCTTGATGGCAATAGACTATTTCACAAAATGGGTGGAAGCCGTGTCCTTGAAAGAAGTTACCCAATCCAAGATGGTTGACTTTATTGAGGAATCGATCATTCATAGATTTGGTATTCCTCAAACCTTGACCACAAATCAAAGGACTATGTTTACAGGATAACAAATAAAGGGGTTTGTCAAATCACAAGGTATTAAAATAATACACTTGACTCCCTACTATGCACATGATAATGGCCAAGTCGAGGATGTTAATAAAATCCTTATAAGTTTGATTAGAAAGCATATAGGGAGACTGCCTCAAAATTGACATAATACTCTAAGCCAGGTGTTATGGGCATGTATGTGTTCACCTAAAGAAGCTACGGAATCGACACCTGATAAACTTATATATAGCCATAAGGCTGTCCTGCCATTTGAGATAAATTAACAAACCATAAAAGTGGCAAAGCAAAATGATTTACATATCGAACAATACTAGTCGAGTATGATAGATGAGTTAAATGAATTAGATCAAGCTTGACTAATGGCATTAGATAGAATAATTCGATAGAAAGAATTCATTGCTAAGTCATACAATAAAAAACTAAAGAATAAAAAGTTTGCAGTTGGTGACTTAATTTTAAAGTCAATCATTCCCACTGAACAAGTCAAAGGAAAATGGTCTCCTATGTGTAAAGGTATTTTCAGGGTCGAAAAGATATCTGGTGACAATGCATATGAGTTAAAAAATATAAAAAATAATCGACAAATAGGATGCATCAATGGCAAATATCTTAAGTTGTATCATTATCATTAAAAAAAAGGGATTTAAAAGTTCAAGCAAAAAGTACATAACAAAACATCATATAAAACAGGGTCTTAAACGTGAGTTTTGAATATTCTTATTGTCAACCCAGGGCACTGAAAATTTGAGACATCTCATCCTTGAAAGCATTAGCATGAGTGACTGCCTCGACAAGAGCAGGGCAGCTTGATGTCCTGGAAGTATATGCCTTGTTAACCTTTTTGAAATCGAAGCATGAGAGTTGTGTTAGCTACTGCAACTTTTTCTCTCCCATACTTTTCTTTTTTCACATTTCTTTAGCTAAACATCATGATTAGCCAAAGCCTCTATTAATTTGTTCAAGTCTTCATCAGCAACTTGGGACATGGAGATATAATTGTATATGTCTTCAATAAAATCACTAAGAGTTGCATGGACTTTATTTGGAATTTTTTTTATTCAAGAAAGTGTGGGCATCAATGAGTCGAGTCTTCAAGTCAACATTATTGTTGTTTCCTCTAAAGGTTGATTTCGGCAGTCAAAAATTATGTTAACCCTTTCAACAACTAAGGGGTTTGAACGTGGTGGTATTTTAGGAGAAGCAACTTCTTCCCTGGGCGAAGCATCTGCTACTGATATCTCTGTAATAATTGGGGGTACAATATTTAGTTTTGGATTTGAAGAGGATAAAACCCAGGTCCCTTCAGAAGAATACACATGTCGGGCCTCAAACAAAATATTATCAAGATCGAAGTCAAGGCCTTCAAAGTCCAAATCCCCAGCCTCAGGAGCAAGAACATCAAAAGAAGGCCCAATTTCTTGTTCTGTAGCAGCCTAATCTGTTTCAAGCATAACAGTCAAAACAGCTGCAACAGTTATCGAGGTAAGGCCTAATTCTTGATGTATGTCAGCACCACTGGGAAGAGGCATGTAACTTACATACAAGAGAAAAGTGGTAAGTTTTAAAATATGTATATAGTATTACAACAAGAAATGACAAAGGATGTAAATGTTTTACCATTGAGGAGTCAGTCAAAGCTTGAGAGACAACGGTCAAAGGTACATTCTAAATAGGAGTCAAAATAGGGATAGGTATAATAACCATATGAGAAGTGGCAGGAGGTACATGTTGAGTGACTTTGACCTCGACATTGATTGGTTGGTTGACTTCTCGGTCAGACTCACTATCTACTTCGACTCTAACTTTCGATCCTTTCTTGGATTGTTTGGACTAAAGATAAATTATAGAAAATTGCTAAGCATACATAAAAAGATTGAGTGGTAATAAACTAGATTGTGTAAATTTATACCATATAAGAAGCAGCAGGTTTCGTCTTTTGAACTTTTTTGGGACAAGAGCCCATGAGAATGTCGATAGGACTGCGCTTTATAAAAGAAAGTGTAGCATCACTTGATTTTCCCCGTCCTCGACCACCACCATGCTTCGACTTTGCCTTTTTGGGAGAAGCCTCCTCATCTAAATCACAGTTCTCTTTGGCTGGTTGGTGGTTAGATTCAACCCCGGTAATTTGGGAAGGTTGAGTGGCTGAAAAACGAACAGGGAATATAAGATGAGTAAAAGAGAAAATTTGTTAAGACCTAAGAAAACATAACATACCTAGAGGATATTAATAAACCCCAAATTTGTGGTTTATCTTGTGTTAAATTCAGGAAATTTTATCAACTTATCTCACATTTATTCAATGAAATAGCATGGTTTTGTGAATTTCTCCTAATTTGTGCTTAAAAGTAAAAACATGCTTTATAGGCCTTTAATTGGTTAAATTTGGTCCACTTTGATTACATTTGGTGCTTTAATATATTTGTTAGTGATTTCAGAGTTAAAAGGCAAGGAATGGATCAAAGGAGTGAAGAGAAAAGCATGCAAAAAGGAGAATTCATGGAAAATGAGTATTTGGAGGACTCAAGGCCACGCGCACGCATCATCCATGCGTACGCGTGGTGCACAAAATTATGATCATCAACAATGGCACCAAAAACTTGGTAGCGCTCTCAAACATGAATCACACTTTGTCACAACTTCGCATAACTAACCAACAAGTGCACTGGGTCGTCCAAGTAATACCTTACGTGAGTAAGGGTCGATCCCACGGAGATTGTTGGTATAAAGCAAGCTATGGTCATCTTGTAAATCTCAGTTAGGCGGATTTAAATGGTTATAATGGTTTTCGAAAAGAATAATAAATAAAACATAAAATAAAGATAGAGATACTTATGTAAATCATTGGTGGGAATTTCAGATAAGTGTATGAAGATGTTGTCTTCCTTCTGAATCTCTGTTTTCCTACTGCCTTCCTTCAATCCTTCTTACTCCTTTCCATGGCAAGCTGTATGTAGGGCATCACTGTTGTCAATGGCTACCTCCCATCCTCTCAGTGAAAATGGTCCAAATGCTCTTGTCACAACACGGCTAATCATCTGTCGGTTCTCGATCATGTCGGAATAGAATCCATTAATTCTTTTGCATCTGTCACTACGCCCAACTATCGCGAGTTTGAAGCTCATCACAGTAATTCAATCCCTGAATCCTACTCGAAATACCACAGACAAGGTTTAGACTTTCCGGATTCTCAAGAATGACCGCCAAAGGGTTCTAGCTTATACCACGAAGATTCTGATCAAGGAATCCAAGAGATACTAGCTCGTTCTAAGGTAGAACGGAAGTGGTTGTCAGTCACGCGTTCATAGGTGAGAATGATGATAAATGTCACGGATCATCACATTCATCATGTTGAAGTGCAACGAATATCTTAAAACAAGAATAAGCAGAATTGAATAAAAAATAGTAGTAATTGCATTAAAGCCTTGGATCCTTTTTACCCTTGCCTTTTGGTTTTAAGGGCTATTGGCTTTTTCTGCTTGCTTTTTCTTTTTCTTTTATTTTTTTTGCAAGCTTTGTTCTTCACTGCTTTTTCTTGCTTCAAGAATCAATTTTATGATTTTTCAGATCATCAATAACATTTCTCTTTTTCATCATTCTTTCAAGAGCCAAAAATTTTAACATTCATAAACAACAAGATAAAAAATATGCACTGTTCAAGCATTCATTCAGAAAACGAAAAGTATTATCACCACATCAATATAATTAAACTAATTTCAAGGATAAATTCAAAACTCATGTACTTCTTGTTCTTTTGAATTAAACATTTTTCATTTAAGAGATGTCAAGGATTCATGGAATTATTCATAGCCTTAAGACATAGTTACTAAATACTAATGCTCATGTAGTAAAGACACAAACATAGATAAACATGAAGCTTAAAAACCGAAAAATAGAGAAATAGGAACAAGGAATGAGTCCACCTTAGTGATGGTGGCGTCTTCTTCTTAAAGGACCAATGGCGTTCTTGAGCTCCTCTATGTCTCTTCCTTGCCTTTGTTGCTCCTCCCTCATAGCTCTTTGATCTTCTCTAATCTCATTGAGAATGATGGAGTGCTCTTGGTGTTCCACCCTTAATTGATTCATATCATAACTCAATCCTTCTAGAGAAGTGTTGAGTTGTTCCCAATAGTTGTTTGAAGGAAAATACATCCCTTGAGGCATCTCAGGAATTTCTTGATGATGAGCTTCCTCATGCGTCTCTTGAGATCCATGGATGGCCTCTCTTGTTTGCTCCATCCTCTTCTTGGTGTTGGGATTGTCCTCTTCAATGAGGATGTCTCCTTCTATGACAACTCCAGCTGAGTAGCATAGATGGCAAATAAGATGAGGAAAAGCTAGCCTTGCCAAGGTGGAGGGCTTTTTGGCTACTTTGTAGAGTTCTAGAGAGATGACTTCATGAACTTCTACTTCCTCTCCAATCATGATGCTATGGATCATGATGGCCTGATCCACAGTAACTTCAGATCGGTTGCTAGTGGGGATGATGAAACGTTGGATGAACTCCAACCATCCTCTAGCCACAGGCTTAAGGTCCAATCTTCTCAATTGAACCGGCTTGCCTTTTGAGTCTCTTTTCCATTGAGCTCCTTCTACACATATGTCCATGAGAACTTGGTCCAACCTTTGATCAAAGTTGACCCTTCTAGTGTAGGGGCGTGCATCTTCTTACATCATAAGCAAGTTGAATGCCAACCTTACATTCTCCGGACTGAAATCTAAGCATTTCCCCCGAACCATTGTAAGATAATTCTTTGTGTTCGGGTTCATACTTTAATCATGGTTCCTGATGATCCATGCATTGGCATAGAACTCTTGAACCATTAAGATTCCGACTTGTTGAATGGGGTTGGTAAGAACTTCCTAACCTCTTCTTTGGATCTCATGTCGGATCTCCGGATACTCATTTTTCTTGAGCATGAAAGGGACCTCAGGGATCACCTTCTTCTTGGCCACAACTTCATAGAAGTGGTCTTGATGGGCTTTTGAGATGAATCTCTCCATCTCCCATGGCTCGGAGGTGGAAGTTTTTGTCTTCCCTTTCCTCTTTCTAGAGGTTTCTCCGGCCTTAGGTGCCATAGATGGTTATGGAAAAATAGAAAGCTATGCTTTTACCACACCAAACTTAGAATGTTACTCCCCCTCAAGCAAAGAAAAGAAAAAATAGAAGAAGAAGAAGAAAAATATATGAAGGAAAGGGTGAGGGATGTGTATTCGGCCAAGGGGGGAAGAGAGGGTTGTGTTGTGTGAAAATGAAGAAAGATAGAGGGGTTTATATAGTGGAGGGAGAGGGTAGTAGGTTCGGTCATTAGGGAGGGTTTGGGTGGGAAAGGGAATTTTGAATTTGAAGGTATTTATGGGGAAGAGTGGATGGATGTGAGTGGTGAAGAGGTGATAGGGAAGAGAGATTGAGGTGATTGGTGAAGGGTTTTTGGGGAAGAGTGTTATTGGATTGTGTGAAGAAGAGAGAAGGTGAGTTGAGGTAGGTAGGGATCCTGTGGGGTCCACAGATCCTGAGATGATCCTGTGGGGTCCACAAATCCTGAGGTGTCAAGGATTTATCATCCCTGCACCAATGGGGTGTGTAAAATGCCTTCTGCATGCAATCCTGGCGTTCAACGCCAGATTGATGCTTGTTTATGGCGTTAAACGCCAGTTCTATGCTTGTTTCTGGCGTTTAACGCCAGCTTTTCTCAGGGTGCAATCCTGGCATTTGAATGCCAGACTCCTACTTGTTTCTGGAATTCAACGCCAGATTCATGCTCTGTTCTGGCGTTGAATGCCAGCCAGATGCTCCTTACTGGCGTTTAAACGCCAATAAGCTCTTCCTCTAGGGTGTACTGTTTCTTCTGCTGTTTTTTATTCTATTTTTAATTTTAGTAATTTTTTGTGACTCCACATGATCATGAACCTAATAAAACATAAAAGAACAATAAAAATATAGATAAATAAAAATTGGGTTGCCTCCCAATAAGCACTTCTTTAATGTCAATAGCTTGACAGTGAGCTCTCATGGAGCCTCACAAATCATCAGAGCATTGTTGGGACCTCCCAACACCAAACTTAGAGTTTGAATGTGGGGGTTCAACACCAAACTTAGAGTTTGGTTGTGGCCTCCCAATACCAAACTTAGAGTTTGATTGTGGGGGCTTTGTTTGACTCTGTATTGAGAGAAGCTTATTATGCCTCTTTTCTTTGTTTACAGAAGGATAGCCTTGGGCCTTAAACACAAGGTAGTTCCCATTCAATTGAAGGACTAATTCTCCTCTGTTAACATCAATCACAGCTCATGCTGTGGCTAGGAAAGGTCTTCCAAGGATGATACATTCATCCTTCTCCCACCTAGTGTCTAAGATTATGAAATCAGCAGGGATGTAAAGGCTTTTAACCTTTACTAACACGTCCTCTATCATTTCATAAGCTTGTCTTATTGACTTGTCTGCCATTTCTAATGAGAATATGGCAGCCTGTACCTCAAAGATCCCTAGTTTCTCCATTACAGAAGTGGCATAAGATTTATACCTGACCCCAGGTCACACAGAGCCTTCTCAAAGTCATGGTGCCCATGGTACAGGGTATTAAAAATTTACCAGGATCTTGTTTCTTTTGAGGTAAAGTTTGCTGAACCCATGTATCTAGTTCACTAATGAGCAAGGGAGGTGCATCTTCCCAAGTCTCATTACCAAACAACTTGGCATTCAGCTTCATGATAGCTCCTAGATATTGAGCAACTTGCTCTCCAGTTACATCTTCATCCTCTTCAGAGGAAGAATAGTTTTCAGAGCTCATGAATGGCAGAAAGAGGTTTAATGGAATCTATATGGTCTCTATGTGAGCCTTAGATTCCTCTAAGTCCTCAATAGGGAACTCCTTCTTGTTTGGGAGACATCCCATGAGGTCTTCCTTATTGCGATTCACGTCCTCCCCTTCCTCTCTAGGTTTGGCCATTTTGATTATGTCAATGGCCTTGCACTCTCTTTTTGGATTCTCTTCAGTATTGCTTGGGAGAGTACTAGGAGGAGTTTCAGTGATTTTCTTACTCAGCTGGCCCACTTGTGCCTCCAAATTTATGATGGATGACCTTGTTTCACTCATGAAACTTAAAATAGCCTTAGACAGATCAGAGACTATGTTTGCTAAGCTAGAGGAGCTCTGCTCAGAATGCTTTGTCTGTTGCTGAGAAGATGATGGAAAAGGCTTGTTATTGCTAAGCCTATTTCTTCCACCATTATTAAAGCCTTGTTGGGGCTTTTGTTGATCCTTCCATGAGAAATTTGGATGATTTCTCCATGAGGAGTTATAGGTGTTCCGATAGGATTCACCCATGTAATTTACCTCTGCCATTGTAGGGTTCTCAGGATCATATGCTTCTTCTTCAGAAGATGCCTCTTTAGTACTGTTGGACGCATTTTGCCATCCATTCAGACTTTGAGAAATCATGTTGACTTGCTGAGTCAACATTTTGTTCTGAGCCAATATGGCATTCAGAGCATCAATTTCAAGAACTCCCTTCCTCTGAGGCATCCCATTACTCACAGATTTCATCTTAGAAGTGTACATGAATTGGTTATTTGCAACTATGTCAATGAGTTCTTGAGCTTCTACAGGCATTTTCTTTAGGTGAATGGATCCACCTGCAGAATGGTCCAATGACATCTTGGAGAACTCAGATAGACCATAATAGAATATATCTAAAATGGTCCACTCTGAAAGCATGTCAGAAGGACACCTTTTGGTCACCTGCTTGTATCTTTCCCAAGCTTCATAGAGGGATTCACCATCTTTTTGTTTGAAGGTCTGAACATCCACTCTAAGCTTGCTCAGATTTTAAGGAGGAAAGAACTTAGCCAAGAAGGCTGTGACCAGCTTATCCCAAGAGACCAGGCTATCTTTAGGTTGTGAGTCCAACCATGTTCTAGCTCTGTCTTTTACAGCAAAAGGGAAAAGCATGAGCCTGTAGACTTCAGGATCTACTCCATTAGTCTTAACAGTCTCGCAGATCTGCAAAAACTCAGTTAAAAATTGGTAGGGATCTTCTGATGAAAGTCCATGGAACTTGCAGTTCTGTTGCATTAGAGCAACTAGTTGATGTTTCAGCTCAAAATTTTTGCTCCAATGGCAGGGATTGAGATGCTTCTTCCATCAAATTTGAAAGTAGGTGTAGTATAATCACCAAGCATCCTCCTTGCATTATTATTTTCGGCTGCCATCTCCTCTTCCTTTTCGAAAATTTCTATAAGGTTGTCTCTGGATTGTTGTAATTTAGCTTCTCTTAGTTTCCTCTTCAGAGTCCTTTCAGGTTCAGGATCTGCTTTAACAAGAATATTCTTGTCCTTGCTCCTGCTCATATGAAAAAGAAGGGAACAGAAAATAATAACAGGGATCCTCTTTACCATATTAGAGAGATTCCTTTATGTTAGTAGAAGAAGAAAAGAATAGAAGAAGGAAAAGAGGAAAATTCGAACTCAGAGAGGAAAAGAGGGTTCGAATTTTAAGATGAAGAGAAGAGTGTTAGTATTTAAATAAATAAATAGAAGAAGATGAGAGAGGGAGAAATTCAAAAATTGATTTGAAAAATAGTTAGTGATTTTTGAAAATTGAGAGAAGAAATAAAATTAAAATTAAAATTTGAAACAATTAGTTAATTAAAAGAATTTTGAAAAAGAGGGAGGAAATTTTAAAAAATTAGAGAGATAAAATTAGTTAGGTGGCTTTGAAAAAAATAAGAAATAAACAAAAAGTTAATTAGTTAGTTGAAAATGATTTGAAAATCAATTTTGAAAAGATAATAAGTTAGAAAAGATTTTGAAATTTATTTTGAAAAAGATATGATTGAAAAAGATATTTTGGAAAAGATTTGATTTTTTAAAATTAAAATTGATTACTTGACTAACAAGAAACTAAAAGATATGATTCTAGAATTTAAAGATTGAACCTTTCTTAACAAGAAAATAACAAACTTCAAATTTTTGAATCAATCACATTAATTGTTAGTAAAGTTTTTGAAAATCATGAAATAAAGATAAGAAAAAGATTTTGAAAAATAATTTTAAATTTTCGAAAATCATAGATGAAAAATGAAAAAGATTTGATTTTTGAAAAAGTTTTGAAAAGATAGGATTTTTAAAATTGAAAATTTGACTTGACTATAAGAAATAGTTAAGTTTTAAAAAATTTTAACTAAGTCAACTCAAATTTTTGAAAAATTATGAGCAAAATAAGGAAAAGATATTTTTTATTTTTGAATTTTTAATGAGGAGAGAGAAAAATACAAAAAAATGACTCACAACATGAAAATTATAAATCAAAACACATGATGCATGCAAGAACACTATGAATGTCAAGATGAACACCAAGAACACTTTGAAGATCAAGATGAACATCAAGACTTATTTTTGAAAAATTTTCAAAAAAAGAAAAACATGCAAGACACCAAACTTTGAAATTTTCAATGCTTAGACACTATGAATGCAAAAATACATATGAAAAACAACAAATAATACAAAACAAGAAAATATGAAGATGAAACAAGAAGACTTGTCAAGAACAACTTGAAGATCATGAAGAACACATGCATGAATTTTCGAAAAATGCATAAATTTTTTAAAAACATGCAATTGACACCAAATATAAAAATCAACTCAAGACTCAAACAAGAAACACAAAAATATTTTTGTTTTTTATGATTTTATGATTTTTCAAAAATAATTTTTAGAAAAACGAAAACAAAGAAAATTTTTTTATTTTGAAAGATTTTTGAAAACTTTTTGAAAAGAAAATTACCTAATCTGAGCAACAAGATGAACCATTAGTTGTCCAAACTCGAACGATCCCCGGCAACGGCGCCAAAAACTTGGTGCATGAAATTGTGATCATCAACAATGGCGCCAAAAACTTGGTAGCGCTCTCAAACGTGAATCACACTTTGTCACAACTTCGCACAACTAACCAGCAAGTGCACTGGGTCATCCAAGTAATACCTTACGTGAGTAAGGGTCGATCCCACAGAGATTGTTGGTATGAAGCAAGCTATGGTCATCTTGTAAATCTCAGTTAGGCAGATTCAAATGGTTATAATGGTTTTCGAAAATAATAATAAATAAAACATAAAATAAAGATAGAGATACTTATGTAAATCATTGGTGGGAATTTCAGATAAGTGTATGAAGATGCTGTGTTCCTTCTGAATCTCTGCTTTCCTACTGCCTTCCTTCAATCTTTCTTACTCCTTTCCATGGCAAGCTGTATGTAGGGCATCACTGTTGTCAATGGCTACCTCCCATCCTCTCAGTGAAAATGGTCCAAATGCTCTTGTCACAGCACGGCTAATCATTTGTTGTTTCTTACTCTTGTCATGAAACTTGCAGTTCTGTTGCATTAGAGCAACTAGTTAAGGTTTCGGCTCAAAATTGTTTACTCCAATGGCAGGGATTGAGATGATTCTTCCAAAAAAATTGGAACTAGGTGTAGTATAATCACCAAGCATCCTCCTTGCATTATTGTTGGGTTCGACCATGTCTCCTTCTTTTTCGAGATTCTCTGTAAGGTTTTTTCTGGATTGTTGTGCTTTAGCTTCTCTTAGCTTCTTCTTCAGAGTCCTTTCAGGTTTAGGATCTGCTTCAACAAGAATGTCCTTGTCCTTGCTCCTGCTCATATGAAAAAGAAGAGAATAGAAAAGAAGAGGAATCCTCTATGTCACAGTATAGAGATTCCTTTATGTGAGTAGAAGAAAAGAAAAATAAGAATGAAAAAGAGAAAAAATTCGAACACAGAGGAGAAGAGAGGGTTCGAATTTTAAGATGAAGAGGAGTGTTAGTAAATAAATAAAATAAATAGAAAGAGATGAGAGGGAGAGAATTTCGAAAATTAATTTAAAAAAAAGTTAGTGATTTTCGAAAATTAAGAGAAGGAATAAAATTAAAATTAAAATTTGAAACAATTAGTTAATTAAAAGAATTTTGAGAAAGGGTGAGGGATTTTTGAAAATTAGAGAGAGAAAAGTAGTTAGGTGGTTTTGAAAAAGATAAGAAACAAACAAAAAGTCAATTAGTTAGTTGAAAAAGATTTGAAATTCAATTTTGAAAAGAAAGGAAGTTAGAAAAGATTTTGAAATTGATTTTGAAAAAGATATGATTTGAAAAGATATGATTGAAAAGTTATGGTTGAAAAAAAGATTTGATTTTTAAAATTGATGACTTGACTAACAAGAAACTAAAAGATATGATTCTAGAAATTAAAGATTGAACCTTTCTTAACAAGAAAGTAACAAACTTCAAATTTTTAAATCAATCATATTAACTGTTAGTAAAGTTTTCAAAAATCATGAAATAAAGATAAGAAAAAGATTTTGAAATCAATTTTTAAATTTTCTAAAATCATAAAAGAAAAATGAAAAAGATTTGATTTTTGGAAAAGATTTTGGAAAGATAGGATTTTTAAAATTAAAATCTTAACTTGACTAACAAGAAACAACTAATTTTAAAATTTTTTGACTAAGTCAACCCAAAGATTTCGAAATTTATGAGAGAAATAAGGAAAAGATATTTTTTATTTTTGAATTTTCAATAATGAGAGAGAAAAACACAAACCTGACCCAAAACATAAAAATTATGGATCAAAACACATGATGCATACAAGAACACTATGAATGTCAAGATGAACACCAAGAACACTTTGAAGATCAAGATGAACATCAAGACTTATTTTTGAAAAATTTTCAAGAAAAGAAAACATGCAAGACACCAAACTTAGAAATTTTTCATGTTTAGACACTATGAATGCAAAAATGCATATGAAAAACAACAAAAGACACAAAACAAGAAAATATGAAGATCAAACAAGAAGACTTGTCAAGAAAAACTTGAAGATCATGAAGAATACCATACATGAATTTTTTGAAAAAATGCATAAAATTTAAAAAACATGCATTTGACACCAAACTTAAAAATTGACTCAAGACTCAAACAAAAAAACACAAAATATTTTTTATTTTTATGATTTTATAATTTTTTTGGATTTTTTGAAAATTAATTGTGGAAAAACGAAAAAGAAGACAAAAATTTTTGAAAGATTTTTGAGGACTTTTTGAAAAGAAAATTACCTAATCTGAGCAACAAGATGAACCGTCAGTTGTCCAAACTCAAACAATCCCCGGCGCCATAAACTTGGTGCATGAAATTGTGATCATCAACAATGGCGCCAAAGACTTGAAGCTCTCAAACGTGAATCACACTTTGTCACAACTTCGCACAACTAACCAGCAAGTGCACTGGGTCGCCCAAGTAATACCTTACGTGAGTAAGGGTCGATCCCACGGAGATTGTCGGTATGAAGCAAGCTATGGTCATCTTGCAAATCTCAGTCAGGCGGATAATAATGGTTATAATGGTTTTCGAATATGAAGATAAATAAAGCATAAAATAGAGATAGAGATACTTATGTAAATCATTGGTGAGAATTTCAGATAAGCGCATGAAGATACTGTGTTCCTTCTGCATCTCTGCTTTCCTACTGCTTTCATCCAATCATTCTTACTCCTTTCCATGGCAAGCTGTATGTTCGGGTTTCACCGGCGTCAATGGCTACTTCCCATCCTCTCAGTGAAAATGGTCCAAATGCTTTGTCACAGCACGGCTAATCATCTGTCGGTTCTCGATCATGTCGGAATAGAATCCAATGATTCTTTTGCGTCTATACGCCTAACACTCGCGAGTTTGAAGCTCGTCACAGTCATCCCATCTCAGATCCTACTCAGAATACCATAGACAAGGTTTAGACTTTCCGGATCTTAGGAATGGCCGCCAATAATTCTAGCTTATACCACGAAGATTCTGATTAAGGAATCCAAGAGATACGCGCTCTAGCTCTCGCTTATAAAACGGAAGTGGTTGTCAGGCACGCGTTCATAAGGATGGATGATGATGAGTGTCACGGATCATCACATCCATCAGGTTGAAGTATGAGTGATATCTTAGACTAAGAATAGAAGAACAATAGTAATTGCATTAATACTCGAGGAACAGCAGAGCTCCACACCTTAATCTATGGTGTGTAGAAACTCCACCGTTGAAAATACATAAGTGATGGTCCAAGTATGGCCGAATGGCCAGCCCCCATGAAGGTCTAAAATTGCATACACTGATTAAAGATCAATCAAAAGACAAGACTACAATAGTAAAGAGTCTTATTTATACTAAACTAGTTACAAGGGTTTACAGAATAAGTCTAAATGCAGAAATCCACTTCTAGGGCCCACTTTGGTGTGTGCTTGGGATGAGCTTCAAATTTACACGTGCAGAGGCTTCTCTTGGAGTTAAACTCCAAGTTGTAACATGTTTTTGGCGTTTAACTCTGGTTTGTGACGTGCTTCTGGCGTTTTACTCCAGAATGCAGCATGGAGTTGGCGTTGAACGCCAGTTTGCATCGTCTAAACTCGAATAAAGTATGGACGATTATATATTTCTGGAAAGCCCTGGATATCTACTTTCCAACGCAGTTAAGAGCGCGCCATTTGAAGTTATGTAGCTCCAGAAAATCCATTTCGAGTGCAGGGAGGTCAGAATCCAACAACATCAGCAGTCCTTTTTCAGCCTGAATCAGATTTTTGCTCAGGTCCCTCAATTTCAGCCAGAAAATACCTGAAATCATAGAAAAATACACAAACTCATAGTAAAGTCTAGAAATATGAATTTTGCATAAAAACTAATAAAAACATCCCTAAAAGTAGCTAGATCCTACTAAAAACTACCTAAAAACAATGCCAAAAAGCGTATAAATTATCCGCTCATCAGGGCGTTCCACGCATAGGCGTGGACGAGGTACACGTCACTGGTCATTTTCACACGGCCACGCGTGAGCGTGGACAATGTGTATGCGTCATAGGCCTATATTGGGACTCCTGGTACAAAAACCAGAGAGTTTGCGCTGGAGTGGTGCTGCTTTTGTGCGAAGAGCACAATTTAGCCCCACACGTACGCGCGGCTGACGCGTATGCGTCACCTTCTCTTTTCTGCATATCACGCATACACGTGTGGGAGGCTTACGCGTCACATGCCTCCCTTGCTTTTCGCGTGCACGCGTGGCCCATGCATGCGCGTCGACTTCGCGCCCTGTTTCTCTCCTGTTTTTGTTCCTTTCTTCTTCTTTCTTCTTCTCTCCTTCTTCTTTCTTTCTACCTTTCTTCTTCTCTCTTTTTTCTTTCTTACTTTCTTCTTCTCCCCCTCTTCAAAATTCTATTTCTCATTTTTCTTATTTTTTTCATTTTCTTTTGTATGTTGCATTTGCTTATTTTTATTCATTCATTCATTGTATTTTAATTTTATTTTTTTATATAACGTGTTCTTCTTTTCTTTTCTAAGTTTCTTATTCTAATATTGGTGTTGAATTCTCCTACTCAACTGTTGAGAAATTCTTGCATTATTTTGGTACTTTGTGACTTGTTTATCATTAATTGTAATATTTGGTCCACACACAAGATTAGTGCTTTAGTCCTTTCTAACTCATTATTCTTTGTTTTTGTGCCTCATTATCATTGAGTTAGGATAGGACCAAATACCCTCATGCTTATCACTAATCTTGTTTGTGTCAATTCTTGTTTGAAATTGATGCTTCTGAGTGCTCTTCATAATTTGACTTTACTCTTGCATCAAGTAGTAGTTGATATGCCTTAGCTTATACTCTTTTCTCACCTACATGTTGTAGCTACCATGTAGTTGAGAACCCTACTCTTATTTGGTAGTAGCCCCCGCCTATGTTCTATTTGCTTTTATATATTTGTTGTGGGCTTAATTTTCTTTGTTTTTCTCTCCTTTCAGGCTGGCCACCTAGAATGGAAAGAAAAAGGGGGCAACAAACAAGTCATCTGTACAATCTTTTGGTAGGAGCTCATCAGTTATAGCAACCCATCCACCTTGCTCATCTTTATATGCACCGAGGACGGTGCAATCTTCAAGTGTGGGAAGGTCGAAGACCGACCTCCGTGGGTAATTACCTCTTTCTCCAACACTAATTCTTAATCATCTTTGTTATTTAGTCGTTGCATTTCATGATATATTGCATGATAGTTATAATTTGCATATATTCCACCACTTTTTTCTTGTTAGGACTACTTGGTTGAAGTAATGATTTCTTTTCCAAGAAAACTGTTTTAGGGCACACCACCAATTTGAATAAGAAAATTTTTGTGTTGAAATTACTTGAAGGAATTAATTTTGGAACATGGTTTTTGAACTAAGAACACATAAGCATGTGAGTTTTGAGCCCAATTATGTGGTTACATCATATAACCACTTATTTCCATTCTTGTGTGCATTATTCTCTTTCTATGATTGCAATCCTTGATTTGTTTGATTCTTTATATTCATTATTTCGTGTATGAATGCATTTATATGATTGAGTCTATCATTTCATTTAGCTCACTTACCCAAATAGCCTACCTTTCATCAACTATTGTTAGCCAATTTTGAGCCTATACAATCCCTTTTGTTCTTAATTTTAGCACATCACTATCCCTAAGTGAAAAACAATATATGTCTTTTAATTTGGATCTTTGATTAGCTTAGGCTAGTGAGGGTGTGTATCATTTGGGTATGGAAAACTTGGAAACATTAGTTGAGGTAAAAATGTATTTTGTATTTTTGTTGAAAATCATGAGATTGGGTACATATTCATGCACTAAATGTTTCAACCATATGCATTGATACTCTTGTATATATTTTATCTTGAAAAAAATATAAAAAAAGAAGAAATAGAAAAGAAAAATAAAAAGAATATAGAAAAAAATAGAAAAATTAAAGAAAGAAAAATATAAAAAAAGGAAGCAATAAAAAGGGGACAAAAATGTCCCAAAGTAAAGTAATAATAACAATGCATATGTAATGTGAATTAAAGAGAATGCATGAGTGACGTTAGGATTTTGCTAGTAAAGAATTTTATAAAAATAGTCGCGTTGTAACTATAGCTTCTAAACCAACAGAAAATCCTTTCGTACAAACGTTTGGTTGTCACAAGTAACAAACCCAATAAAATTTATAAACCGAAGTATTCAAACCTCGGGTCGTCTTCTCAAGGAATTGCAGGGAAGTATGTTTTACTATTGGTTATGGAAAACAGTGTTTTTGGGTTTTGAAAAGGTTTTGAACAAGAGAAATAGATTACAAGAATTAATAAATTACTAACTAAGAAATCTCTTGGCAAAGTATGAAAACTGGAAGTCCTATCCTAGTTATCCTTATCAATGGTGATGAAAATTATACTTTTGCTCCCACTAAGTCAACCTCTAACTATGAAGGTCAGTTAAGTGGACAAATTAATTTAACACCTAAAGTCCTAGTCAACTCCTTAAGGAAAGACTAGAGTTATAGGAGTCTAAATTAATCAGCAAGAATAATAATTATCAATCACGATGAGTTTGACAACTCAAGAGTCACCAATTAATCAACCAAAGCCAATAGTAAAAATCTAAATTATTTATATAAAGAAAGGGAAGCAATCATAAGTCTGAAATACCTCAATGTGTATTAATTAAGAAAATCATAACATGAATGGTCCATAAGCCAATTTGGCAACATATAAAATTAACAAATAAGAGAAGTCAAAATAAAGGAATATTGAACCTGATATGAAGATGAGATAATCCTAAGGTTAAAAGAAATTCTAAGTCCTAAATCTTAATCCTAAGAGAGAGGAGAGAACCTCTTTCTCTAAAAGCTACATCTAAAACTATCTATGAATGTTTGTTGTATGAAGTATCCGGTATCTCCCCCCTCTTCATGAATGGATGGATTCCTCCATTTATAACCCTTTAATCTGTGTTCTCTAGGCTTGGATTTGGGCCAAAAAGGGCCCAAAAGTCGCTGGAATGGACTTCTGCAGATCGCGCACATCACGCGTCTGCGTGGGTCACGCGGTCGCGTCATATGGAGTTTTACTCTTCCATGCGGTAACGTCAGTCATGAGATCGTGTCAGTTGTGTTTCGCATGCCACGCCTTCGCGTCGTCCACGCGTTCGCGTCGATGCTAATTTGCGCTAACCACGCGTTCGCGTCGTCCATGCGGACGTGTCGCTGCCAGTTTCTCCAAAACTCCAATTTGTGCTTTCCTTCCATTTTTGTATGTTTCCTTTCCATCCTTTAAGTCATTCCTGCGCTATAAAACCTAAAAGTACTCAACACACAAATCACGGCATCGAATGGTAATAAAGGATAATTAAATTTGATTATTTTAAAGCATAAGAAACATGTTTTCTCATATGTCATATCCTAAGGAAGGAATTGTAAAACCATGCAAATTCATATGAATAAGTAGGTGAAGAGTTGATAAAATCATTCAATTTAAGCACAAGATTTATCATAAAGTAGTGGTTTATCAATGAGTATGTGAAAAAAAAAGTGGGAATCATGGGTAGCTAGGTATTGTATTAGAGTTGTATAGGTTGTTATATATGTTTGGTGAGAGCTTAGGTTAATCAAAGATTCAAATTTCAAGCCCACTTGGCCATATATGCATCCTTACCTTTACCTTAACCCCATTACAACCTATGAATAAGTCCTCATGATAAATGTATGCATGCATTGAATAATTATTGATTGTTAGATGAAAAACAAATCTTGGAAACCATGATTAGAGGAGAATTAAGTGAATCAATCCTATACACTTGAGTGACTAGAGCGGATACACTTCCGATGAGGGTTTGATGCTCAATTCCTTATTCCCAGCTTTCATGAGCTTTCTTCGTGCAAGTTTGTTTATACTTCATTTTGATATTTGAATTGGTGGAATTTATGAATAATCATATTATCTTAGCCCTACATGTTCATACGTGTTCTTGGAGATTGATTTACTTTTAACCAAGTAGGTAGAAGCATTTTGCATTCAGTTGCATGTATGTAGATAGGTGCATATAGTTTATTTTCATTGAATAAATTTTCATACCCCATTTCTTGTCTTTCTTGGTTTAGCACGAGGACATGCTTACTTTAAGTGTGGGAAGGTTTGCTAAACCCCAATTTTGTGGTTTATCTTATGTTAAATTCAGAGAATTTTATCAACTTATCTCACATTTATTCAGTGAAATAGCATGGTTTTGTGAATTTCTCCTAAGTTGTGCTTAAAAGTAAAAATATGCTTTTTAGGCCTTTACTTGGTTAAATTTATTCCACTTTGATTCCACTCGGTGCCTTGATATGTTTGTTAGTGATTTCAGGGTTAAAAGGCAATGAATGGATCAAAGGAGTGAAGAGAAAAGCATGCAAAAAGGAGAATTCATGGAAAATGAGCATTTGGAGGACTCAAGGCCATGCGCACGCGTCATCGATGCGTACGCATGAGGAGGGGATTCACCAGTGACATGTACGTGTGACCCATGCATACGCAAGACAAGCGGCACGTGACCAACTTAAAGGCAATACACTGGGGGCAATTTCTGAGCTGAAGGAGGCCCAAATCCAGCTCATTTCTGATGCTTTTAAACCCAAGAATTGCAAGGGAATGGGAGTGAGTAGTCATAGTTTAGTTTTCATCATGTTTTAGGTTAGAATTCTAGAGAGAGAAGCTCTCCCTTCTCTCTAGAATTTAGGGTAATTTAGGTCAAATTTTCCTTAAATCCAAGTTTTAATTCTTGTTTTTAGTTCAACTCTCTTTATATTTTATTGTTCTATTATCTTAATCTTCTTAGTTCTTCTTGTTAATTTTCTTATTTTGCCATTTTTACTTTCATGAACCCTTGTTGGATTTTTATTTTCTCTAATGCAATTTTATGTTTCCATGTCTCTTTATGTTTATCTTAGTTGCTATTGTTGATTTCTTGCTTATGTTAGTTATGGGTTTCATTAGTTCTTGCATTTTGTGAGGTTTACTTTTATTGCACTATAGGTGTTTGATGAAATGTTTTCACTAGTATTAGAGTAGTTTTCTACACTCTTGGCCTAGGCTAAGGGAATTGGGTGACCTTGAGTCATTGGGTCTCATTGAATTGGTGATTTGAGAACCCTTAGTGGTCAATTTCATACCCATTAACACTAGCCTACTACTAAGTCAATAAGTAGCTAGGTTGGGACTTGTGGGTTGATGTTGACCAAACCTATTTGACTTACTTTAAGTATAGAAGTAGACTTGATGGGTTGGTCCCCCCATAATTGTCAATATATGGTTTGTAGACAAGGATGGTGATCTCAATTTCCAAGCCTTAGCCAAGAGTCTTTCCTTTCCTTTATTAGTCAATTGTTTACTTACTTTTTTCCTTTTATATTTTCTTGCCAATTGCAAATCAAACCCCCTTGTTCCTTCATGGCCAATAATTGAGCACTTCATTGCAATTCCTTGTGAGACAACTCAAGGTTTAAATACTCTCAATTTTTATTGGGGTTTTTACTTGTGACAACGAAATTTAAAACTTTGATTGAGTGTTGTTTGTTGGTTGGAAACTATACTATCAATGGAACTATTTTGTGAAAATTCCTAACCGACATAAATACTCTTTCAGATATACAGCAATCGTTGTTCAACCATGAATTTTATCACTGGTTCCTCAATAATGAACGACACTAGTTGTATTTACACCCAGTGTTCTCGGGTCATTTTTTTAAAGTCAGTAATTCACTCCTAAGGCTCCTTTAGGAGGGTTAGGCAATCGATCTGTGAGGCTAAGAAGGGCATTAGAAAAAGAAAGAAACTTGAAAGGACGCATAAAAGATTTCTTTAGTGCTAAGGATCTCGAGTAAAAGCTTGTAAATAACGCTCGAGATATTTATATAAGTGTGTTTCCTTATTCTTTTTCCATCCATCTAAGGCCTAATTGAAATCATACCTTACCTTTCTAAAATGCCATTTAACCTTGTAATACTTCTCGAATTTAATAATCTTTTCGACATACTCACCTTTAGTCTTCTTTGATGCTGTAGTAATCTGCGCAGCAAGAAGGAGTAAGTTAGAAAGAGCTTGGACAATCGAATGGCAATGAGACGCATAAGAAGCCGACCACCACTTATGGAAAGAAGGCGTTGACAGAAAGCAGCGAGTAAGGTGATTAGCGGATAATTTATACGCTTTTTGGCACTGTTTTTAGTATGTTTTTAGTACATTTTAGTTAGTTTTTAGCATGTTTTTATTAGTTTTTATTAAAATTCACTTTTCTGGGCTTTACTATGAGTTTGTGTGTTTTTCTATGATTTCAGGTATTTTCTGGCTGAAATTGAGGGACCTGAGCAAAAATCTGATTCAGAGGCTGAAAAGGACTACAGATGCTGTTGGATTCTGACCTCCCTGCACTCAAAGTGGATTTTCTGGAGCTACAGAAACCCAATTAGCGCGCTCTCAATTGCGTTGGAAAGTAGACATCCTGGGATTTCCAGCAATGTATAATAGTCCATACTTTGCCCGAGATTTGATGGCCCAAACCGGCGTTGCAAATCAGCTTCAGAATTCCCGGCGTTTAACGCCGGAACTGGCACAAAAATTGGAGTTAAACGCCCAAACTGGCACAAAAGCTGGCGTTTAACTCTAGAAAAAGTCTCTACACATGAAAGCTTCAATGCTCAGCCCAAGCACACACCAAGTGGACCCCGGAAGTAGATTTTTACGTCATTTACTCATTTCTGTATATCCTAGGTTACTAGTTCACTATTAATAGGACCTTTTGACATTGTATCTCTACCTCATGACACTTTACACATTTCTCATTGTATCCTCTACAGCATGAGTCTCTAAACCCCATGGTTGGGGGTGAGGAGCTCTGCTGTGTCTTGATGGATTAATGCAATTACTACTGTTTTTCATTCAATCACGCTTGCTTCTATTCTAAGATATCACTTGTTCCTAAAATTGATGAATATGATGATCCGTGACACTCATCATCATTCTCACCTATGAACGTGTGCCTGACAACCACCTCCGTTCTACCTTAGATTGAGTAGATATCTCTTGGATTCTTTAATCAGAATCTTCGTGGTATAAGCTAGAACTGATGGCGGCATTCAAGAGAATCCGGAAGGTCTAAACCTTGTCTGTGGTATTCTAAGTAGGATTCAAGGACTGAATGACTGTGACGAGCTTCAAACTCCTGAAGGCTGGGCGTTAGTGACAGACGCAAAAGAATCACTGGATTCTATTCCAACCTGATTGAGAACCGACAGATGATTAGCCGTACTGTGACAAAGCGCGTTGAACATTTTCACTGAGAGGATGAGAGGTAGCCATTGACAACGGTGAAACCCTACATACAGCTTACCATGGAAGAAGCCTTGCGTGCATGAAGAAGAAGACAGTAGGAAAGCAGAGATTCAGAAGATAGAGCATCTCCAAAACCTCAACCTGTTCTCCATTACTGCAAAACAAGTTCTTATTTCATATTCTTTTACTTTTCACAATCAACCCTGATAATTATTGATATCCTGACTAAGAGTTACAAGGTAACCATAGCTTGCTTCAAGCCGACAATCTCCGTGGGATCGACCCTTACTCACGTAAGGTATTACTTGGACGACCCAGTGCACTTGCTGGTTAGTTGTGCGGAATTGCAAAAGTGTGATTGCAATTTCGTGCATCAAGTTTTTGGCACCGTTGCCGGGGATTGTTCGTGTTTGGACAACTGACGGTTTATCTTGTTGCTTAGATTATGAATATTTTATTTTTGTTGGTTTAGAGTCTTTTATTTGAGTTTAGTTTCATATTTTAAGTTTGGTGTCTTCTTTGTGTTTTCTTTAAAATTTTCGAAAATTTGTGTTTGATTTTCTAAAAATTGTTCTTGGTGTTCATCTTGATCTTCAAAGTGTTCTTGGTGTTCATCTTGACATTCAAAGTTTTCTTGTTTGTTCTCTTTGTTTTGATCTAAAATTTCTAAGTTTAGTATCTTTTTATTGTTTTTCTCTTTCCTCATTAAAATTTAAAAATCAAAAAAATATCCTTTCCTTATTTTACTCGTAATTTTTGAAATTTTGCATTAAATTAGTCAAAGATTTTCAAAATCATATCTTTTTTTTAGTCAAGTCAAAAATTCTAATTTCAAAAATTGATCTTTTCAAATCTTTTTCAAAAATCAAATCTTTTTAATTTCTTCAATCATATCTTTTCAATCATTTTTTTTTGCAATCATATCTTTTCAATCATATCTTTTTAATTAATTATTTAATTTAGTTTTCAATTTGCTTTTATTTTATTTTTCGAAATTTTATTTTATGTTCAATTTATTTTATTTTATTATATTCGGTCACTTTTAATTAAAATAAAAAAATAATAAAAATAAAATAATATCCGCATCATCTCCCTTTCTCCATCATGGACCTAAGTGGAATTGAGCAGTCCAGAAGGACTCTGGGGTCATATGCTAACCCCATTACAGCTGCATATGGGAGTAGCATCTGTATACCTCCCATTAAAGCAAGCAGCTTTGAGCTAAATCCTCAACTCATTATCATGGTGCAGCAAAATTGCCAGTATTCCGGTCTTCCACAGGAAGAACCTACTGAGTTTCTGGCACAGTTCTTACAAATTGCTGACACAGTACGTGATAAAGAGGTGGATCAGGATGTCTCTAGATTATTACTGTTTCCATTTGCTATAAAAGATCAAGCTAAGAGGTGGTTGAATAACCAACCCACAGCAAGCATAAAAACATGGAGACAGTTATCAGACAAATTCCTGAAACAATTTTACCCTCCAAAAAGGATGACACAGCTAAGGCTGGACATCCAAGGCTTTAAACAAGAGGATAATGAATCCCTTTATAATTCCTGGGAGAGGTACAGAGGTATGCTAAGAAAATGTCCCTCTGAAATGTTTTCAGAGTGGGTACAGTTAGACATCTTCTACTATGGGCTTACAGAAAAAGCTCAGATGTCCCTAGACCACTCAACTGGTGGATCTATACATATGAGGAAGACGATTGAAGAGGCTCAAGAGCTCATAGATATTGTTGCTAGAAATCAACATCTATACTCAAGCAATGAGTCCTCTACAAAAGAAGAAGCTATGGCAGTAACTACTGATCCTAATCCTCAAGAACAGATTGTTGAGCTTAATCAGCAATTACTCCTGATGACAAAACAATTAGCAGAATTTAAAGAGATGCTCTAAGAAACCAAAATTGCTAACAAGAATATAGAATCACAGTTGAATTAGACAAAATAGCAGCTATCTAAACAAATAATAGAAGAATGTCAAGCAAAGGAGTGGGAAGACATTGAATAATTCAGCTCAAAGTGGCAAAAAGCCAAGAAAGGAACAACTGACAGAGGATAACCAAACCACTACCCAAAATCCCTCTGAGGACAGTAAGAGCCCAGAGAGGAATGATTCTGGCGTTCAAACACCAGAAAAGGGTAAGAAAGTGGCGTTAAACGCCCAATGGGTAGCTGGTGCGCGAAATTGTGAACATTACTTTTTCACAACTCTCATAATCCCCGGTAATGGCTCCAAAAACGTGGTAGCTCAATACCATGGCATTACACAACTTCGCACAACTAACCAGCAAGTGCACTGGGTCGTCCAAGTAATAAACCTTACGCGAGTAAGGGTCGATCCCACGGAGATTGTTAGTATTGAAGCAAGCTATGGTCATCTTGTAAATCTTAGTCAGGCAAACTCAAATGGATATAGTGATGAACGAAAATAACACAAAGGTAAAGATAGAGATACTTATGTAATTCATTGGTAGGAACTTCAGATAAGCGTATGAAGACGCCTTCCCTTCCGTCTCTCTGCTTTCCTACTGCCTTCATCCAATTCTTCTTACTCCTTTCCATGGCAAGCTCGTGTAGGGTTTCACTGTTGTCAGCAGCTACCTCCCATCCTCGCAGTGAAAACTAATGCTCATGCACTCTGTCACAGTGCGGCTAATCACCGGTTTGGTTCCCTCCCCTACCGGAATAGAATCACTCTTTTGCGTCTGTCACTAACGCCCAGTAGGTTACAGGTTTGAAGCACGTCACAGTCATTCAATCATTGAATCCTACTCAGAATACCACAGACAAGGTTTAGACCTTCCGGATTCTCTTGAATGCCGCCATCAGGTCCTGCCTATACCACGAAGACTCTGATCTCACGGAATGGTTGGCTCGTTTGTCAGGCGAGCACTCGGTTGTCAGGTGATCAACCATGCATCGTGCAATCAGGAATCCAAGAGATATTCACCAAGCCTCAAATGCTTGTAGAACAAGAGTGGTTGTCAATCACTTTGTTCATGAGTGAGAATGGTGATGGGTGTCAATCATCACCTTCATCAAGTTGAAGAACAAGTGATATCTTGGAACAAGAACAAGTGGAATTGAATTGAAGAACAATAGTAATTGCATTAATACTCGAGGTACAGCAGAGCTCCACACCTTAATCTATGGTGTGTAGAAGCTCCACCGTTGAAAATACATAAGCATAAGGTCTAGGCATGGCCGAATGGCCAGCCTCCCAATGATCTAAGATAGCATAAAAATGAAGATAGCTACCCAAGTCTCTCTATCATGATCTAAGAACTAGATGTCCAAAGATGAAAATACAATAGTAAAAGGTCCTACTTATAGAAAACTAGTAGCCTAAGGTGTACAGAAATGAGTAAATGACATAAAAATCCTCTTTCGGGCCCACTTGGTGTGTGCTTGGGCTGAGCAATGAAGCAAATTTCGTGCAGAGACTCTTCTTGGAGTTAAACGCCAGCTTTAGTGCCAGTTTGGGCGTTTAACTCCCATTTGGGTGCCAGTTCCAGCGTTTAACGCTGGGATTTCTTGAGGTGACTTTGAACGCCGGTTTGGGCCATCAAATCTTGGGCAAAGTATGGACTATCATATATTGCTGGAAAGCCCAAGATGTCTACTTTCCAACGCCGTTGAGAGCGCGCAAATTGGGCTTCTGTAGCTCCAGAAAATCCACTTCGAGTGCAGGGAGGTCAGAATCCAACAGCATCTGCAGTCCTTTTTGGTCTCTGAATCAGATTTTTGCTCAGGTCCCTCAATTTCAGCCAGAAAATACCTGAAATCACAGAAAAACACACAAACTCATAGTAAAGTCCAGAAAAGTGAATTTTAACTAAAAACTAATAAAAATATACTAAAAACTAACTAGATCATATCAAAAACATACCAAAAACAATGCCAAAAAGTATACAAATTATCCGCTCATCAGTAGCCAAGTCTGGCGTTCAAACGCCACAAAGGGGTCAGACACTTGTAAGTGCTGATAACAACCCCCTTAAGCAGGCTTCTCCAACCACTTCTGTAGGAAATAAACCTACAGCAATTAAGGTTGAAGAATATAAAGCCAAGATGCCTTATCATCAGAAACTCCGCCAAGCGGAACAGGATAAACAATTTGCCCGCTTTGCAGATTATCTCAGGACTCTTAAAATAAAGATTCCGTTTGCAGAGGCACTTGAGCAAATACCTTCTTATGCTAAGTTCATGAAAGAGATCTTAAGTCATAAGAAGGATTGGAGAGAAACTGAAAAAGTGTTTCTCACTAAAGAATGCATTGCAGTCATTCTGAAAAGCTTACCAGAGAAGCTTCAAGATCCAGGAAGCTTTATGATACCATGCACATTAGAGGGTACTTGTACCAAGACAGCTCTATGTGACCTTGGGGCAAGTATCAACCTAATCCCTGCATCCACTATCAGAAAGCTCGGCTTGACTGAAGAGGTCAAACCAACCCGGATATGTCTTCAACTTGCTGATGGCTCCATTAAATACCCATCAGGCATAATTGAGGACATGATTGTCAAGGTTGGGCCATTCGCCTTTCCCACTGACTTTGTAGTGCTGGAAATGGAGGAGCACAAGAGTGCAACCCTCATTCTAGGAAGACCCTTCCTAGCAACTGGACGAACTCTCATTGATGTCCAAAAAGGGAAAGTAACCCTGAGAGTCAATGAGGATGAGTTCAAGTTAAATGTTGTCAAAGCTATGCAGCATCCAGACACGTCAAATAACTGCATGAGCGTTGATATTATTGACTCCTTGGTGGAAGAGATCAATATGACTGAGAGTCTCGAATCAGAACTAGAGGACATCTTTAAAGATGTTCAGCCTGATTTGGAGGAACTAGAGGAAATAAAAGAACCTCTAAAAATTCCTCAAGAAGAGGATAAACCTCCTAAACCCGAGCTCAAACCACTACCACCATCCCTGAAATATGCATTTCTGGGAGAAGGTGACACTTTTCCAGTGATCATAAGCTCTGCTTTAAATCCACAAGAAGAGGAAGCACTAATTCAAGTGCTAAGGACACACAAGACAGCTCTTGGGTGGTCCATAAGTGATCTTAAGGGAATTAGCCCAGCAAGATGCATGCACAAAATCCTATTGGAGGATGATGCTAAGCCAGTGGTTCAACCACAGAGGCGGCTGAATCCAACCATGAAGGAGGTGGTGCAGAAAGAGGTCACTAAGTTACTAGAGGCTGGGATTATTTATCCTATTTCAGATAGCCCATGGGTGAGCCCTGTCCACGTTGTCCCCAAGAAGGGAGGCATGACAGTGGTTCATAATGAAAAGAATGAACTGGTTCCTACAAGAACAGTTACAGGGTGGCGCATGTGTATCGACTATAGAAAGCTCAATACAGTCACCAGAAAGGATCATTTTCCTTTACCATTCATAGACCAGATGCTAGAGAGACTAGCAGGTCATGAATACTACTGCTTTTTGGATGGCTATTCAGGTTACAACCAAATTGCAGTAGATCCTCAGGACCAAGAGAAAACAGCATTCACATGTCCTTCTGGAGTATTTGCCTACAGAAGGATGCCTTTTGGTCTGTGCAATGCACCTGCAACCTTTCAGAGGTGCATGCTCTCTATCTTCTCTGATATGGTAGAGAAGTTCCTGGAAGTCTTCATGGATGACTTCTCAGTATTTGGAGACTCATTCAGCTCCTGTCTTGATCATTTAGCACTTGTCCTGAAAAGGTGCCAAGAGACTAACCTGGTCTTAAACTGGGAAAAATGTCACTTTATGGTGACTGAAGGGATTGTCCTTGGGTATAAAATTTCAAACAAAGGAATAGAGGTGGATCAAGCTAAGGTGGAGGTAATTGAAAGATTACCACCACCTACCAATGTTAAGGCAATCAGAAGTTTTTTGGGGCATGCAGGATTCTACAGAAGGTTATAAAGGATTTTTCAAAAATTGCCAAACCTCTGAGTAATCTGCTAGCTGTTGACACGCCATTTATCTTTGATAAGGAGTGTCTGCAGGCGTTTGAGACTCTGAAAGCTAAGCTAGTCACAGCACCAGTCATCTCTGCACCAAACTGGACATTACCATTCGAACTAATGTGTGATGCCAGTGACCATACCATAGGTGCAGTGTTGGGACAGAGGCATAACAAGCTTCTGCACGTCATTTATTATGCTAGCCGTGTTTTAAATGATGCACAGAAGAATTACACAACCACAGAAAAAGAGTTACTTGCCATGGTTTATGCCATTGACAAGTTTAGATCCTATCTAGTAGGATCAAAAGTGATTGTGTACACTAACCATGCTGCTTTTAAATATCTACTCACAAAGCAGGATTCAAAACCCAGGCTCATAAGATGGGTGTTGCTTCTCCAAGAGTTTGATATAGAAATAAGAGACAGAAAAGGGACAGAGAATCAAGTAGCTGATCACCTGTCCCGGATAGAACCAGTAGCCGGAGCATCCCTCCCTCCTACTGAGATCTCTGAAACCTTTCCGGATGAGCAACTCTTCACCATTCAGGAAGTACCATGGTTTGCAGACAGGAAAGGGAAGAAGCATGAAAAGCTTCTCTCAAAACAGAGTCAAACAGAGCCCCCACAGTCAAACTCTAAGTTTGGTGTTGGGAGGCCACAACCAAATTCTAAGTTTGGTGTTGAACCCCCACATTCAAACTCTAAGTTTGGTGTTGGGAGGTTCCAACATTGCTCTGAACATCTGTGAGGCTCCATGAGAGCCCACTGTCAAGCTACTGACATTAAAGAAGCGCTTGTTGGGAGGCAACCCAATATTATATTTATCTATTCTCCTTTGTTATTTTATGTTTTCTATAGGTTGATGATCATAGAAAGTCACAAAAACAATTGAAAAAGCAAAAATAGAATGAAAAATAGAAGGAAAAATAGCACACCCTAGAGGAAAAGCTTGCTGGCGTTTAAACGCCAGTAAGGGCAGCAAATGGGCGTTTAACGCCCAGTCTGGCACCATTCTGGGCATTTAACGCCAGAAAGGGGCACCAGACTGGCGTTTAACGCCAGGAATGGGCACCAAGCTGGCGTTAAACGCCAGAAATGGGCACCAGCCCGGCGTTTAATGCCAGGATTGGCAGAAGGAGCATTTTTGCTCGCCACTTGGTGCAGGGATGAATTGTCCTTGACACCTCAGGATCTGTGGACCCCACAGGATCCCCACCTACCCCACCACTCTCTCTCTTCTTTCTTCTTTTGCTCGAGGATGAGCAAACCTTCTAAGTTTGGTGTGGTAAAAACGTTGCTTTTTGTTTCTTCATAACCATTTATGACACCTAAGGCTGGAGAAACCTCTAGAAAGAGGAAAGGGAAGGCAAAAGCTTCCACCTCCGAGTCATGGGAGATAGAGAGATTCATCTCAAGAGATGCACTTTTCTCCACAAAACTATGAGGAGCAAATCAACACCTCCCTAGGAGAATTAAGTTCCAACATGGGACAACTAAGGGTGGAGCACCAAGAACATTCCATCCTCCTTCATGAAATTAGAGAAGATCAAAGAATCATGAGAAAGGAGCAACAAAGAAAAGGAAGAGGCATTGAGGAGCTCAAGCACTCCATAATATCTTCAAGAGGAAGAACAAGCCGCCATCACTAAGGTGGACCCGTTCTTTAATTTCCTTGTTCTTTGTTTTTCTGTTTTTCGAATTTTTATGCTTATGTTTATCTATGTTTGTGTCTTATGATCATTAGTGTCTTAGTGTCTATGCCTTAAAGTTATAAATGTCCTATGAATCCATCACCTTTCTTAGATGAAAAATGTTTTTAATCACAAAAGAACAAGAAGTACAGGATTTCGAATTCATCTTTGAAACTAGTTGAATTATTTTGATGTGGTGACAATACTTTCTGTTTTCTGAATGAATGCTTGAACAGTGCATATGTCTTTTGAATTTGTTGATTAAAGAATGTTAAACTTGTTGGCTCTTGAATGAATGATGGAAAAGGAAAAATGTTATTGAGGATCTGAAAAATTATCAGATTGATTCTTGAAGCAAGAAAAAGCAGTGAATTCAAAAAAAATGAAAAGAAAAAAAGAAAAAAATTTATAAAAAGTGATCCAAGGCAAAAAGAGTGTGCTTAAGAACCCTGGACACCTCTGATTGGGGACTCTAGCAAAGCTGAGTCACAACCTGAAAAGGTTCACCTAGTTATGTGTGCATGGCATATATGTATCCGGTGGTAATACTGGAAGACAGAGTGCTTTGGGCCACAGCCAAGACTCATAAAGTAGCTATGTTCAAGAATCATCATACTTAACTAGGAGAATCAATAACACTATCTGAATTCTGAGTTCCTATAGATGCCAATCATTCTAAACTTCAAAGGATAAAGTGAGATGCCAAAACTGTTCAGAAGCAAAAAGCTACTAGTCCCGCTCATCTAATTGGAGCTAAGTTTCTTCGATATTTTGGAGTCTATAGTATATTCTCTTCTTTTTATTCTATTTGATTTTCAGTTGCTTGGGGACAAGCAACAATTTAAGTTTGGTGTTGTGATGAGCGGATAATTTATACGCTTTTTGGCACTGTTTTTATTATGTTTTTAGTATATTTTAGTTAGTTTTTAGCATGTTTTTATTAGTTTTTATTTAAAATTCACTTTTCTGGGCTTTACTATGAGTTTGTGTGTTTTTCTGTGATTTCAGGTATTTTCTAGCTGAAATTGAGGGACCTGAGCAAAAATCTGATTCAGAGGCTGAAAAGGACTGCAGATGCTGTTGGATTCTGACCTCCCTGCACTCAAAGTGGATTTTCTGGAGCTACAGAAACCTAATTAGCGCGCTCTCAATTGCGTTGGAAAGTAGACATCCTGGGATTTCCAGCAATGTATAATAGTCCATACTTTGCCCGAGATTTGATGGCCCAAACCGGCGTTGCAAATCAGCTTCAGAATTCCCGGCGTTTAACGCCGAAACTGGCACAAAAATTGGAGTTAAACGCCCAAACTGGCACAAAAGCTGGCGTTTAACTCTAGAAAAAGTCTCTACACATGAAAGCTTCAATGCTCAGCCCAAGCACACACCAAGTGGACCCCGGAAGTGGATTTTTACGTCATTTACTCATTTCTGTATATCCTAGGTTACTAGTTCACTATTAATAGGACCTTTTGACATTGTATCTCTACCTCATGACACTTTACACATTTCTCATTGTATCCTCTACAGCATGAGTCTCTAAACCCCATGGTTGGGGGTGAGGAGCTCTGCTGTGTCTTGATGGATTAATGCAATTACTACTGTTTTTCATTCAATCACGCTTGCTTCTATTCTAAGATATCACTTGTTCCTAAAATTGATGAATATGATGATCCGTGACACTCATCATCATTCTCACCTATGAACGTGTGCCTGACAACCACCTCCGTTCTACCTTAGATTGAGTAGATATCTCTTGGATTCTTTAATCAGAATCTTCGTGGTATAAGCTAGAACTGATGGCGGCATTCAAGAAAATCCGAAAGGTCTAAACCTTGTCTGTGGTATTCTGAGTAGGATTCAAGGATTGAATGACTGTGACGAGCTTCAAACTCCTGAAGGCTGGGCGTTAGTGACAGACGCAAAAGAATCACTGGATTCTATTCCAACTTGATTGAGAACCGACAGATGATTAGCCGTACTGTGACAGAGCGCGTTGAACATTTTCACTGAGAGGATGAGAGGTAGCCATTGACAACGGTGAAACCCTACATACAGCTTGCCATGGAAGAAGCCTTGCGTGCATGAAGAAGAAGACAGTAGGAAAGCAGAGATTCAGAAGATAGAGCATCTCCAAAACCTCAACCTATTCTCCATTACTGCAAAACAAGTACTTATTTCATGTTCTTTTACTTTTTACAATCAACCCTGATAATTATTGATATCCTGACTAAGAGTTACAAGGTAACCATAGCTTGCTTCAAGCCGACAATCTCCGTGGGATCGACCCTTACTCACGTAAGGTATTACTTGGACGACCCAGTGCACTTGCTGGTTAGTTGTGCGGAATTGCAAAAGTGTGATTGCAATTTCGTGCACCATAAGGTCGAGCCAATGATATTCTCCACTCATTTTTTGATGGTTCATTTAAAAAATTTGGTTAAATTCCTCTAATCTCGACACTTCATAATGAATCATTTGTGCTTCGGGGTCGAAGGATAGTCAAGAAGCTAATTCTTGTGCCAGTCCAAATTAGCGTGACAGATATTAATGAGAGTAAGTAATTAATTTCTTTTTCAAGGCCATTGTCGATTCATGTGGAAGTCCTACTTGGAGGATTTGAGGAGTTAATGTTCGAGACCACAAATCATCAACAATAAATTAGTTTTCTGGTTTGGAGTTGGTAAAAGAATGAAGATACTCGACTGAACTACAGCGATAGGCGAAAGGATGGGGATAGTAAGAAGTGTTATCATCAGTCTTGATATCGAGAAGTAGGGCAACAAAATGACAAAAGGCATCAATAACAGACAAGGCAAACACTTCCATTAGAGTGGAACCCATAATCCCATATGAAAAATGAAAGTTGTCAGTGGACAGGACACAAAAAGTACAAACTAGCTCCTAGAAGGAGTGTAGTATATGTCAAATCATAAGTAGCGAATTAATCCTATCAACTTCTAAATAGATTTATAGGAAGGAGCTAATCTCGACATCAAGTCAAAAGAAGGGAACTAGACTCTTTAGGAGGGGCAGTTCTGAAAACTCGACCTGCGAAATAAGAAGACTTAATATTTTTACAGAAAATTAAAGGAAGATGTTCAGGTGGAGTTGGAAAGAAAGAAGAAATGGGTAAAATTTTTTATTGAGTAGAAAGTGATCCTAAAAACGAGTACAAGAGGCCAGTAACCTTGAAATGAAGGAATACTTAGCTTCTCCAGAGATTTGTGGTTTCAACATTCAAATTGGGGGCTCTCAAGCTTCCATCGTCGTTATAAAATTGTGCCATGGTTATAAATCGTCATTATAAATCGTCGTTATAAATTGAGGAAGCTATTGAGTAGTAGTTGCCGCACGTGGTGCAGAGACCGCTGCAGTAGCAGCAACGACCGGAAGGGAAGAAGATACAGAAGCCATGGTTTCAGGAGCAATTGAGGAAGTAATCGTGGTAATGGTGACAATGGTTGCAAAAGTAGAAGATGCAACAATAACAGAAAGTGAGGTGTTTTGTTGAGAATTCATTTGAAAATGGTAGAGAGAATAATGAACAAAAGGGATTTTCGTTTCAAGTGATGAAAATGATGAAGGATGAATGGGAAAACAATGAAGTAATAATACCGTTAAGAGGATTTGAAATAAAAAAATGATGAAAGGTCCATTAAAGTCCATAGAGAACGTTACGTATTCTTAGAAAAACGCGTGTGACATTTTAGAAACTATATAACTGTCTTTTTAAATTCTGAATTTTAAGTCTGGCACATGATTAGCCTGTGATTGAGTAAAACTTATCATTTCACTTCTTAAAAGACAAGTTTTAAGGGACAATTTGTTAGTACAAAAAATTTGACATAATTACGTTGACCATGGTGAAGCAAAATATCCACTACAGCATGCAGGATATTTGTTGAGTTGAGAAAGACTTAGGTAAAAAATTTGTTGAGGACACATAGGTTAATTGAATGTCACATGGTAAATAAGAAGACGTGGGGCTATTACTTGGAAATTAAGGTCCGTGGAGGTCAAGATGAGATTGTGGGTAAGAATAAACTGAATCTAGATCGTGGAAGAGAAAAAAGAGAGGAGACTGGACCGTGGGCATCAACAAACCAATATGGTAGTCTATAAATAGGAGAAGCTCAGAAGAAATTATGGACTTCAATTTGAAACACTTCATAATTACACTAAAGCTTTGTGAATTCCAAGTCACACTGACATCAAAGGAACCATAGAGTATAAGTGCATGAGAGCATCTCGAGTCAGTTTTCAATTCGTTTTCTTTTCTTCAAGTATTTCGCTTTTTTTTAGTGCCAAATTTACTTTCTTATCTATTTAAAGCTTCATTTATTTTGTATTTCCATTTATTGTTGTTATTTACATTATCTGATCCAAGTTATATCCAATATTTCATACACAAGTAATCATCCGACACATACACTTAGTAAATCTCGGTCGAGTTCCCTTTTTTAAGAAGAGTCGTATTTGCTCTACGAATTGAGTTTTTGATACAAACTTGATTCAACACTCTATCGAGATTACCAAAAATCAAGCGAAACACTCTCTAAATATATCACTGTAAGATAAATTAGTCTTACTTTAAGATGACAAAAAGATCCATTTATCTGACAAGAATAATTCTTGAAGACTTATAGGAAATAAAAATTGATTTGAGACCAAAACATTCAATTTAAAATTCTTAGATTTTTATTTTATATTCTTCTGATATTATATTTTTTTGTTGTCCACGGTATCTCTTAACCCGACAAGCGAAAGATAATCAATCGTGAATCTGAGTTCCATTTAAGGGTTTACTGTTGGCTAATGAGTTGCTGCATGCACAATGCAGGATTCAAACCCCCTACACTTACTTAAACGGACAAGTGAATTAGCCACTCGACTATTAAATTGTTGTTGACTGTTAAGTGAGGATGATTGGTTTCTTTTCCCTGTAATATCGTTTAGTTGTTTTTTTTTTTTATTTGGGCTCTAGCGTTGTTTTTCCAAACGAAATGGAAATAGGAAACAAGAATAGTTCCCTGTTGGGCTCTTCATGAGTCCATACTCAATAGTCATGACTCGTGAGTCTTATGACCAGAGAACAAATCGGTTGAGTTTGATGGTCATTAAAAAAAAAGGGAAAGATCGAGTTTTCACTGACTCGCACATATTTTATTTTGCCGTTTACCGCCAAAACAAAGCCAACAAAACACTATTTCACCAAAAAGAATTATATTGTGTTCAAAAACAGTCTCCCGCGTCCTTTGTTATACACTTTCGCTCCATTTTTCAACACACTCTCAATGCTTAATTTATAGCTTTCTTTCTTTCTCTCACCATCCCTCTGATCTGAGTGAGACTTTCATTTTCATCTTCCTCTTCATTTCACTTCTGTGAGCTTTGAAGAGAAGAAAGAAAACGATGGCGGGGAAGCCATCCACCAAAGGCAGAAAGGTAGAGACGCTGGGGAAAGGGAAGGTCACACCAACGCAGATCGCGTTCATCGTCGATAGGTACCTTTGCGACAACAACTTCTCGTCCACGCGTTCCGTCTTCCGAACTGAAGCTTCCTCTCTCATCGCCAAGTCACCCATTAATGAGGTATATATTTATATACAACACCTTTTGGTTTTTTCCCCTAAATTGCTATGCTGATTTGTTCATTTGTGCTTTTTATTTGCAGATCCCTTTTGTTTTTCTTTCATTTAATGCGGATTTGAGCATTTAGGGTTTAGTTTTGTTTGGTCACATAGTTGGAATTCTATCACACATGTTTAAGGCCTTATTTTATTTTACCCCCAATTTCTTAGCGGATATGTGCACCTGGGTCTTCATTTTGGATCATAAGTTCGGTTCTTTATGACATGTTTAGAATATGTCACTCAAAATTGGTATATTGTTTATTTTTATCATGAAGTACAAAACCCTAGTTCATGTTAATAGTGAACTTGATTTTTTTTTTTTTATTTCAGGCACCGAAGACTTTGTTGACTTTAGGGGAGATGCTGGATGAGTACATAAGCTTGAAGGAGCAGAAGGTCATGTTGGAGCAGGAAAGGGTTCTCATGGAGCAAGAGAAAAACCGGGTTCAGATGCTGTTGCACGGTATGCAGAATGTCATGAACGCTTTCAATGCCAGTGGAAACCTCTCAGCTCTTCCGGCGAAATCTGCAGTTGCTCTTGCTCCTCCTCAACCAACTTATATTAACAAACCTCAGCCAGGTTCCTTCCTTTGTTCCCATCTAACTTGAATTTTGTTAGTAGTTCATACTTCATACGTATGCAGGTTTTTTGTGTGCATCTATTTCTTCTATTGAGAATGTACTTTTTGTGATTAGCCAATGCTCAAATTTGGTATTCCATGGAAGATCATGTTTTAATTAATGTGAATTATGGCATGTAATGTACTAAATAAGAGAAAATAAAGACGACCGATATGTTTGTAAAGGGTATATTACATGCCATTTTGTTTTAATTTTTTTCCTTCCAAATTTTGGTTCTGAAGAATAATGGAGTGGAGACTTGACTGTGGATATAAGCTTATCTTGGTTATGCTGTGATAAGAAAATCATGCTAATTTGCAGTTGCTTCGGTGCAACAGATATCTGATAAGTGGATTATAGAATGTAATTTGATTTCGTTTTTCACTGAAAATTGTTTTAATCTGCAGATGTTAGCTTCTTTCAATTCAATTGTTTACTGACCTTACATGATGACGATCTTCATGTTGTTTACTTAGGTGTACCTTCTTCTGTGCAAATCAAATCGCATATACACTCACTGCCTCTGTCTAGCAATACAAATTCAGAGGGTGGAAACTTCTCAACATCTGCGATGAATGTATCCGACAGAAAGAGAAAGGATACTAAAACAGATGCACCTTTAGCTGCGAAAAAGTCTCGTGGTAGATCAACCAACAAGAAAGTTTCTGTCCAAGGTATAGCTAATTAGCTATCTCCGAAAGGGTCTAAAGTATATGCCAATCTTGCGAAACATGACATTTATTTGCTTTATTGCCATTTTCAGGTCCAAATGTGCCACCGCAGCCTGATAATACCATTGATTCTCAAGTAGTAGGTCCACCAACTTCTTCAATTCGTTCTTCACCAGAGAACTGTGTGCCGAGTGGATCACAGGCTCAAGGATCCAATATTGCTAAATGCTTATTCGACCAATCTTCCCTCCCTCCAACTAGTAATTCACAACCACCAAAGACACCTACTAGAAGAATAACTTCATCCCAAAGTGGTACAAATATCTCACCTCCTGAGATTTCTTCAGTCTCGGGTTGCAATCAAGAGGCTACTCCTACGCGCTGCACTGTGATTTCAACCAAGAGAGTTATGGTTAGCCCTGCGAAACAGATGGCATACATAGAGATGAGCCATTGCATTTCACCTCTGAAGACAGGTTCTGACAAATTAGGAAAGAGAGATCATGTGAGAAGCAGGTTGGACTTTGGTTCTGATATGCCAGAGGGCTTGGACAAACAATTGTCGAACGAGGTTTCTACGTCTGAGTCTGAGAAGGAACTGGACATGTTTGACATTGAGTTCCCAAATTTCGATGCTTTAGGAATTGACTTCTCCTTCAGTGAAATGTTAAATGATCTAGAAATACCTTGTGATGGCATTGACTTCAGTTGCCAACCAACATCAAGCCCTTCCATTGAAAATGCTTCAGGGTATTCTTTCTTTTGATGCTATAATAACTATTAAGTTCCTCTGTAATAATAATAATATATCTAACTTTTCATCTCATATTATTTCCATTGTCAAGCAGCTCACCTCAAGAATGCAATGACACTAATGCTTTAAATGAATTAACAACTGTTTCTGAAGTCCTATGTGAGAAAGATCTGAGAATATTAGGTAATGGAGCTCATTTTTTTCGATCTTATTTTATATTTTTTAGCGAAACACAATTTACTGATCTTTCATTTTTAACAGGTCCAGATTGTATGACAGCAGTGAAATCTGTCACAAAAAGCATAACAGTTGTCAGCCCTGGTAAAATTCATGCTTCTATTGTTCTCATTCTCAATTTTATTTTAAACCCCAGTAATTTATTTTTCTAAACTAATACTGCATTTGTTTCGAAATAAATGTTTGAAAACAAATTATTCCTGGACACATTGATTTTTTTTAAATTATGAAAAATGAAAGTGACACTTATTTTGCAAATCCAACAACATTAACTCATCGCATTATTGTTCATGCAGAGAAAAAGCGGGAGCAATCTCTTGATTAGGAAAATTGTAAATGAGTGACAATTTGAAGAATGACTCAACCTGACTTATTACTGATCCCCGCTGGAGAGATATCTGACCGTTGCTCCGAATAGCAGTTCTCTGAAGTTGCACTGGAATTAGGATAACATCATTCATTTAAACCTAGATTACAACCTTGCCTTATTTGGTCAAAGTTGCAATCATCAATCTTTAATCTATTGTAGATATCATACTACTTTTTTTTGTGTGCTACTCACTTAATCTTGGTAACTATGTTTGAGTTTGGTAAACTTGGAAGTAAATGTGGTTTTGGATTTGGATACACTATACATGCCAGGAAGCAAATCTAAAATCGTTGGTTTTCGCATTAGTTTACTTGTGGTAATATACACAAGCATAAATATCTAGGTTAATCCACTCCTTAATTTGAAACCATGTCTAGTGTTGCATATATTAATGCCTTAGAGTCTTATAACTGAAACCCAAGAATAGGTACCAACTGTTTTAAAGTTAAGATTTTGATGCATATTTTTTACATAGAAATTAGACATGCTTTTAGACCACACCCTAACGCCCTAACATGGTTGCTTCTGCCAAATGCCAATGCTATAAATAATAGCTTCATTGGAGAACCCAAGGCTTGTGAATTGGTGTTATATTGAAAAATGATTCTGATGAAACATTATTCACTGTTTCATATTTCTTGTCCATAGACCATAGCAATATGAAGGTACATGGAAATTTTTTGGTTTTTCTTCTTTTCTCTATTTGCTACAAGGGGAACAAAAAAGAATGTTTCCTTAAGAAACAAAACCACTTGATTATAATAATTTAAGAACAAGTTAACTGCTTTTGCACTTTACATATCATTTAAGCCAAGTACTTTTCGACCTTCTCCACCTCCTCTACACTCCCAATGTACAGGGGAACACGCTGGTGAATCTGTTCAATGAAAACAATAAAATAAATAAAGACAATCCAATAACAGGATGAGAATAATTTCTATTGGTTAACAAGATATGAACTATGATAAGCAGTGAATGTATAAAAACAGGTTGCTTTTCCTTATAATATGTGTAAGACTTTTTTATGTTGAGAATTAGTCGAAGTTGATGAATGCTTACTTCCGTAGGTTCAATGTCAAGTATTCTCTGATGACCATCTGAACCTTTTCCGCCAGCTTGTTCTACAATGAAACTCATTGGAGCGCATTCATAAAGAAGCCTAAGCTTGCCATTCTTGCTTTTCTTGTCTCTAGGATACCCATAAATTCCACCATACAAGAGTGTCCTATGGAAATCCCCAACCAAACTACCAATATATCTTGCAGAATAAGGCTTGCCACTAGGACCAGGGTCCTTAAGATCATCAATGTATTTCTTTAACTTGTCATCCCAAAGCTGGTAGTTACCTTCATTGAATGCATATATTTTCCCTGCTTTAGGAATCTGCAGGTTTTCTTGAGTTAAGACGAATTCGCCATAGAGCGGATCCAGTGTGAAGACGAATACTCCTTTTCCGATTGTCAGGACGAAGATTATTGAGCTTGAGTACATGCAGTAGCCGGCTGCAAGGAGGTTGCTTCCGGGTTGGCACACATTCACAATACACCTTTGTTCTGCTTTGTCAAGCTAAAATAAAAGTCCAACCATTGGATTATTAAAATTTATAACATGACATTATTTCATGTAGTTAAAACAAAATCTTTTCATCCAAATTTAAGAAGACTACTTACTGTGGGATCATCCTCATCCCCAACGTCAGCAAGGCACTCATCATTGGGGCTATAGATGCCAAAAATGGAGCCAGTTGAGACTGCAGCATCAATGTTAGATGAGCCATCAAGAGGGTCAAACACCACAATGTAATTCCCTGAATAACTCTCTTCCACTGCCACTGGCACATCCTCTTCCTCTGACGCTATGATCCCTGTCCTCCCACTTGACCTCAAGCAGTTTGAGAACACCTGAATCAAAACATACAAACACTTACAATCTTGGAACCTTTTTAATAACATGAGTTCAATAAATGAAATACACTCCACCCAAAAGTTGTGTTAGTAATAATTTTTCCATTTACGATATATTCGCTCAGTCTACAGATAGTTATAATTTGAGTAATGTAATTTTTGGTGGGCAGTTATAATTGGTCTAAGCGACCTTTGTAAACCATAATATATAGATATGTGCTCGGGACTGTTCAGACCAAGGGTCTCTTAAACCAGTAGTTATATAATTGGTGACTGATTAAAAATTTTAAATGGCAATTTGTTCTTTAGACAAATTATCAAGAATGAAAACACATATACTCATTATTGTGACAAAGTTGATATGTCTTTCTATTACTTTATTAGATATAAAGAATCTAAGAATGGACAAATTTGTTAAACTGGCAGTAGGGAGTAAAAGAAAAGAAAATCAAAATCAAAATTGCTGAAAAGAAGAAAAGAGGGCATCACTGACCTCATTTGAAACAACATCAAGCTTCTTCTGGTCTTCACCTTGAACATTGGTTGCACCCTGAACACCGGTGAGGTTTGAAATGTTAGCTCTTTGGACCAAAGAAGCAATCTGCTTGCACGCCATGGAAATGCTAGACAGAACAATAGTAAGCTCAGCATCAATGACTCCTTCTAGCTCCTGCTTCAGAAGCCAGCTAGTAAGAGTATAAAGCTCAAAACCACTACTCCTCTTCTTTGTCTCTGTTGGTGGTGCTTCACCAGCAACAGCCATGCACCTAACTCCGCCATTCTTTCTCTTACTACTGCTATGTACCGCTGATTTCGTGACAAGCACATCGCATAGTTGGAAGGGGGATAGGCGTGAAGGGGTGCTTGGCTTTGAGAAAATTAAGCGTGAGGATGCTGTTGCTGCTGCCATAGCTACCATGGTTTTGGTTTCGGCTATAGTTATTGCCAACTTTTGAGTCTTTCTTTTATTGATATTTTTTTTTTTAAGTTCGAAAGTTTTGTTTTTGTTTATGCACTATCTTTAATTTGCTACTAGTGGTGTAGTCAGTACTACATGGATTGCGTTGTAAGGTATTGAAGGAAGGAAGAAAGAAAGTGAATGTAAGGTCAGCAATGATTTTGTGATACTAATGGTCCCACTTATCCTTCACCTATATCATTTTCCTTTTTGTGATTTTGTGATTGTAATTCCTTCTGGATTCCCAGAGCATGCCACTAGGCACTAGAGTGTCTTATGTGTTTTCAACTTTGTATACAAAATAAATAAACGTATGGTGGATTTTTTAACTGATGTGAACCTTATATTGGGTGGAATGGTGGTATGTTACTACAAGAATTGTAAAGCGTTTTTATTTGCTTTAATATTATTATCCATTTTGATTTTTAACTGACGGCTAGTATTTATTGCCTAATCTATCAGAATATCAATATCGTTAATTAATCTATCGATTTTGATATTAGGTAGACAATAAATTTTATGAACAATGTGAAAGATAGATTCTAAAATTAATTTAATAGAGTAAAAAAACACTTCATTCTTAAATTACTCCTAAATTCTAATATTAGGATAACCATCTGTACATTTAATGTATTGAACATTCAACAATTGTTAATTGTGCATAAATAAATCGAATAAAAAAAAATAACCATCTAAATAAAAATCAACATAACCATCTGCACACTTATTAAATTGAACATCCGGCATGGAGCCTCTGGTTAAACCTCTTAGCATTCTTTATGTTTGCGTTAGCGTTTCCATCCGTTGGTCATCCAACCTCTCCTATTAGGATTGGCATGGAGTCGAAGCCATTCTTTTCAAGAGCTGAAAACTAGTATGTTACTGACCCATCTACCACATGGGGAGCAGAGCCATCAAAGAATACAAATTCTTTTAGAAAGTTTGGGTCCGCATCCATGCTTAGGAATGTATGTATGAAAATGAAGCGAAGGACAACTTGTACGCGAACAGAGACCTGCTCGGACGTTGGCATAGACGTAGGCGGCGTCGGCTGCGGCTGGGTGGCGGTGACTAGCGTTCTGATCAGCGATGGTCTGACAAGAGTGGGAGACAAATGGTGGCCGGTTGCAGAACGCAGTTCACACATGCAGCACTAATCAATTGTGTAACTGCTCCACGCTCATCAAACCCTTTTTTTTAATTAAAAATCTAATATTATTAAAAATTAATTAATTACTTAATTAAATATTTTGATTTTAATTTTCCATTTTAACTTTATTAGTCACATTATTCACTAATCTCACTTTTTCCTATACTTTTTCTTAATCTAATCTAATATTAGTATAAAACACTTTCTATCTTTTAAAAAAAATTTAAAAAATTCTAAAATTTAAAAAAGTCCAAACATCAAGTTTAATTTAGGGCAAAGACTTTTCATGTTCACTAGTATGATTAGGGATCTTTATGAATTAGATCATATATGTAAATTTGTGATATTTATTAGGATTTAATATGCAATTTATAGATATAATCTAATTTGTAAGATGATTGGATCAAATTGGATCGAATTTGATCTGTATTTTAATAGAATCAGATTACGAATATCACATTATTTATATCAAAGAGATCCAATTTGTATATTCGCAGTTAGTACCAAGTAGGAAAGAAATAAATAAATAATATATATGTTGTATTTATGTTTTATTTAAATTAATAATTATTATTCATGTATGTTGTATTATTTTATTTTTGTTATTTAAAAAATTAATTTAATAATATTTTAAGAGTAAATAAATTTAAAAGAGTGAAAAAAGAGTTTTGTTAGAGTCGAAAAAGGAGTTTTATTGACTTTTTTATAGAAGTTTTTAACATATATTTTCTGTTTTGCGAATATAACTGAAGAAAACACCCAATTCGGTCTTTGTCCATTTTCACGAAGGATAAAGTGATCCCTGTCCAAAAAAAGGACACTTCGATCCTCAACTTTTTTTTTTGGGACAATACGATCCCTTTGTTAAAAAATCTATTAAATAATAACAAAAATTAGTTTTGTGAGCGTTTTATTTGTATTTTGGGGGTTTTAAACCTCCACAAACTATTAATAAATTTGTTTTTGAAAAATTTTTTCACCAATGGTGGTTACGTGAAAAAAAACCATGGATGAAAAGGATGCCGCAAAAAAAGTAATTGTAGTACAAATACCTTTTAAAGGAAAAAAATAACATCGAATAAGAAATGAAAGAAGAGAACTTTAATGTTGATAATATTTATATTGGTGATGATGACGGTAGAGAAGATAATGATAATGATAAAGCAATAAAAATAATAGAGGTAGGAGAGACAACAATAAGGATGGAAAAGGTAGTGGTAGAAGTGGTAGTAATTGGTTATATTTTTTAAAAGAACTTTTGGATGTTTAAAACCCCATAAAATACAAATAAAATTCCCCCACAAAATTAATTTTTGTTATTATTTAACAATTTTTTAACAAAGAGATCATATTGTATAAAACATGTAAAATTAGTAAATAATTAACCAACAAATTTATTATTATTTAAAGAAATTAGAAATATGAATTTTATAGCTTAATGAAATAGAGTGAATTAAAACATGATTTTTGACACTAATTTAAAAAAATTTGTCCCAAAATTAGGTCGAACGGATTGAATCGAGCGAACCGAACCCATAACGAGCCCAAGACCCAGCCTATTATCACCTAATAAAAATGGCTTTAGCCATCTTCTCTCTCCCTCAAAGGCAATTCAGGTTACACTCTAAAGAGGAAGAAAATGGATTTTTCTAAACCCTTGGCAAAATTTCAATCTCACATAACTTTTGACCCAGAATTTCGATTGACGAGTCGTCAGTAGGTATGCGTTCATCTCGGAATTCTCTACAAAATTCACCCAACAATTTGGTAAGGAACTTGATTTTTCGTGCCCAGTCGTTCCCCTTTTAGTTTTGTGATTTTGAGGTTTTAATTTTTGAAAAATTATGTGATTTTGGTGTTTAGAATCAAATTTGCTTTATGGGCTTGCTGGGTATTGCCCTAAATCTCTATCAGTAAGGTGAGAAACCTTTAAGTCTTGTGAACCATTAATGATTTTGAGCCCTAGTTTGATTTTTGTGGTATTTATGTGGAATTAGAGTGAGATATATGTTTTGGAGATAAATTCGATGAAATCAGTGACTAAAAAGCAAACTGTGGAGGTTGAATTTTTGTTTGGTAAGGATTCAGGTCTTTGGACACTTGAAAAACAGAGATAATTGAGGTGCTCTGACATTAGGGAGGAGGAGGAATCGGCCAAGATATGATTTTGGTTTCTCGTAGATAATATATAACGTTTTGTGAAAACATAGGCTAGATGACCATAAAATAAGTTGTATGATATGAAAGGTTGAGGTTTAGTGATTCGTTGTTGAAAATTATTGAGTGGATGGTTGAAATGTATGATGATGAGAATGATTGATGATTGATGAATGATATTGAATTATAATGATGAGCTTTGAAATGAAAAATGAATGTGATAAATAATATTGATAGTAAATGATGATGAGAATAGATTGTGGAAGTTTGTTAAATATATATATATATATATATATATATATATATATATATATATATATATATATATATATATATATATATATATATATGTATGTATGTATTTGTGAATGTTGAGCGGTTTGGATAGGACGTGAGAAGGGTGACAAAGTCTGACTTTTAGGGGAGGTGTTGGTGAAATTTTATGAGAATTTTTGGAAAGTTTTGTATTAGTTAATTTGGATGGAAGAATAGTTTATCTGATTAAGATTGAATGAATGTATGTTTGTGATACTTAGGCAGTAGCAAGGATTGTGGTTCGTCCCGCTTGCTCCGAATCAATGTTTGACATTGATAATAATGATAATTGATTAAGACTAAATGAATGTATGTTTGGGATACCTGCGTAGTAGCAAGGATGGTAGTTAATCCCAGTTGCTCCAGGTTGAGCTTTTAAACACCCGCATGGGTAGTAGCAGTAGTAGATGGGAACCCCGTTAAATTAGTAGATAATTAGTCAATAAATCAGTTTTTAATAAAGAAGATTAGAAATGTGAATATTATATTAAATTAGGATAGAGCTCATTGAAACGAGAATTTTGACACTAATTTCGAAGAAAACGGTCAAAGATTGGAACGAACGGACTGAACCGGTTAAACTGGGCCCAAACCAGGTCGTGGGCCCAACTGGGCCAGCCTTTAAATGAGCCCACGTCCCTTTTTTTCCTCATTTTGGCTGCAGCAATGTGAAGCATACATGGAGAGAAAGGAACGCCAAAAACCCTCGGCAAAATTCAATTCACCGCAGCTTCCCCGTTCGAGCTACGATCACTGCACCGTTTGTGGCCACGCGTCTACTGCGTCGAGCTCTACGTTTCTATCGGAACAATTTCTTTGGTAAGCCATTAATCACTTCCAGCCATTCTTTTCCCCCAATTTTCATATAATTGGAAGAGACGTTGAATTCCTTTGATTTATAATATTTTAGGATCCAATTAGCTTGAGGAAAATGTTTACTCTTGCTTATGTGAAGCTTGGGTAAGGTGAGGATACCATAATTCTATTTTAATTTTATTGAATTTGAGCTTTGAGTACTAAATTGGATATATATGGGTTTTGATTGTGTATTAGGTTGTGAATAAATAATTGGAGCTTGGAATTGTGAATATTGGAACTTGGAGAAAGCTAAGTCTAGCGGTTATTGAATTTTGGAAGGGCTGTGTTTGTTTTAAATAAATTGCCTTGATTGTCACGTGGGAATCGGCCAAGGTATGGTTTAGGTTTGTTGCATTTAATATGTAAGGTTCTGTGAAAACTTAGGTTAGATAACCATAGGATAGGCTAGAACGAATGTGTATGTAATTATTGTTTAGCAAATTGTTATTGGTTGATTTGGTTTGGTGTTTGTGAGAATTAAATAGTTTGATGATTATGGGTGTGAGAATGTAATTTTATAGTTGAAAATACTTGATGAATTAGTGGTGATTTGGTGAATTTATTGATATTGGACTATGATTTTGGTGGTGGATGCTATGGTAACGAAGAAAGATATATAATGTTGATTTGGTTGGTTTGGAAGTGTATAAAATGGAACTTTTGAGTTGAAAATGAGGTTTTGAGGTTCGTTGCACTTTAGTTTTGGACTGAACTTCGGAGGGCTATAACTTGGCTTCCGGAACCCCAAATTGATTTCAATTTATTTTAAATGAAAATTAGGTTCATGAAGTTTATGCCGTTTGAAGAACAGAGGAAAAACGATTTAAAATGATTGAGTTATGTCTGTTGGAACTTTTGGTATGAATTATATAATGTTGCAGATGAGGTATTTCATAATTGTGCAGCTCTCTGGTTAATCTCTTTCTTTTTTTTAAGAACGTACACCCACGCGTACACGTGGCATGAAACTTTTGTGATGTGTACGCGACCGGTCCCATGTGCACGCGTAAGGCAAATAAGCATGTCCATGCGTACCATGACCCACGCATACGCGTGACATGAAGTTTTCACCCACGCGCACGCATGATAAGGGACGCGTGCGCAAGCTGCACTTTTACATTCCCACGCGTACGCATGGCACCTATTTCAGCAAACATGATTTACAGCATTTTAAACTATATTTCAAACTTCTAAACCTCTATTTTCATTCCTTTAGTCATTAATAATAGTGTTAAACCTGATAATCAGATGAAATTAGGAAATAGAGATAACTTGGAGGTGAAGTAAAGCTGAAAGTGACGAATTGATTAAGAAATGTTACGGATGATCATGTATGATACTTGACCTGAAAATCAAATGAATGATTATACATGAAACTTGGCTTGAATGATTAAATGATCTGAAATATAAGATTTCCTGAATAAAGTACCGTCACCTTGTCACCACGTGTACCAGGTTGAAAGCTCGATACTCTGTTGACCCTACGACGTAAGTGTGACCGGGCACTATAAATTCCCAGGAATGTAACCCCCCATTGAGCAATATTTATTATTTGAGAAAAAGCTATGCATAGACTCTTGGGGATGCACGTCGGGGGACAATCTAAGATTTTCGGACTTGTCGGGTTGGCTGGATAACCGACAGATGAGTCTCATCAGGCATAGGACAGGCATGCATCATATGCATATTACTTGAATTACTTGCTTATGCTTTAATTGGGTGTGCCTAAATGTACATGCCATGTTAAATGTATATGTGTTACCTGCAGTAATTTGTAACCTTCTTGTGCTTGCCTTTGTCTATTTATTTGTCTGTGAAATGCATGATAGAGTTGGAGGTATGGAGGAATGGCAGTATGAGACTTAGGTTTAAGATTAAGTTAAGTTAGGTTTAGATACTCTTAGAAAAACCACCTTTTATGGCTTCTGTTTAATACTTTAAGTTCTATAATCTGAGTGTCGGCATTCTAGGATTGCTTCTGGCATTCCCATGACCTTATCTATTATGTGTGTGGCACATTTACCATACTAAGAACCTCCGGTTCTCATTCCATGCTATGTTGTTGTTTTTCAGATGCAGGTCGAGAGGCGTCTCATTAGGCGTCTGAGCTCCTGAAGCGAAGTGGTTATTGGGTTATTTTGGGGCACAGCGATGTATATGTATGTACTTAGCTTACTCTCCACATAACTTGTTCCTTTTGATCCTCTTAGAGGTTTATGGAGAAACATGATTTTGTTTATGTACATTTGGCTTTTGGATATATATGTGTGTGTGTGTGTGTGTGTGTGTGTGTGTGTGTGTGTGTGTGTGTGTGTGTGTGTGTGTGTGTGTGTGTGTGTGTGTGTGTGTGTGTGTGTGTGTGTGTGTGTGTGTGTGTGTGTGTGTGTGTGTGTGTGTGTCTAAGTATTCTCCGGCCAACCTTGACTTCGCAGGTTGAGTTAGGAGCTTGTTATTTTTTATTTTTGGCTCTCTATTCCTACTTTTATTATTTTATATTTGATAGATATAGTTTTCTTCACACGCGAGTTATTCCATTTCCAGAGCGTTGCTCTTTTTATTTCGTGATTTTTGTTTTACCCATTTTTCAAGGCTCCTAGTTTATTATATTCCTTCCGCTATTATATATACACATTTTATTTTAGAGGTCGTAGCACCTCACCTCCTCTGTGTTACATCCTAAGTGTAATACTCTGTATGGTAGGGTGTTATATTATGGTACTTAATACTCTGTATGGTAGGGTGTTATATTATGGTATCAGAGTAGTTCGTTCCTGTAGAGCTTAAGAGACGAACTGATTATGCCTCTGAGCATACTTTGTGTGTGACTGATAAATCACTATTTTATGGTTTATATTGTATTTAATTGAGTACTTTTATCAAGCTTTTTACCCACTTATTCAAAGGATTTGCATGATTTTATAATTCCTTCCTAGTTTAGTTCTATGATTGAAAACATGCTTCTTTGGTCTTAATTTAGCTAATCTTAATCCTCTCTTATTACCATTCGATGCCTTGATCTGTGTGTTAAGTGTTTCAGGCTTCATAGAGCAGGAATGGCTTAGAGAATGAAGAGGAAGCGTGCAAAAATGGAAGGAACACAAGGAATTGAAGAGATGACCAGCGAGAAGTCACACAGTCGCATGGCTCACGCGACTGCGCGAAATGGAAGAAATCAGAGTGACGCGTTCGCGTGTCTGACACAACTGCGCGGATTGGAAGCTGCACGAACGACGCGAATGCGTGAACGACGCGCACGCGTGGTACAAAAAACGCTGAGTGACGCGATCGCGTGGACGACGCGGACGCATGACGTGCGCGATCTGCAGAATTACAAAAGTCGCTGGCAGAGACTCTGGGCCACATTTTAACCCAGTTTTCGGCCCAAAAACACAGATTAAAGTTAGGGAACATGCAGAGACTCAGGAGAGGACTGGAGATTCAATCATTACTCACAATTTTAGGTTTTAGATGTAGTTTTTAGAGAGAAAGGTTCTCTCCTCTCTCTTAGGATTTAGGATTAGGATTTCTATTAGGATTAGGATTGTTTCTTCATACCAGGTTCAATAATTTATGTTTCTCTTCTATTGTTGTTTACTTTGAAGCTTTTATTTGTGTTTGATTTATGTTGCCTAATTGGCTTATGAATATTGTCCATGTTAGAATTGACATCTTCATTCAATATAATTTGAGGTATTCCGGATATTTATGATTTCAATTTAGCTTTTTATATTCTTGGCTTTAATTGATTAATTGGTAACTCTTGAGTTGTCAAACTCATTGTCGACTGAAAATTGGAATTCTTCAAGAATTAACTTGAGTTCCAATAACTCTAGCCTTTTCCAAGAAAAGACTAAGACCTGAGGAACCAAACTTATTCCATCCACTTGACTTACCTTCATAGTTAGAGGTTAACTTAGTGGGAGAAAAATCTAATTCTCATCACAATTGATAAGGATAACTGGGATAGGACTTCCAGTTTTCATACCTTGCCAAGAGTTTTATTAGTTATTAATTTATTAATTCTTGCAATCTATTTCTCTTGCTTAAAACCTTTTTCAAACCCAAATACTGTTTTTCCATAACCAATAATAAATCATACTTCCCTGCAAATTCCTTGAGAAGACGACCCGAGGTTTGAATACTTCGGTTTATAAATTTATTGGGTTTTGTTACTTGTGACAACCAAAATGTTTGTACGAAGGGATTTTCTGTTGGTTTAGAATCTATACTCACAACGCGACTATATTTTTACGAAATTCTTTACTAGCAAAAATCCTAACGTCAAAATGGCGCCATTGCCGGGGAATTGCAAACGTGTGCCTTATTATTGGTTATTGTAAATATTTTTCTTTTACTTGTTTATTTGTTTTTGTTCTCCCTTCTTATTTCTGATAACTACTATGAATTCTCACCCCTCTCGCTTTGAGTTTGGTTCTACTTTTGTTGCAAGGAATGGAAGCTATAATAGGACTATGCATCAAGGTCTAAGCAATCAAAGATGGATGGAGCCAAGAGGATCTGATCACCCCTTTAGGCAACAACACCCTCCTAGATATCACAGACAAAGACCATTCTACAATGCATACCAAGCTGATAGATATGGTGGACCGCCTAGTAGCTACCAACAAGCCCCACCGTATGCTCAGAGACTATCCTCACAACATAACTTTGAACCACCACACTCACAAGTCCCTTTCCACCATTCACCTCCATATGACCCCAATCCTTATTCACCACACCAACCACCATATGAACCATACCCAGAACCACCACCTCAATATACACCATCTCCATATCTTTATCAAGAGGAACCACCTCCGTGTTATGAGCCTTTTCTCCCAACAAATGAACCCTCCTACCCATCCTAAACCTCCATGGAGAGCACCCTTGCCTCTATCAATAGTCTCACCTCTACTCTTCAAGCATTTATATCCCGCATGGACCAACCCTCTACCTCCAATATTCAACCCTCAAACTCCAATGCACTTCCATCTCAACCACATAATGATCCATCCATCCCATCACCACCATCCATGGAAAAGCACCAACATCCATCAATCCAAGAGCAACATGATCCCACTGATACTATTGACATGGAACAAGAGAGAGAGGATCATCTTCGTGAATCCATACTTCATAAGGAGCTAGAGGAGGCACTAAAAGTGAAGGTAGCAGAGACCCTTGAAGTTGACAGCGCGGTTGAAGAACTAGTGAAGGAAGACAACAAGGAGGATTTTGTACTTGAAGGTGAAGAAATAGTTGAACAGAAAATCATCAAGGATGAATACGATTTCATACTTAAACACCTGGATCAAGCAATAAATCGATTACCTTTCTGATGTTCGGACATTCAAGGAACCCCCATGGTTTCATGTGGAGAATCTACTGAAGAACGTAGCAGGAAGGAGAAGTTAGGCACTCCGGTGGATAGTGAGCAGCACGATTTGGTATTGGAACAAGTGGAGGAAGCCGGAATTATTGAAGAAGAAGAGGAGGCAGTGGTTGAAGACTTAGGAGATGCTGAACCTCCATGGGAAAGTCAAGTTATAGAGCCTCCTTCAAAGACGTTTGAAACTGATGTTGAGAAGGGTGTACAACCTCCAAAGCATATCATGGTTGAAGACTTTGAAGGAGACGATCAAGAGATGGATTCAATCATTAATGAATTCTTATCTACATTTGAATCCTCTTCCATTGGACTTGACATGGAGATTGAAGAAGAAGAAGCACAACCCCCATGCCCTTGGTGAACAATGAAGAAGAAATTGAATCAGAAGAAAGCTACCAAGAGGAAGAGGTTGAAATTGAAGAAGCTTGCAAAGAAGTGGAAGTTGTCAAAGAAGAACACAAAGGAGTGGAGCTTGCATGTTCATTAGAAACACCTCCCCCTAAGTTGCCATCATCCTTCACAACATTCAAGTGGGTAAAATTCATATCCCTTAGCTTTCTAATTCCACTTGAATACGGGCTACTGGAAACGGATGGTCAACTTAGAGCTCTTTGTGGCATTAAGAGTAAGAGGAAGATGGTCAGTGGTAAGAATTGTCCTGCAAGGTTCATTATGGTTGGAAGCTTTAAGTTTAAACGCAAAGGTTGGTGTAGAGCTCAACTGAATGGGTCTAAGAAGTTTTTTGGCCGCTTTAGTGAGAATTCAGACTGCTTGCCACCCGGATGGAATCATGATAATCAACTTGAAGATGGGTGTAGAAACAAGATTTGGGATCCAGGAATATATGAGGATCAACTTTGGGAGCTCAAAGCTTATGGAGAACTTCATCAACGCTTGGTAAATTTACTTGGTATTGATAGAGCTAATTGGAAGTCCAAGCATTGGTGGAAGTTTCAGGATGAGTTCAAGCACAAGCCGCCATAACAAGGAGCTCACCAAATGTCCAACTTAAGGACTTTAACTAAAAGTGCTAGGTGGGAGACAACCCACCGTGGTATGATCGTTCCCTTTCCATTTTGCTTTGTTTTTGAATTTTGTTTGAACCTGAAATTTTTGCATGACATTTATTGCATTTTGCATTCTGCATACTGCATAAAAAAAATCGCACGCGACGTGACAGCGTCGCTGACGTGTCCGCGTCATATGTGCGTATGGAAGAAAATAAATTGAGCAGAGAGTCACGCGAAAGTGTGGCTGGAGGCGTGCCATTGGCACAAGTTGATCCACGCGACCGCGTCGCCTACGCATCCGCATCATGTGGGAAAAATGCCTCCCGCGCGTGCGTGTCACCCACGCGAACGCGTGCCCTGTAAATCGACGTAAAAAGAGTGTATGGCCGAAAGTTGAGCTGGATCGTGGCTGGACTCGTGCTAGAAGCACAAGCCCTACCACGCGAACGCGTGCCCCATGCGTCCACGCCGTTTTTCAGAAAAAGGCTAACCACGTGATCGCGCCCCCTACGCGACCGTGTCACCCAGATTTTTGGCAAAATGCATTTAAACAGAGAGTTGTGTGAACGCGAGGCTGCACTCGCGCCACTAGCATAAATCGAGTCACGTGTCCGCGTGCCACACGCGTTCGCGTCACTTCATAGAAGCGCTATCTGCGCGAACGCGTCACTCACGCATCCGCGTTACAAGCGCCGCACAACTTATCTAGATCAGCCAAATATCTTATCTTTCCTTCCCCAAATCTAAATCTTTTCTTTCCCTTCTTATTTCTTTCTTCCTTCCTTTCTTTTTCTTTCTTTTTTTTTTCCTTTCAATTGGTGTTAGAAATTTATTTGGGTCATTATTTTGCTTGTGAATTATTAAGGAATTGTGTGATAATTATATATTACTTTTTATAGGATTGCTTGCATGTTCAATTTAATACTTTCAATAACTTATTTAACATGCATGCTAAGTGTTTGTGAAAAATCTCGTATGGCATTGTGCATTCCTCATTATTCTATCCTTCTACTCTAATGCCTGTTTTTCACAAAACCCTTTCCACATTTTATTATTTAATTATAATTGTCAATACAAACGTGATTGTCGGTTTGTTACGAGTAATAATACATTTTTAATCTTTGATGCTTGATCTATGTTACTCATGCCTTTGCCGGCATGCTAATAAACATCTTACATCCAATACTCACCATGCCTTGCTATATTTCCATGGATGAACTAATCACATGGAATCGCGACCATGTCTTTCATTCACTATTTTCCTTACTTGGCATGATTATCACTCGTACTGCCCTCTTCTTTGCTCTATCCCTTTGACTTCATGTCCCTTTCTCTTCTCCCTTTTCAGGATGGCCACCAGGACGGGTAAGGAGAAAGCCTCTACAACGAGCACCGGCTGAGGAACCACATCCCCCGCCACCTGCACATCTTTGCATGCACCGAGGATAGTGCAATCTTTAAGTGTGGGGAGGTCGATACCGATCTCCACGGGTTAGTTAGTCCCTTCTCAACACCAATTTTTGTTTTTCATTGTTGCATTTTCATGTTTGATTGCATGTCTGATTTATTTTGTGCATATTTTACCACTTGGTTGAAGTCACATTTTCTTTTTCAAGAAACTTTTTATAGTATTTCACTAATTTGAATTAAAAACTTTTTTAAAAAATAATTGTATGAAGAAATATTATTTTGGAACATAGTTTAGAGCTCGAACACACAAAACCAATGAGATTTTGAGCCTATTTGATTGGTTGCATTTTATCAACCAATATATTTTATTTTTGTGTGTTATTCTCTCTAAAATTGTAATCTTTGTCTTGCTTAATTCTATATTTCCACTGTTTGATGTATGCATGCACTTATATAATTGAGGCCTTGTTTTACTAAGCTTACATACCCATATGGCCCTACCCTTCCATTATCCTTTGCAAACCAATTTGAGCCTATTTTACCCATTTGTTCTTTACTTTAGCTCATTACTAACTCTAAGCGAAAAACAATAATGTCCTTAATTTGAATCCTTAGTTAGCTTAGACTAGTAAAAGTGCTCATGATTTAAGTGTGGGGAAGTTGGATTTGAAAATACTTGGTTTGAGTAATTGGGTGTTGTATATTTTAGTGAAAATGTGCAAAATAATAGTTGAGCACATATTATTGCATTCAATACTTTAATCATATGCATTGAGAAGAATAAAAGAAAAATAAACAAAAGTGAAAAAAATAATAAAAGGGGACAAAAATGCCCCAAAGTAAGTGTTGGTATCAATGCATATGTACTGTACTCAAATTTAGGATACATGAATATGTGAAAAACACAGTTAATGGGAAGTTAGATTTTGTATTTTAATTAAATGGATTGTCTTAAGTTAGGTGAAAAGTTTATGTTAATTAAGGATTCAGATTTTAGTCCACTTGGCCAAATACAATCCTACCATGATCCTAACCCCATTACAACCCTTAAAAGACCTCTTGATTTGTGTATTGGTGCATTAAATTTTTGTTGATTGTTAGATGAAGAGCAAGCTATAGAAAGAAAGATTAGTAGAGAATTGAGAGAATAAACCCTAGACACTTGAGAGTTAGAATGATATACACTACCAGTAAGGGTTCAGCGCTTAATTCTATGTTCCCTGCTTTCATGAGCTATCTTCTTCTTGCAAGTTATTTGTATTGTATTTTGTGATTTGAATTAGTGAAATTCAGTTCATATTTATTCTTACTTTTTCACCAAGTAGGTAGAATCATTTTAGCATGTAGTTGCATTCACATTCATAGGTTGCATTGCATGAGTCCTGCTTTTCCCTACTCATTTATTTTGTCTCATTGAGCTTAGCATGAGGACATGCTATGATTAAGTGTGGGGAGGTTGATAAACTACTATTTTATGGTTTATATTGTATTTAATTGAGTGGTTTTATCAAGCTTTTCACCCACTTATTCATAGGATTTGCATGATTTTACAATTCCTTCCTAGTTTAGTTCTATGATTGAAAACATGCTTCTTTGGTCTTAATTTAGCTAATCTTAATCCTCTCTTATTACCATTTGATGCCTTGATCTGTGTGTTAAGTGTTTCAGGCTTCATAGAGCAGGAATGGCTTAGAGAATGAAGAGGAAGCGTGCAGAAATGGAAAGAACACAAGGAATTGAGGAGATGACCAGCGAGAAGTCACGTGGTCGCATGGCTCATGCGACCGCGCGAAATGAAAGAAATCAGAGTGACGCGTTCGCGTGCCTGACGCGACCGCGCGGATTGGAAGTTGCACGAACGATGCGAATGCATGGACGACGCGCACGCGTGGTACGAAAAACACTGAGTGACGCGATCGCGTGGACGACGCGGATGCGTGACGTGCAAGATCTGCAGAATTACAAAAGTCACTGGCAGAGACTCTGGGCCGTATTTCAACCCAATTTTTGGCCCAAAAACACAGATTAAAGTCAGAAAACATGCAGAGACTCAGGAGAGGACTAGAGATTCAATCATTACTCACAATTTTATGTTTTAGATGTAGTTTTTAGAGAGAGAGGTTCTCTTCTCTCTCTTAGGATTTAGGATTCGGATTTCTATTAGGATTAGGATTGTTTCTTCGTACCAGGTTCAATAATTTATGTTTCTCTTCTATTTTTATTTACTCTGAAGCTTTTATTTATGTTTGATTTATGTTGCCCAATTGGCTTATGAATATTGTCCATGTTAGAATTGACATCTTCATTCAATATAGGATTTATGTCACCACAAACAGAGACTAAAGCAAGTGTTGGGTTCAAAGCTAGTGTTAAAGATTATAAATTGACTTATTATACTCCTGAGTATGAAACGAAAGATACTGATATCTTGGCAGCATTCCGAGTAACTCCTCAACCTGGAGTTCCTCCGGAAGAAGCGGGTGCCGCGGTAGCTGCCGAATCTTCTACTGGTACATGGACAACTGTTTGGACCGATGGGCTTACCAGTCTTGATCGTTACAAAGGACGATGCTACAACATCGAGCCGGTTGCTGGCGAAGAAAATCAATATATTGCCTATGTAGCTTATCCTTTAGACCTTTTTGAGGAAGGTTCTATTACTAACATGTTTACTTCCATTGTAGGTAATGTATTTGGGTTCAAGGCCCTTCGCGCCCTACGTCTGGAAGATTTGCGAATCCCTATCTCTTATATTAAAACTTTCCAAGGTCCGCCTCATGGCATCCAAGTTGAAAGAGATAAATTAAACAAGTATGGTCGCCCCCTATTTGGATGTACTATTAAACCAAAATTGGGGTTATCCGCGAAGAATTACGGTAGAGCAGTTTATGAATGTCTTCGCGGTGGACTTGATTTTACCAAAGATGATGAAAATGTGAATTCCAACGCATTGAGGTATTCCGGATATTTATGATTTCAATTTAGCCTTTTATATTCTTGGCTTTAATTGATTAATTGGTAACTCTTGAGTTGTCAAACTCATTGTCGACTGAAAATTGGAATTCTTCAAGAATTAACTCGAGTTCCAATAACTCTAGCCTTTTCCAAGAAAAGACTAGGACCTGAGGAACCAAACTTATTCCATCCACTTGACTTACCTTCATAGTTAGAGGTTAACTTAGTGGGAGAAAAATCCAATTCTCATCACAATTGATAAGGATAACTGGGATAGGACTTCCAGTTTTCATACCTTACCAAGAGTTTTATTAGTTATTAATTTATTAATTTTTGCAATCTATTTCTCTAGCTTATAACCTTTTTCAAACCCAAACACTGTTTTTCCATAACCAATAATAAATCATACTTCCCTGCAATTCCTTGAGAAGATGACCCGATGTTTGAATACTTCGATTTATAAATTTATTGGGTTTTGTTACTTGTGACAACCAAAACGTTTGTACGAAGAGATTTTCTATTGGTTTAGAATCTATACTTACAATGCGACTATATTTTTACGAAATTCTTTACTAGCAAAAATCCTAACGTCAGTGACTATGTGCTACTTAGGATATCAGACTGGTATGTGTAGCATACGTGTTCGTGAGCATGCATTTGGGACTTTAAAGCATTAAATTTGAGATATTGAGACTGATCACCTCAATATCAATTGTTTGGTATGAACAGGAGCTAAATGGTGTCTCGTGGGCGCGGTCGTGGGCGTAATTAAGGTCGACGAAGGAGAGGAAACGAGATAACTATACCGATGGACAGTTTGACCAATTTTGTGATCGCAATGACAAGTGCTGCTGCTGTTATTGGTGCTGTTACTGCTGCGACTAGTCGAGTGATAGATAGGATGGAGCCACAAGCTAGAATTGGCAATGATGGTGGAAGTGAACGTGAAGGCAGGAATAATGCTCCAAGTGCAGTGGTACCAGTGGAGATAACGGGTTATCCATAGTTAACTAACATAGGTCAAGCAATGGGAGAAAGCTTAAGAAGAACTGTGTTGGCAAGGAATAATCGCCGAAAATATTTTACAGAGAAAAAGGAAAAGGAGACAAAGATTACTCCTAGGAGCCAAAATTTCAAGAGGGGTCGTTCTGTTACTTCACGCTCTCAACGCTAGAACAATGACCGAAGGAACGACAACCGTCCGGATCTAAATTCAGAAGGGCAAACTAGTACTCGACCGGAAGACTTAAGATGCCCAAGATGCAAGAAGTACCATCCGAACAGACCATGCAAAGCCAGGCTAGGTGTATGCTACAAGTGCGGGAAGCCGGGGCATATGGCTCGAGACTGTTCACACAGGAAAGGCCGGGATGCAGCCGAATCTGATTCTCAGACCCGAGGTAACCATAAACTAGCAGTTGAATTTCAAACTTCCTTGCATATAATTAATATGTGATATTCACTCATAATATATGACGCGCGTTGATAATTGAAAAGCGCAAGTCAACGACTGGTCAAAGGCTATTAGTTGTTAAGATGGAGTAATGTTTAGTTCACTTAGAAGGGTGAATCAGTTTGGTGTGAAGTTAGGTTTAAAATAGATAAGGGTTAGAGATGAAGATAATTCGGAAATTTCTTTCGGGACACGTTATGGTCATTAAGAGTATACAATGATGTCTTTCGGGTTAACTAATGCTCCAGCAGTATTCATGGATTATATGAACAGAATCTTCCGGCCGTACCTGGACAAGTTTGTTATTGTCTTCATTGATGATATTCTTGTTTACTCTAAGACTGAGGAGGAGCATGCTAATCACTTGCGAACTGTGCTGCAAATTCTGAGAGATAGGATGTTGTTGTACGCTAAGTTGTTTAAATGTGAGTTTTGGAAGAGTGAGGTAAAGTTTCTCGGTCACGTGGTGAGTAAGCAGGGAATAGCCATGTATCCTACTAAGGTGGAAGCAGTGATGAAATGGGAGTGACTAACTTCAGTAATAGAGATTAGGATTTTCCTAAGTTTAGTAGGATAGTATCGGAGATTCATTAAGGAACTTTCACAGCTCGCCTTACCTTTAACTAAGTTGACTAGGAAAGATATGCTTTTTGTCTGAATTTCAGAGTGCGAAGAGGGTTTTCAAGCATTGAAGTAAAGGTTGACTGCTGCACCCATGTTGGTATTGCTTGAGCCAAGTCAACCATTTGAAGTGTGCTGTAATGCATCATTAAAGGATTTTGGGTGCGTTCTAAAGCAGCATCATAATGTTGTGGCATATGCTTTACGGTAATTAAGACCGTATGAGATGAACTATCCAACTCACGACTTAGAATTTGCTGCTGTTGTGTTTTCTTTGAAAATCTGAAGGCATTATCTCTATGGCATTAAGTTTCATGTTTTCTCAGACCATAAGAGTTTGAAGTATCTTTTAGAGCAGAAAGAATTGAATATGCATGATGAGCGGATATTTTATACGCTTTTTGGGAGTAATTTCATGTAGATTTTAGCATGTTTCAGTTAGTTTTTAATAGAATAATATTAGTTTTTAGGCAAAAATCATATTTCTGGACTTTACTATGAGTGTGTGTATTTTTCTGTGATTTCAGGTATTTTCTGGCTGAAATTGAGGGAGTTGAGCAAAAATCTGACTTAGGCTGAAAAAGGACTGCTGATGCTGTTGGATCCTGACCTCCCTGCACTCGAAATAGATTTTCTGGAGCTACAGGAGTCCAATTGGCGCGCTCTCAACGGCGTTGGAAAGTAGACATCCAGGGCTTTCCAGCAATATATAATAGTTCATACTTTGCACGAAGATAGACGACGTAACTTGGCGTTGAATGCCAAGTTCATGCTGCTGTCTGGAGTTAAACGCCAGAAAAACGTCATGATCCGGAGTTGAACGCCCAAAACACGTCATGACCTGGAGTTTAACGCCAAGAAAGGCCTCTACTCGTGGATAGCTTTAGTCTCAGCCCCAGCACACACCAAGTGGGCCCCAGAAGTGGATTTCTGCACCAATTATCTTAGTTTACTCATTTTCTGTAAACCTAGGTTACTAGTTTACTATTTAAACAACTTTTAGAGACTTATCTTGTACCTCATGACATTTTCAGATCTGAATTTTATACACTTTGACGGCATGAGTCTCTAAACTCCACTGTTGGGGGTGAGGAGCTCTGCAGCGTCTCGATGAATTAATGCAATTGTTTCTATTTCACTCAAACGTGTGTATGGTCCGATCTAAGATGTTTATTCGCGCTTAATTGTGAAAGAGGTGATGATCCGTGACACTCATCACCTCCCTCAATCTATGAACGTGTGTCTGACAAACACCCCCGTTCTACATCAGACTGAATGAACTTCTCTTAGATTCCTTAATCAGAATCTTCGTGGTATAAGCCGGATTGATGGCGGCATTCATGAGAATCCGGAAAGTCTAAACCTTGTCTGTGGTATTCCGAGTAGGATTCTGGGATCGAATGACTGTGACGAGCTTCAAACTCCTGAAGGCTGGGCGTTAGTGACAGACGCAAAAGAATCAATGGATTCTATTCCAACTTGATTGAGAACCGACAGATGATTAGCCGTGCTGTGACAGAGCATAGGAACGTTTTCACTGAGAGGATGGGAAGTAGCCACTGACAATGGTGACACCCTACATGCAGCTTGCCGTAGACGTGCTTTACAAACAATTGAGTTAAATATTACATTGCAGAAATTCAGAGGACAAAGCATCCCCAAAACCCCAACATATTTCTCATTACTGCACAACAAGTAACGCTATTATTCTCTTTTTCTTCTTACAATTTTAAATACTTTGACTTCTTACAATTAAATCCAAATAACCTTATTGGCCTCCTGACTAAGATTAATAAAATAAACATTGATTGCTTCAGACCAATAATCTCCGTGGGATCGACCCTTACTCACGTAAGGTATTACTTGGACGACCCAGTGCACTTGCTGGTTAGTTGTGCGAATTACAAATTCGTGCACCAAGTTTTTGGCGCCGTTGCCGGGGATTATTGAGTTTGAACAATTGAAGGCATATTTTATTTCTTAGATCAGGAGTAATTTATTTTTGTTATTACAGAGTCATTAAATTTTGATAGGATAGTTTCTTTTCAAAAATTTCTTTTCAAAAATATTATTTTTCTTAATTAATTGTTGATTTTTCATGAATTTAGTGTCTTATTCTAAGTTTGGTGTTAACTACATATTTTATATTTTCCTTAAAATTTTCGTACTAATGTTCTTGGTTCTTCCTTGATCTTCAAGTTGTTCTTGATAATTGGTTATACCCTTTGGAACCTTTTTCAAAAATAATTTTTCTTGGATTGAATCTTGTGCCAAACTTTAAGTTTGGTGTTTTCTTGTTAATCTTTTTATAATTTTCGAAAATTTCATTAAAGTTTTCTAAAAATTTTAAGTTTGGTGTTCTTCCTTTTGTTCTTGGTGTTCTTGTGAATCTTCAAGGTGTTCTTGAGTTTTTCTTGTGTCTTGATCTTAAAATTTTTAAGTTTGGTGTTCCTTGGTGTTTTCCCTCCAAAAATTTTCGAAAATAAGGAGCACTAGATCTAAAAATTTTAAGTCTTGTGTCTTTTGTGTGTTTTTCTCTTTCATCAAAAAAATTCAAAATTCAAAAAAAATTTGTATTTTCTAACTAATTTTGAACCACTTTTTCGAAATTTTTATATAAATTTCAGATTTTAATTTCAAATTTTTCGAAAAAATTTTCAAAAAAAATATATATATATATATTTTTAACTTCTTTTTATATATTTTGTTTTTATTTATTCCACTTGTATAGAATAAATAAAATCAACATATAAATTATCTCTTGTAATCCAATATGGAAGCAAGTAGGAATGAACAGTCCAAGAGGACTCTGGGGTCATATGCTAACCCCACTACTGCTTCATATGGGAGTAGTATCTGTATACCCTCCATTGGAGTTAGTAGCTTTGAGCTGAATCCTCAGCTCATTATCATGGTGCAGCAAAACTGCCAGTATTCTGGTCTTCCACATGAAGAACCTACAGAATTTCTAGCACAATTTCTGCAAATTACTGATACAGTACATGATAAGGAAGTAGATCAGGATGTCTACAGATTATTACTGTTTCCATTTGCTGTAAAAGATCAAGCTAAGAGGTGGTTAAATAACCAGCCTAAGAACAGCATAAAAACATGGAAACAGCTGTCAGAAAAATTCCTGAATCACTATTTTCCTCCAAAACGGATGACACAGCTAAGGCTAAGCATCCAAGGCTTCAAACAAGGAGATAATGAATCCCTTTATGATGCCTGGGAGAGATACAGAGAGATGCTAAGAAAATGCCCCTCTGAAATGTTTTCAGAATGGGTGCAATTAGACATCTTTTACTATGGGCTTACAGAAAAAGCTCAGATTTCTCTAGACCACTCAGCTGGTGGATCTATACATATGAGAAAAACAATTGAAGAAGCTCAAGAGCTTATTGATACAGTTGCCAGAAATCAACATCTGTACCTAAGCAGTGAATCTTCCATGAAAGAAGAAGCTAAAACAGTAACTGCTGAACTCAGTCCGGTGGATCAGGCTAATGAAATTAATCAGCAATTAGACTTTCTAACTCAGCAGCTAGCCGAATTCAAGGAAATATTACAGGAAACAAGAATGGCTAACAGGAATATGGAAGTGCAATTAAAGCAGACAGAAAAGCAACTATCAAAACAAATAGCAGAAGAATGCCAAGCAGTTCAATTAAGAAGTGGGAAAACATTAAATACCTCACTTCAAAGCAGCAGGAAACCAAGAAATGAACAGATGTCTACTCAAGATCCCTTTGAGGACAATCAGAGCCCAGAGAGGAATGATGCTGGCGCTGAACGCCCAGACCATGCTCATTCCTGGCGTTCAACGCCAGAAACAAGCATGAATCCGGCGTTGAACGCCCAAAGGGAACATGGTTCTGGCGTTCAAACGCCAGTAACAAATAAGGAAGTGGCGTCTAACGCCACTCCAGCTTCCACCCCTGGCATTCAAATACCAGTGGGTGATCAGTCACATACAAGTGCTGATAACAACCCTTCTAAAAAGGCTTCCCAACCCACTTCTGTAGGTAATAAACCTGCAACAACTAAGGTTGAGGAATACAAAGCCAAAATGCCTTATCCTCAAAAACTCCGCCAAGCGGAACAGGATAAGCAATTTGCCCGCTTTGCAGACTATCTCAGGACTCTTGAAATAAAGATTCCGTTTGCAGAAGCACTTGAGCAAATACCCTCTTATGCTAAGTTCATGAAAGAAATCTTAAGTCATAAGAAGGATTGGAGGGAAACTGAAAAAGTTTACCTCACTGAAGAATGCAGTGCAGTCATTCTGAAAAGCTTACCTGAGAAGCTTAAAGATCCTGGGAGCTTTATGATACCATGCACATTAGAGGGTACTTGTGCCAAGCAAGCTATATGTGATCTTGGGGCAAGTATCAACCTAATACCTGCATCTACTATCAGAAAGCTTGGTTTGACTGAAGAAATCAAACCAACCAGGATATGTCTTCAACTTGCTGATGGCTCCATTAAATACCCATCAGGAGTGATTGAAGACATGATTGTCAAGGTTGGGCCATTCGCCTTTCCTACTGACTTTGTGGTGCTGGAAATGGAGGAGCACAAGAGTGCAACTCTCATTCTAGGAAGACCTTTCCTAGCAACTGGCCGAACCCTCATTGATGTTCAAAAAGGGGAAGTAACCTTGAGAGTCAATGAGGAGGAGTTTAAGTTGAATGTTGTCAAAGCCATGCAACATCCAGACACCCCAAATGACTGCATGAGTGTTGATATTATTGACTCTCTGGTAAGAGAGGTCAATATGGCTGAGAGTCTCGAATCAGAGCTAGAGGACATCTTTAAAGATGTTCAGCCTGATTTGGAGGAATCAGAGAGAAAAGTAGAACCTCTGAAAATCCCTCAAGAAGAGGAGAAACCTCCAAAACCCGAGCTCAAACCATTACCACCATCCCTGAAATATGCATTCCTGGGAGAAGGTGATACCTTTCCTGTAATTATAAGCTCTACCTTAGAGCCACAGGAAGAGGAAGCACTAATTCAAGTGCTAAGGACACACAAGACAGCTCTTGGGTGGTCCATCAGTGATCTCAAGGGCATTAGCCCAGCCAGATGCATGCACAAGATCTTGCTGGAGGATGACGCCAAGCCAGTGGTTCAACCACAAAGGCGGCTGAATCTAGCTATGAAAGAAGTGGTGCAGAAAGAGGTCACTAAATTACTAGAAGCTGGGATTATTTATCCTATTTCTGACAGCCCCTGGGTGAGCCCTGTCCAAGTTGTCCCTAAGAAAGGAGGCATGACAGTGGTTCATAATGAAAAAAATGAACTGGTTCCTACAAGGACAGTTACAGGGTGGCGTATGTGTATTGATTATAGAAGGCTCAATACAGCCACTAGAAAGGATCATTTTCCTTTACCATTCATAGACCAGATGCTAGAAAGACTAGCAGGTCATGAATACTACTGCTTCCTGGATGGATATTCAGGTTATAATCAAATTGCAGTAGATCCCCAGGATCAGGAGAAAACGGCATTTACATGCCCATCTGGAGTATTTGCATACAGAAGGATGCCATTTGGCCTGTGCAATGCACCTGCAACCTTTCAGAGGTGCATGCTCTCAATTTTCTCTGATATGGTGGAAAAATTCCTGGAAGTCTTCATGGATGACTTTTCAATATTTGGAGACTCATTCAGCTCCTGCCTTAACCACTTAGCACTTGTTCTGAAAAGATGCCAAGAGACTAACCTGGTTTTAAACTGGGAGAAATGTCACTTTATGGTGACTGAAGGAATTGTCCTTGGGCACAAAATTTCGAACAAAGGAATAGAGGTGGATCAAGCTAAGGTAGAAGTAATTGAAAAATTGCCACCACCTGCTAATGTTAAGGCAATCAAAAGCTTTCTGGGGCATGCAGGATTCTATAGGAGGTTTATAAAGGATTTTTCAAAAATCGCCAAACCTCTAAGCAACCTGCTAGCTGCTGACACACCATTTATCTTTGATAAAGAGTGTCTGCAGGCATTTGAGACTCTAAAAGCTAAATTGGTTACAGCACCAATCATCTCTGCACCAGACTGGACATTACCATTTGAATTGATGTGAGATGCCAGTGACCATGCCATTGGTGCAGTATTGGGACAAAGGCATGACAAACTTTTGCACGTCATTTATTATGCCAGCCGTGTTCTAAATGATGCACAGAAGAATTACACAACCACAGAAAAAGAGCTACTTGCAGTGGTTTACGCCATTGATAAATTCAGATCCTATTTAGTAGGATCAAAAGTGATTGTGTACACTGATCATGCTGCTCTTAAATATCTACTCACAAAGCAGGATTCAAAACCCAGACTCATTAGATGGGTGTTGCTTCTGCAAGAGTTTGATATAGAAATAAGAGACAGAAAAGGGACAGAGAATCAAGTAGCAGATCACCTGTCCCGATTAGAACCAGTAGAAGGGGCGTCCCTCCCTCTCACTGAGATCTCTGAAACTTTTCCGGATGAGCAACTCTTTGCCGTCCAGGAAGTGCCATGGTTTGCAGTCATTGCAAACTACAAGGCAGTGAGATTCATACCCAAAGAGTACAGTAGGGTGCAATCAAAGAAATTAATCACAGATGCAAAGTACTATCTTTGGGATGAACCATATCTCTTCAAGAGATGTGCAGACGGAGTAATCCGTAGATGTGTGCCTAAGGAAGAAGCACAAAAGATTTTATGGCACTGCCATGGATCACAATATGGAGGACATTTTGGAAGTGAGCGAACAGCCACAAGAGTCCTCCAAAGTGGCTTTTACTGGCCTACTCTCTATAAAGATTCCCGAGCATTTGTGCTTAATTGTGACAGTTGCCAAAGGTCAGGCAACCTACCTCACAGTTATGCCATGCCTCAACAAGGGATATTGGAGATTGAGTTGTTTGATGTATGGGGCATTGACTTCATGGGACCTTTCCCACCATCATACTCAAACACTTATATTCTGGTGGCAGTGGATTATGTATCCAAATGGGTGGAGGCTATTGCAACACCCACTAATGACACTAAAACAGTGTTAAAATTCCTCCAGAAATATATCTTCAGCAGATTTGGTATCCCCAGAGTATTAATCAGTGATGGGGGCACTCATTTCTGCAATAAACAGCTTTACTCCGCTTTGGTACGTTATGGAGTTAGCCACAGGGTAGCTACTCCATATCACCCACAAACTAATGGGCAAGCTGAAGTCTCAAATAGAGAACTCAAAAGAATCCTGGAACGGACTGTAATTAACCGTAGAAAGGATTGGGCAAGAAGCTTGGATGATGCTCTGTGGGCATACAGAACAGCATTTAAGACCCCTATAGGGACCTCTCCATACCAGCTTGTGTATGGAAAGGCATGTCACTTGCCAGTGGAACTGGAACACAAGGCCTATTGGGCAACCAGATTCCTAAACCTTGATGCCAAGTTAGCTGGAGAAAAACGATTGCTCCAGTTAAATGAGCTAGAGGAATTTAGACTCAATGCTTTCGAGAATGCAAAAATTTACAAGGAGAAAGCAAAAAGATGACATGATAAGAAATTGTCATCCAGAGTCTTTGAGCCAGGGCAGAAAGTTCTGCTATTCAATTCTAGGCTCAAATTATTCCCTGGGAAATTAAAATCCCGGTGGAGAGGTCCATATGTAATTACAAGTGTATCACCATATGGATACGTAGAGCTTCAGGATAATGAATCTAACAAAAGGTTCATTGTTAATGGACAGAGAGTTAAACATTATCTTGAAGGCAACTTCGAGCAAGAATGCTCAAAACTGAGACTTGATTAGAGCTTAGTGGTAGTCCAGCTAAAGACAATAAAGAAGCGCTTGCTGGGAGGCAACCCAGCCATTTACAAAGTTTATTTACTAATTAAATAAATTTTCTTTTTTTACAGGTATGAGTCCAAGTATCTTCAAAGGTGAAATAGCAAATGGTTGAAGTCACAGAGTTACAGGGAAAATTGGAAGCTCACTGGCGTGAGAAAGCCAGTAAGAAACACTTTGGGCGTTGAACGCCCAAAAGAAGCACCCACTGGGCGTTTAACGCCAGTAAGGGTAGCCATCTGGGCGTTAAACGCCAGAAAGGAGCATCTTTTGGGCGTTAAACGCCAGAAAGAAGCATCAGCTGGGCGTTGAACGCCCAGGAGAAGCAGCATTTGGGCGTTAAACGCCCAAAACATGCATCGTTTGGGCGTTTAACGCCAGGATGGTGGGGAGGAGGTAAAATTCGTTTTTCTTTATAATTTTTCTAAATTTTTATGTTTCAATTCATGATTTCTTGCATAAACATGTTTCAAAATGTCATCCTTCAATTCCAAAATTTTTAATCCTAATTTCTAAAAACACTAATTTCTAAAATCCCTTTTTCAAAAATATCAAATATATCTTAATTCATAAACCCAAATCTTTTTCCAATCCAAATCTTTTTCAAATCTTTTTCAACTCATCATATCTTTTGGATTTCAAAATTGCCTCTCCCTCTATTCCTCTCCTGTCATTTCTTTTGCTTGAGGACAAGCAAACCTCTAAGTTTGGTGTGAGTTGCCATGATCACTGAGCTAAAACTCATCAAGATCATGGCACCTAAGGGAACAAGAAGAGCAAGGATGTGAACTTAAGGGAGCTGAAGCGTCAGAAATTAATTCTTGAAGGCACCCTACAGACTAGAGGAACATCCACTTCCCAAAATACAGGTTGTTAAGTTCTAATTCTAGCTTTAACTCTGTGATAGTATTTGATGAGCGGATAATTTGTATACTTTTTGGCATTGTTTTTAGTATGTTTTTGATATGATCTAGTTAGTTTTTAGTATATTTTTATTAGTTTTTAGTTGAAATTCACTTTTCTGGACTTTACTATGAGTTTGTGTGTTTTTCTGTGATTTCAGGTATTTTCTGGCTGAAATTGAGGGACCTGAGCAAAAATCTGATTCAGAGACCAAAAAGGACTGCAGATGCTGTTGGATTCTGACCTCCCTGCACTCGAAGTAGATTTTCTGGAGCTACAGAAGCCCAATTGGCGCGCTCTCAACGGCGTTGGAAAGTAGACATCCTGGGCTTTCCAGCAATATATGATAGTCCATACTTTGCCCAAGATTTGATGGCCCAAACCGGCGTTCAAAGTCACCTCAAGAAATCCCAGCGTTAAACGCTGGAACTGGCACCCAAATGGGAGTTAAACGCCCAAACTGGCACTAAAGCTGGCGTTTAACTCCAAAAAGAGTCTCTACACGAAATTTGCTTCATTGCTCAGCCCAAGCACACACCAAGTGGGCCCGGAAGAGGATTTTTATGTCATTTACTCATTTCTGTACACCTTAGGCTACTAGTTCTTATAAGTAGGACCTTTTACTATTGTATTAGAAGACTTTGGTAGCTATCTTCATTTTTATGCTATCTTAGATCATTGGGAGGCTGGCCATTCGGCCATGCCTAGACCTTATGCTTATGTATTTTCAACGGTGGAGCTTCTACACACCATAGATTAAGGTGTGGAGCTCTGCTGTACCTCGAGTATTAATGCAATTACTATTGTTCTTCAATTCAATTCCGCTTGTTCTTGTTCCAAGATATCACTTGTTCTTCAACTTGATGAAGGTGATGATTGACGCCCATCACCATTCTCGCTCATGAACAAAGTGACTGACAACCACTCTTGTTCTACAAGCATTTGAGGCTTGGTGAATATCTCTTGGATTCCTGATTGCACGATGCATGGTTGATCGCCTGACAACCGAGTGCTCGCCTGACAAACGAGCCAACCATTCCGTGAGATCAGAGTCTTCGTGGTATAGGCAGGACCTGATGGCGGCATTCAAGAGAATCCGGAAGGTCTAAACCTTGTCTGTGGTATTCTGAGTAGGATTCAATGATTGAATGACTGTGACGTGCTTCAAACCTGTAACCTACTGGGCGTTAGTGACAGACGCAAAAGAGTGATTCTATTCCGGTAGGGGAGGGAACCAAACCGGTGATTAGCCGCACTGTGACAGAGTGCATGAGCATTAGTTTTCACTGCGAGGATGGGAGGTAGCTGCTGACAACAGTGAAACCCTACACGAGCTTGCCATGGAAAGGAGTAAGAAGAATTGGATGAAGGCAGTAGGAAAGCAGAGAGACGGAAGGGAAGGCGTCTTCATACGCTTATCTGAAGTTCCTACCAATGAATTACATAAGTATCTCTATCTTTACCTTTGTGTTATTTTCGTTCATCACTATATCCATTTGAGTTTGCCTGACTAAGATTTACAAGATGACCATAGCTTGCTTCAATACTAACAATCTCCGTGGGATCGACCCTTACTCACGTAAGGTTTATTACTTGGACGACCCAGTGCACTTGCTGGTTAGTTGTGCGAAGTTGTGTAATGCCATGGTATTGAGCTACCAAGTTTTTGGCGCCGTTGCCGGGGATTATGAGAGTTGTGAAAAAGTAATGTTCACAATTTCGCGCACCAAGTTTTTGGCGCCGTTGCCGGGGATTGTTTAGGCTGGACAACTGACGGTTCATCTTGTTGCTTAGATTAGGTATTTATTTTTTTCGAAATTCTTGAAGATGAGTTCTAGAGTTTCATGATGATTTGTTGAAATCTGGCTGGCTGAGAAGCCATGTCTAATCTCATTGGACCGAGGTTTAAACTCATCATCACAAGAGCTTGTTGATTTTTCATCAATCTTGCTTTTGGAGCAGTGATCTGCTAAGGCTTGGCTGGCCTTTGGCCATGTCTAGTGTTTTGGACCGAAGCTTTCTTTGAAAGCTTGGCTGGCTGTGAAGCCATGTCTAATTCCTGGACCGGAGTCTTAGACTAGCATTGCACTGATTCCTGGAATTCTCATTAAGAATTTTGATATCCTTTTTTCACTTAATTTTCGAAAAAAAAAACACAAAAAAAAAAATTTTACAAAATCATAAAATCCAAAAATATTTCTTGTTTGAGTCTAGTCTCATCATAAGCTTGGTGTCAATTGCATGCATTCATATGTCTTATTGATCTCCAAGATGTTCTTGATGATTTGCTTGATCTGATCTTTGAATTCTATTGACTTGAGTGTTTTGTGTGTCTCATGTGCATTTTCGTTTTGTTAGTGTCAGTAGTATACAAACTGCTAAGTTTGGTGTCTTGCATGCATTGTCATTTGATTCTTGTTGCATTTTGGTTTGTCCTTATTATTAAAAATCCAAAAATATTTTTAATTTGTGTCTTTTCAAGTCAATAATACAGAGAATTGAAGATTCAGAACATACAGCAGAGGAATTGCACAGAAAAAGCTGGGCGTTCAAAACGCCCAGTGAAGAAGGATAGACTGGCGTTTAACGCCAGCCAGGGTACCTGGTTGGGCGTTTAAACGCCCAAAAGGGTAGCATTTTGGGCGTTAAACGCCAGAATGGATACCATTCTGGGCGTTTAACGCCAGGATGGCAAAGAGGGAAGATTTTGTTTTCAAAATCAATTTTTTTCTAAGTTTTCAAAATTTCTTCCAAATCAAATCTTTTTCAAATCAATTTTTCAATCAAATCTTTTTCAAAATTAACTTCTTTCCTTTTTCAAAGAAACTTACTATCAATTAATGATTTGATTCAACATTTCAAGTATGTTGCCTTTTCTGTTGAGAAAGGTTTAATGTTTGAATCATATCTTTTCTTGTTAAGTCAAGTTTTTAATTTTCAAATCAAATCTTTTTAAAATGTTTTTCAAATCATATCTTCTCAATCACATCTTTTTAAAACCAATCATATCTTCTTAACCACATCTTTTTCAAAATAGTTTTCAATCAAATGTTTCTGATTTCTAATTTCAAAATCTTTTTCAAAAATCATTTGATTTCTTTTCCCTTTTCATTTTCGAAAATTAAGTAATGTTTTTCAAAAATATTTTTCAAATTTCCTACTTAATTTTCGAAAATGACTTCCCTCCTTCTCACATCCTTCTATTTATGGACTAACACTATCCCTTAATGCAAAATTCGAACTCCATCTCCTTTGTTAAGTTCGAATTTTCCACTTCTGTCTTCTATTCTTCTTTTCCTCTGACACCTAAAGGAATCTCTATACTGTGACATAGAGGATTCCACATTTTCTTGTTCCCTTCTCTTTCTTATGAGCAGGAGCAAAGACAAAGGCATTCTTGTTGAGGCTGATCCTGAACCTGAAAGGACCTTGAAGAGAAAGCTAAGAGAAGCCAAAGCACAACTCTCTTTAGAGCACTTGAACGAACTCTTCAAGGAAGAAGAACAAATGGCAGCCGAAAACAACAACAATGCCAACAATGCAAGGAAAGTGCTTGGTGACTTTACTGCACCTACTCCCGACTTCTATGGGAGAAGCATCTCTATCCCTGCCATTGGAGCAAACAACTTTGAGCTTAAGCCTCAATTAGTTTCTCTAATGCAACAGAATTGCAAGTTTCATGGACTTCCATTGGAAGATCCTCATCAGTTTTTAGCTGAGTTCTTGCAAATCTGTGACACAGTCAAGACTAATGGGGTTGACCCTGAGGTCTACAGACTGATGCTATTCCCTTTTGCTGTAAGAGACAGAGCTAGAACATGGTTGGATTCTCAACCTAAAGAAAGCCTGGACTCTTGGGAAAAGCTAGTCAACGCCTTCTTGGCAAAGTTCTTTCCACCTCAAAAATTGAGTAAGCTTAGAGTGGAAGTCCAAACCTTCAGACAGAAGGAAGGAGAATCCCTCTATGAAGCTTGGGAAAGATACAAACAATTGATCAGAAAGTGTCCCACTGATATGCTTTCTGAATGGAGCATCATAGGTATTTTCTATGATGGTCTCTCTGAACTGTCCAAGATGTCTTTGGATAGCTCTTCTGGAGGATCTCTTCATCTGAAGAAGACGCCTACTGAAGCTCAAGAACTGATTGAAATGGTTGCAAATAACCAATTCATGTACACTTCTGAAAGAAATCCTGTGAACAATGGGACTAGTCAGAAGAAAGGAGTTCTTGAGATTGACACTCTGAATGCCATTTTGGCTCAGAATAAAATATTGACCCAACAAGTCAATATGATTTCTCAAAGTCTGTCTGGAATGCAAAATGCACCAAGCAGTACTAAGGAAGCTTCATCTGAGGAAGAAGCTTATGATCCTGAGAACCCTTCAATGGAAGAGGTGAATTACATGGGAGAACCCTATGGAAACACCTATAATCCTTCATGGAGGAATCATCCAAATCTTTCATGGAAGGATCAACAGAGACCTCAACAAGGTTTCAATAACAATAATGGTGGAAGAAACAGGTTTAGCAATAGCAAGCCTTTTCCATCATCTTCTCAGCAACAGACAGAGAGTTCTAAGTAGAATACCTCTGACTTAGCAACCATGGTCTCTGATCTAATCAAAACCACTCAAAGTTTCATGAATGAAACTAGGTCCTCCATTAGGAATTTGGAAGGACAAGTGGGACAGCTGAGCAAGAAAATTACTGAACTCCCACCTAGTACTCTCCCAAGCAATACAGAAGAAAATCCAAAAGGAGAGTGTAAGGCCATCAACTTGGCCGAATCCTGGGAGGAAGAAGAGGCAGTGAACGCCACTGAGGAAGACCTCACTGGACGTCCACTAGCCTCCAATGAGTTCCCCAATGAGGAACCATGGGAATCTGAGGCTCAAAATGAGACCATAGAGATTCCATTGGACTTACTTCTGCCATTCATGAGCTCTGATGAGTATTCTTCCTCTTAAGAGGATGAGTATGTCACTGAAGAGCAAGTTGCTAAATACCTTGGAGCAATCATGAAGCTAAATGACAAGTTATTTGGAAATGAGACTTGGGAGGATGAACCCCCTTTGCTCACCAAGAACTAGATGACTTGTCTAGGCAGAAACTGCCTCAAAAGAGGCAGGATCCTGGGAAGTTTTCTATACCTTGTACCATAGGCACCATGACCTTCAAGAAGGCCTTGTGTGACTTAGGGTCAAGTGTAAACCTCATGCCCCTCTCTGTAATGGAGAAGCTAGGGATCTTTGAGGTGCAAGCTGCAAAAATCTCACTAGAGATGGCAGACAATTCAAGAAAACAAGCCTATGGACTTGTAGAGGATGTTCTGGTCAAAGTTGAAGACCATTACATCCCTACTGATTTCATAGTCCTAGAGACTGGGAAATGCATGGATGAATCCATCATCCTTGGCAGACCCTTCCTAGCCACAGCAAAGGCTGTGATTGATGTTGATAGAGGAGAGTTGATCATTCAAGTGAATGAAGAATCCTTGGTGTTTAAGGCCCAAGGATATACCTCTGTCATCATGGAGAGGAAGCATGAAGGGCTTCTCTCAAAACAGAGCCAAACAGAGCCCCCACAACCAAACTCTAAGTTTGGTGTTGGGAGGCCACAACCAAACTCTAAGTTTGGTGTTGAACCCCCACATTCAAACTCTAAGTTTGGTGTTGGGAGGTTCCAACACGGTTCTGAGCATTTCTGAGGCTCCATGAGAGTCCTCTGTCAAGCTAATGACAATAAAGAAGCGCTTGTTGGAAGGCAACCCAATGTTTTATAATTAATTATTTTCTTTTGTTATTTTATCTTTTTTGTAGGTTGATGATCATAAGAAGTCACAAAAACAATGAAAAAAGCAAAAACAAAATGAAAAACAGGAAGAAAAACAGCACACCCTGGAGGAAGATGCTGCTGGCGTTTAAACGCCAGTCAGCCTAGCAGTTGGGCGTTTAACGCCCAGTCTGGCACCCTTCTGGGCGTTTAACGCCAGAAAGGGGCACCAGACTGGCGTTAAACGCCAGTAAAGGGCAAGAACCTGGCGTTAAACGCCAGGAATGGGCACCAGCCCGGCGTTTAACGCCAGAAATGGCTCAAAACGTGGATTTTGATGCCATTTGGTGCAAGGATGCCTTTTCCTTGACACCACAGGATCTGTGGACCCCACAGGACCCTACCATCACTCTCTCTCTTCTTCCCCCATTCACCAATCACCTCAACACCTCTTCCCCAAAAACCCCTCACCTATCAAATCCCATCTTTCTCTTCACCACTCACATCCATCCTTCATAAATCCCCACCAACCTCACCCTTCAAATTCAAACCACTTCCCTCCCAAACCCACCCATCATGGCCGAACCTTTACCCCCTCTCTCCTATATATACCCTTCTTCAACCCTTCATTTTCACACAACCTAAACACCACTTCTCCCCCTCTTTGGCCGAACACACCACCATCTCCCTCTTCCTCATTTCTTCTTTTGCTCGAGGACGAGCAAACATTTTAAGTTTGGTGTGGTAAAAGCGTTGCTTTTTCGTTTTTCCATAACCATTATGGCATCCAAGGCCGGAGAAACCTCTAGAAAGAGGAAAGGGAAGGCAAAGGCTTCCACCTCCGAGTCATGGGAGATGGATAGAATCCTCTCAAAGGTGCATCAAGTCCACTTCTATGAAGTTGTGGCCTTGAAGAAGGTGATCCCCGAGGTCCCTTTTTCACTCAAAAAGGGTGAATATCCGGAGATCCGCCATGAGATCCGAAGAAGAGGTTGGGAAGTTCTTACCAACCCCATTCAACAAGTCAGAATCTTGATGGTTCAAGAGTTCTATGCCAATGCATGGATCACCAAGAACCATGACCAAAGTGTGAACCCGAATCCAAAGAATTATCTTACTATGGTTCGGGGGAAATACTTGGATTTTAGTCCGGAGAGTGTGAGGGTGGCGTTCAACTTGCCTATGATGCAAGGAGATGAACATCCTTACACTAGAAGAGTCAACTTTGATCAAAGGTTGGACCAAGTCCTCACAGTTATATGTGAAGAGGGCGCACAATGGAAGCAAGATTCAAGAGGAAAGCCAGTCCAGTTGAGAAGGCATGACCTCAAGCCCGTGGCTAGAGGGTGGTTAGAGTTCATACAACGCTCAATCATCCCCACTAGCAATCGGTCCGAAGTTACCATAGACCGGGCCATCATGATCCATAGCATCATGATTGGAGAAGAAGTAGAAGTTCATGAGGTTATAGCCCAAGAACTCTATAAAGTGGCGGACAAGACCTCCACCGTGGCAAGGTTAGCCTTTCCTCATCTCATTTGTCACCTCTGTTATTCAGTTGGAGTTGACATAGAGGGAGACATCCCCATTGATGAGGACAAGCCCATCACCAAGAAAAGGATGGAGTACACAAGAGATCCCACTCATCATGAAATCCCTGAAATTCCTCAAGGGATGAATTTTCCTCCACAAAACTATTGGGAGCAACTACACACCTCCCTAGGAGAGTTGAGTTCCAACATGGGACAACTAAGGGTGGAGCATCAAGAACACTCCATCATCCTTCATGAGATTAGAGAAGATCAAAGAATCATGAGGGAGGAGCAACAAAGACAAGGAAGAGACATTGAGGAGCTCAAGCACTCCATAGGATCTTCAAGAGCAAGAAAGAGCCGCCATCACTAAGGTGGACCCGTTCTTTGATTTCCTTGTTATTTGTTCTTCTGTTTTTCGAAAATTTATGCTTATGTTTATCCATGTTTGTGTCTTGTGATCATTAGTATCTTAGTGTCTATGCCTTAAAGTTATGAATGTCCTATGAATCCATCACCTTTCTTGAATAAAAATGTGCTTAATTGAAAAAGGAAGAATTGCATGAATTTTGAATTTTATAATAGTTTAATTATTTTGATGTGGTGGTAATATTTTTGTTCTCTGAATGTATGCTTAAACAGTGCATATGTATCTTGAATTTGTGGTTCATGAATGTTGGCTCTTGAAAGAATGATGAAAAAGAGACATGTTACTGAGGATCTGAAAAATCATTAAAATGATTCTTGAAGCAAGAGAAAGCACTTTCAAAAAAAAAAAAGAAAAAAAATCGAAAAAAAAAGAGAGAAAAACGAAAAAAAATAGAAAGAAATAAAGAGTTGTGATCCAAGGCAAATAAGAGTGTGCTTAAGAACCCTGGACACCTCTAATTGGGGACTTTAGCAAAGCTGAGTCACAATCTGAAAAGGTTCACCCAATTATGTGTCTGTGGCATGTATGTATCCGGTGGTAATACTGGAAGACAGAGTGCTTTGGGCCACAGCCAAGACTCAATAAATAGCTATGTTCAAGAATCATCATACTTCACTAAGAGAATCATTAGCACTATCTGGACTCTGAGTTCCTAAAGAAGCCAACCATTCTGAATTTCAAAGGATAGAGTGAGATGCCAAAACTATTCAGAGGCAAAAAGTTAAAAGCCCCGCTCATCTAATTAATACTGATCTTCACAGATGTTTTTGGAATTCATTGCATATTCTCTTCTTTCTATCTTATTTGATTTTCAGTTGCTTGGGGACAAGCAACAATTTAAGTTTGGTGTTGTGATGAGCGGATAATTTGTATACTTTTTGGCATTGTTTTTAGTATGTTTTTGATATGATCTAGTTAGTTTTTAGTATATTTTTATTAGTTTTTAGTTGAAATTCACTTTTCTGGACTTTACTATGAGTTTGTGTGTTTTTCTGTGATTTCAGGTATTTTCTGGCTGAAATTGAGGGACCTGAGCAAAAATCTGATTCAGAGACCAAAAAGGACTGCAGATGCTGTTGGATTCTGACCTCCCTGCACTCGAAGTAGATTTTCTGGAGCTACAGAAGCCCAATTGGCGCGCTCTCAACGGCGTTGGAAAGTAGACATCCTGGGCTTTCCAGCAATATATGATAGTCCATACTTTGCCCAAGATTTGATGGCCCAAACCGGCGTTCAAAGTCACCTCAAGAAATCCCAGCGTTAAACGCTGGAACTGGCACCCAAATGGGAGTTAAACGCCCAAACTGGCACTAAAGCTGGCGTTTAACTCCAAAAGAGTCTCTACACGAAATTTGCTTCATTGCTCAGCCCAAGCACACACCAAGTGGGCCCGGAAGAGGATTTTTATGTCATTTACTCATTTCTGTACACCTTAGGCTACTAGTTCTTATAAGTAGGACCTTTTACTATTGTATTAGAAGACTTTGGTAGCTATCTTCATTTTTATGCTATCTTAGATCATTGGGAGGCTGGCCATTCGGCCATGCCTAGACCTTATGCTTATGTATTTTCAACGGTGGAGCTTCTACACACCATAGATTAAGGTGTGGAGCTCTGCTGTACCTCGAGTATTAATGCAATTACTATTGTTCTTCAATTCAATTCCGCTTGTTCTTGTTCCAAGATATCACTTGTTCTTCAACTTGATGAAGGTGATGATTGACGCCCATCACCATTCTCGCTCATGAACAAAGTGACTGACAACCACTCTTGTTCTACAAGCATTTGAGGCTTGGTGAATATCTCTTGGATTCCTGATTGCACGATGCATGGTTGATCGCCTGACAACCGAGTGCTCGCCTGACAAACGAGCCAACCATTCCGTGAGATCAGAGTCTTCGTGGTATAGGCAGGACCTGATGGCGGCATTCAAGAGAATCCGGAAGGTCTAAACCTTGTCTGTGGTATTCTGAGTAGGATTCAATGATTGAATGACTGTGACGTGCTTCAAACCTGTAACCTACTGGGCGTTAGTGACAGACGCAAAAGAGTGATTCTATTCCGGTAGGGGAGGGAACCAAACCGGTGATTAGCTGCACTGTGACAGAGTGCATGAGCATTAGTTTTCACTGCGAGGATTGGAGGTAGCTGCTGACAACAGTGAAACCCTACACGAGCTTGCCATGGAAAGGAGTAAGAAGAATTGGATGAAGGCAGTAGGAAAGCAGAGAGACGGAAGGGAAGGCGTCTTCATACGCTTATCTGAAGTTCCTACCAATGAATTACATAAGTATCTCTATCTTTACCTTTGTGTTATTTTCGTTCATCACTATATCCATTTGAGTTTGCGTGACTAAGATTTACAAGATGACCATAGCTTGCTTCAATACTAACAATCTCCGTGGGATCGACCCTTACTCACGTAAGGTTTATTACTTGGACGACCCAGTGCACTTGCTGGTTAGTTGTGCGAAGTTGTGTAATGCCATGGTATTGAGCTACCAAGTTTTTGGCGCCGTTGCCGGGGATTATGAGAGTTGTGAAAAAGTAATGTTCACAATTTCGCGCACCAGTATTATTATAGGATTTTACCTTAGAAGTTATATAGGAGTAGTAGTAATTAGCATATCTATTTTGGTTTTATTTCCAATTAAGTTATAATTTATTTTCCCATCATCATCAAACATGAATAAAATAGTAGATTTGTAGAATAAAGAGGCAATTTAATTTTTTCGAGTTCTTAATAAGGAAAATTCTAATTATTTATATGTGGTGGCAATACTTTTGTCTTCTGAATGAATGCTTGAACAGTGCATATTTTTGATCTTGTTGTTTATGAATGTTAAAATTGTTGGCTCTTGAAAGAATGATGAACAAAGAGAAATGTTATTGATGATCTGAAAAATCATGAAATTGATTCTTGAAGCAAGAAAAAGCAGTGAAAAAGCAAAAGCTTGTGAAAAAAAAAGTGGCGAAAAAAAAATAGAAAGAAAAAGAAAAAGCAAGCAGAAAAAGCCAATAGCCTTAAAACCAAAAGGCAAGGGTAAAAAGGATCCAAGCTTTGAGCATCAATGGATAGGAGGGCCCAAGGAAATAAAATCCAGGCCTAAGCGGCTAAATCAAGCTGTCCCTAACCATGTGCTTGTGTCATGAAGGTCCAAGTGAAAGGCTTGAGACTGAGTGTTGAAGTCGTGATCCAAAGCAAAAGAGTGTGCTTAAGAGCTCTGGACACCTCTAACTGGGGACTCTAGCAAAGCTGAGTCACAATCTGAAAAGGTTCACCCAGTTATGTGTCTGTGGCATTTGTGTATCCGGTGGTAATACTGGAAAACAAAGTGCTTAGGGCCACGGCCAAGACTCATAAAAGTAGCTGTGTTCAAGAATCAACATACTTAACTAGGAAAATCAATAATACTATCTGACTTCTGAGTTCCTATGGATGCCAATCATTCTGAATTTCAAAGGATAAAGTGAGATGCCAAAACTGTTTGGAAGCAAAAAGCTACTAGCCCCGCTCATCTAATTAGAATCTGAGCTTCACTAAAACTCTGAGATATTATTGCTTCTTGATTTCTTTTATCCTCTTTTATTCATCTAGTTGCTTGAGGACAAGCAACAGTTTAAGTTTGGTGTTGTGATGAGCGGATATTTTATACGCTTTTTGGAGTAATTTCATGTAGATTTTAGCATGTTTCAGTTAGTTTTTAATAGAATAATATTAGTTTTTAGGCAAAAATCATATTTCTGGACTTTACTATGAGTGTGTGTATTTTCTGTGATTTCAGGTATTTTCTGGCTGAAATTGAGGGAGTTGAGCAAAAATCTGACTTAGGCTGAAAAAGGACTGCTGATGCTGTTGGATCTGACCTCCCTGCACTCGAAATGGATTTTCTGGAGCTACAGAAGTCCAATTGGCGCGATCTCAACGGCGTTGGAAAGTATACATCCAGGGCTTTCCAGCAATATATAATAGTCCATACTTTGCACGAAGATAGACGACGTAACTTGGCGTTGAACGCCAAGTTCATGCTGCTGTCTGGAGTTAAACGCCAGAAAAACGTCATGATCCGGAGTTGAACGCCCAAACACGTCATGACCTGGAGTTTAACGCCAAGAAAGGCCTCTACTCGTGGATAGCTTTAGTCTCAGCCCCAGTGGTGCACGAAATTGTGAACATTACTTTTTCACAACTCTCATAATCCCCGGTAATGGCTCCAAAAACGTGGTAGCTCAATACCATGGCATTACACAACTTCGCACAACTAACCAGCAAGTGCACTGGGTCGTCCAAGTAATAAACCTTACGTGAGTAAGGGTCGATCCCACGGAGATTGTTAGTATTGAAGCAAGCTATGGTCATCTTGTAAATCTTAGTCAGGCAAACTCAAATGGATATAGTGATGAACGAAAATAACACAAAGGTAAAGATAGAGATACTTATGTAATTCATTGGTAGGAACTTCAGATAAGCGTATGAAGACGCCTTCCCTTCCGTCTCTCTGCTTTCCTACTGCCTTCATCCAATTCTTCTTACTCCTTTCCATGGCAAGCTCGTGTAGGGTTTCACTGTTGTCAGCAGCTACCTCCCATCCTCGCAGTGAAAACTAATGCTCATGCACTCTGTCACAGTGCGGCTAATCACCGGTTTGGTTCCCTCCCCTACCGGAATAGAATCACTCTTTTGCGTCTGTCACTAACGCCCAGTAGGTTACAGGTTTGAAGCACGTCACAGTCATTCAATCATTGAATCCTACTCAGAATACCACAGACAAGGTTTAGACCTTCCGGATTCTCTTGAATGCCGCCATCAGGTCCTGCCTATACCACGAAGACTCTGATCTCACGGAATGATTGGCTCGTTTGTCAGGCGAGCACTCGGTTGTCAGGCGATCAACCATGCATCGTGCAATCAGGAATCCAAGAGATATTCACCAAGCCTCAAATGCTTGTAGAACAAGAGTGGTTGTCAGTCACTTTGTTCATGAGTGAGAATGGTGATGGGCGTCAATCATCACCTTCATCAAGTTGAAGAACAAGTGATATCTTGGAACAAGAACAAGCGGAATTGAATTGAAGAACAATAGTAATTGCATTAATACTCGAGGTACAGCAGAGCTCCACACCTTAATCTATGGTGTGTAGAAGCTCCACCGTTGAAAATACATAAGCATAAGGTCTAGGCATGGCCGAATGGCCAGCCTCCCAATGATCTAAGATAGCATAAAAATGAAGATAGCTACCAAAGTCTTCTAATACAATAGTAAAAGGTCCTACTTATAAGAACTAGTAGCCTAAGGTGTACAGAAATGAGTAAATGACATAAAAATCCTCTTCCGGGCCCACTTGGTGTGTGCTTGGGCTGAGCAATGAAGCAAATTTCGTGTAGAGACTCTTCTTGGAGTTAAACGCCAGCTTTAGTGCCAGTTTGGGCGTTTAACTCCCATTTGGGTGCCAGTTCCAGCGTTTAACGCTGGGATTTCTTGAGGTGACTTTGAACGCCGGTTTGGGCCATCAAATCTTGGGCAAAGTATGGACTATCATATATTGCTGGAAAGCCCAGGATGTCTACTTTCCAACGCCGTTGAGAGCGCGCCAATTGGGCTTCTGTAGCTCCAGAAAATCCACTTCGAGTGCAGGGAGGTCAGAATCCAACAGCATCTGCAGTCCTTTTTGGTCTCTGAATCAGATTTTTGCTCAGGTCCCTCAATTTCAGCCAGAAAATACCTGAAATCACAGAAAAAACACAAACTCGTAGTAAAGTCCAGAAAAGTGAATTTAACTAAAAACTAATAAAAATATACTAAAAACTAACTAGATCATACTAAAAACATACTAAAAACAATGCCAAAAAGTATACAAATTATCCGCTCATCACAACACCAAACTTAAATTGTTGCTTGTCCCCAAGCAACTGAAAATCAAATAAGATAAAAAGAAGAGAATATGCAATGAATTCCAAAAAATCTGTGAAGATCAGTATTAATTAGATGAGCGGGGCTTTTAACTTTTTGCCTCTGAATAGTTTTGGCATCTCACTCTATCCTTTGAAATTCAGAATGGTTGGCTTCTTTAGGAACTCAGAGTCCAGATAGTGCTAATGATTCTCTTAGTGAAGTATGATGATTCTTGAACATAGCTATTTATTGAGTCTTGGCTGTGGCCCAAAGCACTCTGTCTTCCAGTATTACCACCGGATACATACATGCCACAGACACATAATTGGGTGAACCTTTTCAGATTGTGACTCAGCTTTGCTAAAGTCCCCAATTAGAGGTGTCCAGGGTTCTTAAGCACACTCTTATTTGCCTTGGATCACAACTCTTTATTTTCCTATTTTTTTTCGTTTTTCTCTCTTTTTTTCGGTTTTTTTTTTTGAATGGAAATGCTTTTTCTTGCTTCAAGAATCATTTTAATGATTTTTCAGATCCTCAGTAACATGTCTCCTTTTTCATCATTCTTTCAAGAGCCAACATTCATGAACCACAAATTCAAGATACATATGCACTGTTTAAGCATACATTCAGAGAACAAAAATATTACCACCACATCAAAATAATTAAACTATTATAAAATTCAAAATTCATGCAATTCTTCCTTTTTCAATTAAGCACATTTTTATTCAAGAAAGGTGATGGATTCATAGGACATTCATAACTTTAAGGCATAGACACTAAGACACTAATGATCACAAGACACAAACATGGATAAACATAAGCATAAATTTCGAAAAACAGAAGAATAAATAACAAGGAAATCAAAGAACGGGTCCACCTTAGTGATGGCGGCTCTTTCTTGCTTTGAAGATCCTATGGAGTGCTTGAGCTCCTCAATGTCTCTTCCTTGTCTTTGTTGCTCCTCCCTCATGATTCTTTGATCTTCTCTAATCTCATGAAGGATGATGGAGTGTTCTTGATGCTCCACCCTTAGTTGTCCCATGTTGGAACTCAACTCTCCTAGGGAGGTGTGTAGTTGCTCCCAATAGTTTTGTGGAGGAAATTCATCCCTTGAGAATTTCAGGGATTTCATGATGAGTGGGATCTCTTGTGTACTCCATCCTTTTCTTGGTGATGGGCTTGTCCTCATCAATGGGGATGTCTCCCTCTATGTCAACTCCAACTGAATAACAGAGGTGACAAATGAGATGAGGAAAGGCTAACCTTGCCAAGGTGGAGGTCTTGTCCGCCACTTTATAGAGTTCTTGGGCTATAACCTCATGAACTTCTACTTCTTCTCCAATCATGATGCTATGGATCATGATGGCCCGGTCTATGGTAACTTCGGACCGGTTGCTAGTGGGGATGATTGAGCGTTGTATGAACTCTAACCACCCTCTAGCCACGGGCTTGAGGTCATGCCTTCTCAATTGGACCGGCTTTCCTCTTGAATCTTGCTTCCATTGTGCGCCCTCTTCACATATAACTGTGAGGACTTGGTCCAACCTTTGATCAAAGTTGACCCTTCTAGTGTAAGGATGTCATCTCCTTGCATCATAGGTAAGTTGAACGCCACCCTCACACTCTCCGGACTAAAATCCAAGTATTTCCCCCGAACCATAGTAAGATAATTCTTTGGATTCGGGTTCACACTTTGGTCATGGTTCTTGGTGATCCATGCATTGGCATAGAACTCTTGAACCATCAAGATTCCGACTTGTTGAATGGGGTTGGTAAGAACTTCCCAACCTCTTCTTCGGATCTCATGGCGGATCTCCGGATATTCACCCTTTTTGAGTGAAAAAGGGACCTCGGGGATCACCTTCTTCAAGGCCACAACTTCATAGAAGTGGACTTGATGCACCTTTGAGAGGAATCTATCCATCTCCCATGACTCGGAGGTGGAAGCCTTTGCCTTCCCTTTCCTCTTTCTAGAGGTTTCTCCGGCCTTGGATGCCATAATGGTTATGGAAAAACGAAAAAGCAACGCTTTTACCACACCAAACTTAAAATGTTTGCTCGTCCTCGAGCAAAAGAAGAAAGAAGAGAGTAGAAGAAGAAGAAATGAGGAAGAGGGAGATGGTGGTGTGTTCGGCCAAAGAGGGGGAGAAGTGGTGTTTAGGTTGTGTGAAAATGAAGGGTTGAAGAAGGGTATATATAGGAGAGAGGGGGTAAAGGTTCGGCCATTATGGGTAGGTTTGGGAGGGAAAGTGGTTTGAATTTGAAGGGTGAGGTTGGTGGGGATTTATGAAGGATGGATGTGAGTGGTGAAGAGAAAGATGGGATTTGATAGGTGAAGGGTTTTTGGGGAAGAGGTGTTGAGGTGATTGGTGAATGGGGGAAGAAGAGAGAGAGTGATGGTAGGGTCCTGTGGGGTCCACAGATCCTGTGGTGTCAAGGAAAAGGCATCCTTGCACCAAATGGCATCAAAATCCACGTTTTGAGCCATTTCTGGCGTTAAACGCCGGGCTGGTGCCCATTCCTGGCGTTTAACGCCAGGTTCTTGCCCTTTACTGGCGTTTAACGCCAGTCTGGTGCCCCTTTCTGGCGTTAAACGCCCAGAAGGGTGCCAGACTGGGCGTTAAACGCCCAACTGCTAGGCTGACTGGCGTTTAAACGCCAGCAGCATCTTCCTCCAGGGTGTGCTGTTTTTCTTCCTGTTTTTCATTTTGTTTTTGCTTTTTTCATTGTTTTTGTGACTTCTTATGATCATCAACCTACAAAAAAAGATAAAATAACAAAAGAAAATAATTAATTATAAAACATTGGGTTGCCTCCCAACAAGCGCTTCTTTATTGTCATTAGCTTGACAGAGGACTCTCATGGAGCCTCAGAAATGCTCAGAACCGTGTTGGAACCTCCCAACACCAAACTTAGAGTTTGAATGTGGGGTTCAACACCAAACTTAGAGTTTGGTTGTGGCCTCCCAACACCAAACTTAGAGTTTGTTGTGGGGCTCTGTTTGGCTCTGTTTTGAGAGAAGCCTTCATGCTTCCTCTCCATGATGACAGAGGTATATCCTTGGGCCTTAAACACCAAGGATTCTTCATTCACTTGAATGATCAACTCTCCTCTATCAACATCAATCACAGCCTTTGCTGTGGCTAGGAAGGGTCTGCCAAGGATGATGGATTCATCCTGCATTTCCCAGTCTCTAGGACTTGAAATCAGTAGGGATGTAATGGTCTTCAATCTTCACCAAACATCCTCTACAAGTCCATAAGCTTGTTTTCTTGAGTTGTCTGCCATCTCTAGTGAGATTTTTGCAGCTTGTACCTCAAGATCCCTAATTTCTCCATTACAGAGAGGGGCATGAGGTTTACACTTGATCCTAAGTCACACAAGGCCTTCTTGAAGTCATGGTGCCTATGGTACAAGGTATAGAAAACTTCCCAGGGTCCTGCCTCTTTTGAGGCAATTGCTGCCTAGACAAGTTATCCAGTTCTTTGGTGAGCAAAGGGGTTCATCCTCCCAAGTCTCATTTCCAAATAACTTGTCATTTAGCTTCATGATTGCTCCAAGGTATTTAGCAACTTGCTCTTCAGTGACATATCATCCTCTTCAGAGGAGAATACTCATCAGAGCTCATGAATGGCAGAAGTAAGTCCATGGAATCTCTATGGTCTCATTTGAGCCTCAGATTCCCATGGTTCCTCATTGGGGAACTCATTGGAGGTCAGTGGACGCCAGTGAGGCCTTCCTCAGTGGCGTTCACTGCCTCTTCTTCCTCCCAGAATTCGGCCATATTGATGGCCTTGCACTCTCCTTTTGGATTTTCTTCTGTGTTGCTTGGAAGAGTACTTGGAGGAGTTCAGTAATTTTCTTGCTCAGCTGACCCACTTGTCCTTCCAGATTCCTAATGGAAGATCTAGTTTCAGTCATAAACTTTGAGTGGTTTTGATTAGATCAGAGACCATGGTTGCCAAGTCAAAATTATTCTGCTTGAACTCTCTGTCTGTTGCTGAGAAGATGATGGAAAAGGCTTGCTATTGCTAAACCTGTTTCTTCCACCATTATTGTTATTGAAACCTTGTTGGGTCTCTGTTGATCCTTCCATGAAAGATTTGGATGATTCCTCCATGAAGGATTTAGGTGTTTCCATAGGGTTCTCCCATGTAATTCACCTCTTCTATTGAAGGGTTCTCAGGATCATAAGCTTCTTCCTCAGATGAAGCTTCCTTAGTACTGCTTGGTGCATTTTGCATTCCAGACAGACTTTGAGAAATCATATTGACTTGTTGGGTCAATATTTTATTCTGAGCCAAAATGGCATTCAGAGTGTCAATCTCAAGAACTCCTTTCTTCTGACTAGTCCATTGTTCACAGGATTTCTTTCAGAAGTGTACATGAATTGGTTATTTGCAACCATTTCAATCAGTTCTTGAGCTTCAGTAGGCGTCTTCTTCAGATGAAGAGATCTCCAGAAGAGCTATCCAAAGACATCTTGGACAGTTCAGAGAGACCATCATAGAAAATACTATGATGCTCCATTCAGAAAGCATATCAGTGGGACACTTTCTGATCATTGTTTGTATCTTTCCAAGCTTCATAGAGGATTCTCCTTCCTTCTGTCTGAAGTTTGACTTCCACTCTAGCTTACTCAATTTTAGGTGAGATTTGCCAGACATTGACTA